>NW_025336508.1:1597045-1693276 GCF_004798865.1 Varanus komodoensis | reverse complement strand
GCTCACAAAAGCAGCCAACAGCCAAGATATATGAAAGGAGGAGGAGGAGCAGGTAGCAGGAGGAGGAGAAAAAAGGAAGGAAGAGGAAATGAAGGGGATATGGAGGAATTTCGGAAGGTCGGCTTTATAACAACAGTAATTGGAGTGACGAAACAAAACTTGCAAACCCCAAGCGTAGCATCTCCGGGAAGGACCCAGAGTCCGAAACTCCACCCCTTTCCCTACCATCAAGGGCATCCCTCTTCCCTGTGAGCTTTGAACGCAGAGGAGCGGTGAGTCCGGAAGTTTCTCGGTGCCGCGGGAGAGCAAAGCTCCGAGCCGGAAGTCACCAGGGAAGGCGTGGGGCCGGCTGCTCCGCTCCCTTCTCCCAGGCCGGCTTTGCTCACCGGCAGCTGCGTTCAGCTCATCCCTGCTCCGTCCCCATGATACTCACAGCCAACGGAGTCAAGATGGCCGCCTTCCCCAGACCATGGGCCAAGCACAGCCGCTCCGCCAGAGAAGCCCGCAGAATGTTCAGGATCTTTTGCGACTGGTCGGAGAAGCTCATCAAGACGTGCCACATGGCGGCGGCCGAGCTGCAGGGTGGGGCAAGCAGGGGTCGCAGCTGGGGGGGACCATCCTGCACCCCCATGGACGCACCACGGCTTAGCCGGGGGTCCGGTCCACAGCCCCGGCACAGGAGTGACCCTCAGGACGAAGCCACCGCCGGTGGCGGCACCGCCGGCACCTCCTCCAGCCTCCTTCATGGCATTTTGCGTCTTCTTCCACTTTCCTGAACACTACTTTTTTCTGGCCGCGGATAACGCGCGAAGGGAGAAAAGCTGGGGTCCCTCCGCAGGCCCTCCTTGCCGGTGGCACCGAGAACTCTTCCCCTCCCACGTGGCGTCGCCTACGGAGCATCACCTGGAGCCACATCACAGTAGCTACGCTGTGATCTGGCAAATCCTGAGCTGAGATTTTGACGGACACGAACTCATTCAGGAGCCTTGGACGGCCCTCTCTCTGCCTTACGCTCTTTCCAACAGCTGCAGCCAAGCGCCCCAACCAGCGCCGGGCCGGCCTGTCAGTCCCCACCCCGGCTTTGCTTCAAGGCAGGGAAATGTCCTTCTCTCTCTAGCGTTCAGACGACACTGTGGCGAGGAGCGTTTTCCCTCAGCTGCAGCTCATCCATCAACTGTGCCCCCATCTGGGTGGGCACAGTGACCCATGCCCTGGGAACTTCCCGACTGGACTGCTGTGATGCGCTCCGGGAGCCCTCCTTGAAGGAGATTAGGATGGTGACTACCCAGAGAAGGGCCTTTTCTGCAGTGGCGCCCCGATTGCAGAACATGCTCCCCGGAGAGGTTCGCCTGGCGCTGTCACTTTATTCTTTTCAGCGCCAGGCTAAACCCTTTTTATTTTCCCAATGTTTTAAGATCTGACTGTTTTAATTGCTGTTTTATTGTCCATTGAATCTTTTAGGATCCTGTGCCTTATTTTGTAAACAATACATTACCGTATTGTTAAACTGTCCCAAGACTTCGGAAAGGGGCAGTCTAGAAACGTTTTAAGTAAATAAATAAATTGAAATAAATGCAAGTTAAATCCAGTAAAAGGATGAAGACCCGTCCTTGAGACAATTTTGGGATGACAGAGCAGGTGGGCGGGGACCTGCCTGCCCTGGCACACGTACCCCCGCCGGGAGCCTGGGCGCCTTTCCCCACGCGGCCGTCCCGCTCACCTGTCGCACTGGAGGGAGCAGCCCAGGAGCGCCTTCACCACTTCCTCAGGGCGGCTGTTTCCCAGGAGGCGGAGAAACCGGAAGACCTCGTGCCGGGCCTGCCCGTTGCTGATGTGCTCCAAGCTGCAGTACAAGCCGCAGGTGGCCTTGGGCACCTGGAGGACGGCGGCTGGCGTCAGGGGCGCGAGGGGCATCCCACGGGCCGGGCGGCGGATGCCTCGGCTCTGGGACCTCTGGCAGGAAGCGTGTCCGAGGCCAGGGCCCGCCTCTGCCCCTGCAGCTTGTGCGCTTCGCATGCATCGCGCAAAGAATTCACTCGGCCCGCACAAGGAATGATGTGCTAGGCAGACTTTCCACCAAGAAACCGCCAGCATCCGTGAGCGGGCAGGGACTGGACCTCACCTGGCCCGCTTCCTGGCCGGGGCCAAGCGTGGGAAAGAAGCCCAGCATGCCCAAGAGAGATCTTTGCATCCCTGGTGGAGGTTGACCTTCCAAGCACATCGCCACACGAGCTGGTTTAGGTTAGCTTAAGCTGTGCCACGTGTGATGTTTTGGAGAGCTTTGGGGTGTCGGGAAGCCTCGACGGCAGCCGCAACAAGGATCACCAGGTTCGGCCAGGAAAGGCCCCTTTCTCCTGGAACCTCAGCAGTTATACTGAAAGATCACCCAGGGCCCCTGCAGTTCCATACAACTGCATGTTCCTGGGTAGTGGTCTGCGCCACCAACGGCAAGCTTTCAGAACATGCACAGAGTGTTTTATAGATTCTGAGTCACAGGGGCCCAGCAGCTGGAAAGTTGATGAAGAAACAAGGGGAGCGCAGTCAGAAGAAGGTGAGGGGTCTCCAGGGGGGCGCTCAGTACAATGATATTTGATTGCAGGAGATTGACGCAACGATCACCGAGGCACAGGGATTCCTGTGCGTCTTGGCATGCAAATGAGGGGGATTGCGATGCTGTTAACCTGGCTGCCTTGTCAGCCCTTACTGACCAGCAAGACAATAGCCCTGGCAGCTTCTGGGGGAAGCCATCAGGTCCCACTTCTTAAAGCAACAGCAAATGCTAAACAGCGACCCGGCTTGGGATTGGGGCACCTTCTGAGAAAGGGGTGTGGGCATTTTATAACACAAAGGCACATAAGCAGCGCTTTTCTGCCAGGATTTATCTGGATCTGTCTTGGGCGGAGGGCAGGAGCTCCCGAGCGTTACCTTCACTAGGTTGGGCCTAGGCTCCCGCAGCATGGCCTTCAGCATGTGGACGGCGGCCTTGGTGCTGTGGACGCTGTCGTCCCTCATGCCCTTGATGGCCATTAAAAGGAAGTCCATCTGGTCGTCTGCACGGAGGTGTCTTTTGAAGATCTGAGAAGCAAGGAGGGCGGGTGAGAGCCCACCGGTGGCTCGACTGGAGCGATGGACTGGCCCCAAGCGCCTGCGTGCGTGCGAGACAGGCTGCGGTTCAGCAGAAGAGTGCAAGGGGGACCTGCAAGTGAAGGGTGCTGCGTGGAGACTCCCCGCCCCCCCACCCCGAGGTCTGCCTTCAGCCGGTGCGGTGTGATGGCGAGAATGTCGGATCGGAGGGCTGGGGGGTCCAGGTCCCAGTCTCCCTTCCACCATGAAGCTTGCTGGGTGATTCCAGGCAACTCACGTGCAGCCTAACCGACCTCACAGGGCTGTTGTTGTGAGGATGAAACGGAGCTTTGTAAGACACTTGGGTTCTTCACCAGAGGAAAACAGGTGGGGTATAAATGCAATATAATACTGCATGCACACACACAACACACAACACAGTATAACAACAACAGTAGCAATAATACGTTGCCTCTCCCTCCGGTTTCCCCTTGACAAGCGTTCTTAATGTGGGATCTTCAGTTATGCCTACAGCTGCCGTAACCCCCCAGCCCAGGAGCGGTGGACCCACCCCTCTTGAGACTACCAAGTGCAGAGACCGCTTCCAGTTCGGCTCCGCAGGGGCTCTTTTGAGATTCCTCACCCGCAGTGTCAAGGATTCCCCCGCCCGCCTTTGGTTTCGGTCCTTGTGAACAACTTCAGCTCCCCTGCAGCCGGGCACGGCTCTCCTCTTGCGCTGGATGGCGTCAGGTTGGCCGCGTTGCGCTGCGTCACTTGGAGACTCGAGACTGCCGTGAGCGGACAGGGCAACCTGCCGCAGGTGCGCCCCTCCTCTTTGGGCTTCCCGCCATCCCATCCCTCCTCACCTCCCGGGTTCCCAGGCCATGCCTCTTCCCTGAGTCAGGCACCAGCTCGACAGCATCCCACGCCACCTGGGCTTGCTCGTGGCTCTGGGGCGGGTGGCGGTTCCCCCTCCAGAGGTTCTGCTTCCGTGAACCTCGGCGGTTCCCCTAAACCTGCTGATACCCAGGAGGGTGTGTATGGTGGGGCCAAGGGCAGAAACAGCAGTGCTCTGCTCACCCAAGATCTCCAGACCTCCCTTCTGGCCCATAACTTGCAGCTGCGGGAGGAGAAGCGAGTCCCACGGGTCTTGGCCAAGGCCCCTGGGTGTGACGGGGCCTCAGCCCATGCCTGACCATGCTTCCCTTTGGCGCCAGCCCTGAGCAGTCCCCACCCTAGCCGTTCAACGGCCGGTTCAAGAGTTACCGTGGTGGTGGTGCTGACGTCACAGAACCAGGCCAGCCAGAAGGTCTTTTCCTCCTCCCATTCCTGCAGAAGCTCCAGGTATTCCTGGTTGTCCTCCGTCTTGGTCATGCCTCGAGAAAGATGTGCAGGCAGCACTGAGCACCCTCGTGGGTTGCTGGTGATTCTTGCTTTCTTTCAGATGTGCCACTGGATGGTCACAGGTTGGTGGAGGGGCTCTGGGGGCACTTGGGGGTCTTGGCAACGAACGCTGGGCAAGCAGAGAGCGTGGCTTGAGGGTTTTGGCCATGGCAAGCAGGGTGTGGCTGCAAGATGCCCTTGAGAAGGGGCCCACTCCCTAGGAGTCCCTGAAGCATGCAGAGGGCCCTGGGGCAAAGCCATAATTCGCTTTCAACAAGGCGGGCACCTGGTTTTTGGCATTCGGGGACTGGTTATTGCTTACTGCCCAGGTAAAGCCTTTGGCTTGTAAAGAGGCATACTGAGCATGCTTCCGGTTCATGGGGAAGGGGTCCTGCTGTCGTGTATGCAGGAGCTGAGTAGTTGAGTAGTAGCAGCTGAGCCAGCCGTGTGACGCGGTGGCCAAGAGGGCGAATGCCACCCTGGGTTGCAGAGCCAGAAGTGTGGCTTCTAGATAGAGAGAGGTATTACTGCCACTCTACACGACTCTGGTGCGCCCGCAACTGGAGTATTGTGCTCAGTTCTGGGTCCCTCATTACAGGAAGGATATAGCCAGGTTGGAGTCAGTGCAGCGTAGGGCCATTAGGTTGGTGGCCGGTTTGCAGGGGAAGCCGTATGAGGCGAGACTGAGGGAGCTGGGCATCTTCAGCCTGGAGAAGAGGAGACTCAGAGGGGATGTGTTGGTGACATCCAGGTATGTGAGGGGGTGTCACATGGAGGTGGGTAGAGACCTGTTCTCCCTGCAGAGGAAGGCAGGACGCGCTCCAACGGAGCAAAGCTCAGGGAGCCAAGCTTCAATTTGGATCCTTGGAAGCAGTTCCTGACAGTTGGAACCCCGAGGGTGTGGAATGGGCTCCCACGGGAGGTGGTCGAGGCCACATCAATGAGGGTGTTCAAGGATAGGCTGGACGTGCACATGGTGGGCATGTTGTGAGCAGAGCCAGCTGGAGCCGGGGGTCAGACTAGATGGCCCGGGAGACCCCTTCTGACTCGCTCTGTCTCTGTGGTTCTGTGTTGGTTCTATGCCCCAATGCAGCCTCGCGCGGCCAGTGTGAGCGTCTGCCCAGCCAGGAAAGAGCAAGTGCTTCTCTTACGCTTCTGGTGCATGATCAAGGTGTACAGACGGTGCAGCCCGTCCACAGCCCACTGGGACACGGTCTCGCTGGGATCACTAGCGCAGAGCGTGAGGCATCCCGCCACCTGCCCAAGCCTGAAGTCTTTCGTTTCCTAGGAGAGCGGGAGAATGAGCGGGGTGGCCTTCCCCACTTGCCGCCCCATGCGTCCCCCAACAGAGGTCCTCCGGTGGGCTGTGGCCCCTGACCAAAGCCCCCCCCCCCCTTGGCCCGGGCCCGGGCACGAGAGCCCCCCTTTAATCCTTCCCAGCAGGGTGAGCCCCATGGCATTCCCGCGGCCGTGTGCAGAGTGACACTCGAAGGCAGCAACACTGTGGGCCCCCCCCCCGCGGGCCCCCCAAGAAAGGGGGCCCTGCATTGCTGAAAGAGAGGAGGACAAAGGAAGAGGCGTGAAAAGCGCGTGCGTTCATCCCGTTGAGAAATAGTTGCTGGAAAAATAGGATCGCTCACCCTTGGCGGGAGAGGTGTCTCAGTGGCCTGCACTGGACACCTGGAACGCCCAAGCTCCCTTCTGAAGGCGCTCGGGCTTTACGTGGACCTGGACCGGACAGCCCTTCCAACAGAGGACTGCCCACGGCAGCGTGTGACACCCGGCCTCTTGCACCTCCCACCGCTTGTCGATGCTCAGCAGGGCGCTTTGCTCGCCGGGTGCCAGCTATTCAGCGTGGGCGACTCACCCTGGCCACGCAGCTGCTCGTGATGCAGCAGATGAGCTTGGTGACTCTGGACACGGCCAGCTCGCGCTCCTCGGCGTTCGGGGATGACGTTTCCGGGAGGAGGAACTGGATGCCGAGGGGAAACAATGAGGGGGAAGGGGGTGAGGAGCCAGTGCAGCTGGTGACGGGCAGGGGAGGGTGGAGTCCGGAGGAGGGGGCCCAAAGCACCTGGAGCTAGAGCGCGCCACCTGTGCACCTGGCAGGCAGAGAGCCAGGGAGAGGGGAGCCGGCTTCCCTGCTGCTCAGCCTCTTGCCACCTGGGCTGGAGGAGAAGCAGGCCGCAACCCCAGCTGGATCCAGTCCCTGGGCCCTGCTGGGGGTGGGACTTGACCGCTCCTCCTCTGGACACCACTCCGCATCTCTGGCCAAGATGTGCGCAATGCGACGGGAAGCCAGGAGGGCCTTGAACCAGAGCTGGAGTGGCCAGGGAAGGACTCTCGGACTTCCCACATGTGGCCAGGAGGGTTTGAGAAATTCACTGCAGGATATTTGTGAGCACTGCACATGGGTCTTCTGGACTAAATGTGGGCTTGAGCACACTCTGCAGTTGAAGTCCGTACATTTCTGAGTTCGCATGGTTCTTTGTGAACCTCCTTCTCCAAATTACGTCTGACAGCATTTGAAAAATGCGCGTGCAGAATTCATGCTTTGGGAAAATGCACACAGAGAAGCTTTAATGGATGGGAGAAGAACGCCCGCATTTCAAAGGTGTGCAGAACTGATATTTCGGGAACATATGCATGAAACGTGGATTATTTCATGTGGAAAGGGAAAAACAGAGCTTGCTATTGGAGGTGGACTCAAGTTGGAATGCAGTTCAGGATAGAACCTGGAGAACTTTGACGAGCTCCCAGTTTTGCTGGTTCATCCATCCCTACGTGCCACACACGTGTTTTCCAACCAAGGGAACCTTCTTCCCCCTTTTGGACAGTTGCTGAATGGAAGCAACGTGGCCCTTGTTTGGCCCGGAGCCTTGCGTGCCTGAAGGGGCGTCTCGAAAGTCCCTCCCTTAATTGGGCCAGGTCGGCTGTAAATAAAAACGGCTTTGGCAGACGAAATGGTTTTGCGATAGCTAAGCAGAGGTACCGATGTTGCAACAATAGAAAGTCCTTTTAAACAGACCCAGACAGAAGATCCAAACTGGCAGGTGACACAGTGATGGACTTTCAGTGCTGACCTTTCCTTGGAGCATTTGCATGGTTTACATCCAGCACGGCCAACATGTCACCGAGGTCCATGCGGACCCTCTCCGGCCACTTTTGCAGAGCCTCTTTTCCCATTGCTGCTGATTTATTTATTTACATGTATTTATGGGCCGCCTAGAATTGCTGAGGCCTTCCTAGGCAGCTTACCATGCACGAAACAAACATAGAGTGAATTAGCTGCTGCAACTGCAAGAAACTGCCCGTTCTGCAGAAATTAACTAGATAAAACATTTTAGGAGGAAATACCATGCCCAGAGAGCATGTTCATTCTAGGAAGCTCCCAGAAACTTCCCAGGAGCACCCATACCTTTTCTCCATCCTATATCACTGAGGGTTTTGCCATCTCGGTGATAATTTTAGTGGCGGCAGGTAAGAGTGAGAGAGGAACCTGCCTTGGGGGTTGGGCACCTGTTGGGCTCTCCAAGCGTGGTTCCCAGGTTTTTGGCGTGTTTCCCTGTGGCCGTGAATCTGAGTCCCAGGGGAGGGCACCCGGCATTCCTGCTGTGCTTGCCAGGAATCGGGTCCCCCGTGACCGCTGCCCAAACAGCAAGCGTCGCGCGCAGCAGTAAGGTCTGCAGCCATACGAGGCTTGTTCTGTGAGTGCTCACAGATGTCCTCTTGGTTCAGCTTGGACTTGAGACTGGACTGAGCACGAAAGGAAGCCCAGGAATGCTGGGGGGGTGGATCCCAAGGTGTTTCATCCCAACGATAAGGGCAGGGGGGGGGGTTTGAGGAGGGACAAGGCAGCCCCCAGCGCATGCATGCACGCGCGCACACACACACACACACACACACACACACACACACACACACTCATGTGCGGAGGACTTCTTTCTCACCAGCAGAGTTTCTCTCAGCAGGGACAGAGAGTAATGCTGCTCCTTGGACCCCCCTCTCTTCTCGCAGCTGGAACTCGAAGTGATGCGGTCCACACACGCCAGGAAACTGGGCTTCTCGGAAACCTAATCTCGGCCCCAAGGTTAGGCCGATTAGTTCAGTTCAGAGAGGAGACATACGGGGAGCACGTGAGCTTGGCTACTGTACATTCCCTCACGGGGGCAGCCTAGGAAGCGGCAGCCTGCCAACAGGGCATGTGGCCTGAAAGGTGAAGCAGGGTGGCCGGGCGTCCCGCTTCCTAGAGGATGGCCTTCAATTTTGGACTGAGGATGTGTGAAGAATCTGCTCTGGGGATGGAGATCTACGGGGTTCGCTGGGGTTCGCTTCCTATGCTCCCGGACCTCCCGGCAGGCACACGGAATGTTCACACAGCTCTCGCCGGGATCTGCACCCCATGTGGCTGCCGCACCTGCAGCATCCCTCTTCCACACAGGCGCTTGCGACCTTCGTGCTGTGTGTGATGTGGAAGAGGTTGCTGGTTGCATGACGGGAGTGCCACAAATGTTTGCAGGCTTTCCTCTCCGCTTTCTCACAACTGCATTTTGGACAGGCGGCAGAGGAAACCTGTCCTTTTGAAGGTGTCCTATAGGTTGTCCACACTAAGCCAGGATAAAAGGGAGAGGATTGTAAGAAGGGGGAGTTGCAAAGGCCTTGACAATATTCTTGAGCATGACGCACAGGGCACCTGGTCTGACCTCTGCACTAAGTAAGATGTCTTGTTTTCAAAATAGTATCGATCAGTTCTGTATTTTCACCTGCATATACATTTGAAGGTGCAAATGGGTATATTAATTTTTGACCACGCTTTCCCTCTTTTCCCAGCACTCTGTAAGGGGCCACAGATGAGAAAGTGGTGCAGCTTCAAGGGAGTGGGGTGGGGGCTTTCAAGGAGATGCAAGGTCCAGCACCAGCTTCTTAAGAAATGGACCCCATTTGACAGCAATGGCATTGAGATCCCAACTGCCCTACAAGGATATGAGGGGATGAGAAGTATTTGGGGAATGGGAAGTTCAGGGAAACAACCTCCGAGATGGATGTGGCACATCCCTGGAGGGGGGGGGGTGGATATCTCTGTCTATACGAAACCCCATGGAAATAGAGGGAGGGTCTCCATACCTGGCTGTTTCCATGGAGGAATTTGTGCATGAAATTCAGAGCATTGCTTACTTCCACCTCAGAGCTGCTGGAGCTCAAGCTTCCTTGGGAGGACAGTGAGGTTGGGGAATCTAAGACAGAAGATGTCCCAACCTGTTTGTCTCGCTGGTTCCCAGCCATGACGATGGCTTGGCATTACGCCTCGCGCCTGGACTTTGGACTCCCGTCTCGCCTCAGGGGCTGCTGCCCTGGCCCTGGCGCCTTGCCTTGTATCCTGCTGCCCCGCCTCAGCCCCAGGAAGGCCCGGATGGGCCCATGCTGGGGGTCCTCCCCCAGTGGTGCAGCCCCTTGGCTGGTACTCTGGGATGACTTGGGGCAATGGCCGCCCGCTGAGGCTGGGGTGCCAGGGTTGAGGGCACGCTGCAGCTACTCCAGGATGGAAGCTGAACTCCCAGGGAACTATCCGTGGTGCTGAACCTACGCAGTGGGTGGAAAACTGCAGCGCGCAGGTGCCAGCTCATAGACACTGGAGCCATCAACCTCCTGCAGCTCACTCCGCCACAAACCTCACCCCTGGGGGCACCTCGTGAACATTTGGGCCACCGTTTGCAGCAGGACCACTAGTGGCACCCCCTCGTGGTTGAAGGTAAGCCTTGCGAGCTCGGGCAGCACCGGATCGCAGAAGCCATTGGACTTACCTGCGTGCCTGGGCTGAGACGCCAAGCTGGTCGCCTTTTCTAAGTCGGTGCTTCTGTGCCCACTCAACAAGGCGTCCCCACTCGGCAGTCTGTTGTCCATTCTGGCAAAGGCACTGCTGAAGGAAGGTTGGCGTTGGTGCAGGAGGGTGGAATATTCCCGATGCATCTTGCGAAAAAGGACTTACCTGTCTCTCGTGCATTCAGAAGAGGAGGCACGCTGCTCCCAGCAAAGACCAGACCCCTGCTCAGGAGCGTTCCTCCCCTGGGACAGCCAGATGGACATGGACCCCTGGGCTGGGACCCTCCCACCACATCAACACCCATCCACACGGCAGGAGAGTTGGAAGTGGAGGAGGAATTTCCTCTCCAGAAAGATGCCCTTCAGGAGGAAGAGACAGGCGAAAGACCTCCACGGCATGACTGAAAGCACTCCGTTCAGGAGCACAGCATTCCCATTAAAAGGCTGGCTTTGGAGGAAAACTGACACTGGAAAAGCATGTGTCAGACCCTTGATTCTGACCCGCTGGCTTGACTCTGCTGGACTCCCGGTTATTCTCTAGGATTAGCACTGGGATGGAACTCACTGGATTCCATCCCTCAAGAAATTTTGCGGGCTACTTTGAAGACTAGAAAAATAAGTTGGTGAAGTAGGCATTGATGGCAATATTAACTGATATGTAAATAGAAGACCGATTGAAGAATTTAATGCCAAGGTCCCCAATTCTCAAGTGTAGAGGGAGAGAGCCCAACTCTTTCCCTGATTTTCCACCACAGCTTCCACCAGCAGAAGACCTTCACCTGGCAGCCCAGGGGCAGAACCAGTGTCAGAGGTAGACAAGGTTGGGCACCTGTTCAGGAGGCCCCAGACAAGCATCCCCAGGACCAGCTCCTCCTCTTCCTCACCACCCCTGCTGGTCCCTCTGCCTTGCACCCTGGACCAGGCAATGGAGAGGACAAGCTGGTGACCGAGTTGATTGCCAGCTCTCTGCCTGCCCAGCCAGCAAGTGGGAACTGTGATGGGGAAGGTGGGATGGGAGGAGCATGGAGTGAGGGGCTGCAGAGGGCATCTGGCCTTGGGGAACCTAAAACCTGGAACTGGCACTGCACAAGGGCCAAGGGGCAGGAAACCAAGTCTCCTTGCCACAGTTCCAACGAGTATCACTTTCCATACCGTGATACTGCACCAAATCGTTCATGGGATGGCAAGTTTGCTAGTCTGCTGGAACCACGCACTGCAGGACGGCTGGACAAACCAGCCAATCCTACAACCGACTTGCATCTTTCAAGAAGAGACTTCGTGGGGAACATCGCCGTACCTGTCTTACAGGGGAAATTGGAGGAAGCACCTTGCTTCCAGTCTGAGGAGGCAAGTTCTGAGCCGGTTTTCTCCTCAAGGACCCTGTCCCAAAGCTCAACTACTCAACAGGGGAGGGGAGCCGAGTCCAGACGGTCACTGCAGCGAGTGCCCAGCCGAATCGTTCGCCAAGCCAACCGAAGGCGCGCCCTGAGCCCCGCAGTCCAAGTCTAACACAATGACAAGGAAGCATCCCTGGCGGCTGGTGAGGTCACAAAGGGAAGTGGCTTTGTGCGGCAACGGAACCGACGACGAGGGACGGCATCGACCGCCTCCCACCCCCACCCCGTGATCTTGCCCTGAGAGAGCTCCATGGACCCAGAAAAATCCAAACCGATGCCAGTGTAGACAGAAAGGGAGTGTTGCCAATCACAGCACCCCAAAGTAGCTGGCTGGGGGGGACACATAGGAAAAAACCACAGCCATATTGAACTTCCCGTCTCAGAAAGGAGGGGGGATAAGAACAAAATGAACTTTGTGTAACCCACAGATAAACAAGCTGGCCTGACCTCGAATACAGTAATAAATGGACAGTGGAAACTGGTTCTAGCCGCCAAGAAAGTTGCAAATGTGCAGGGAGTAAGAACATGGCAAGCCTGTGTGAATCTCGAGCAGATAAGAAATAGACATGGGAAATGTCTGGTCCTTGGCAGAGGAAAGGACTCTTTCTCCAGCACGGGGGGGGGGGGTGCGTACGTTGATGTATCGATGCATTAGATGTGTGTTAGGTGACCTAATTGCTTGCCTAGGGTATAAAACGCATGTACTGGGGTGCAACTTTGGAGTCACTGCTTTGGGCTGAATGTCCTTTTGTCTGCCTTTATTCTATGGTGCACTAGAATAAAACTGGTTTTGGCTCTAAGTCTTGTCTCAGGCTCCTTTTGACTCGGGTCTGGGGTCCACCCGGGTTTGCCCCGGCTGTTCACTGGCTGAGTTCCGTAACAGGAGTACGGACCATGCCAGCGGGAGTGGAATCACGGCATTTTACAAAAGTCATGACTTCGTTTGAAGGCTCATCAACAGGCAGGATTCCAAGCTGAATGCAGCAAAACTAATAAAAACCTCATATCTTATCTGGTGGACAAGACAGACACAGAAAATACGGGCAAGTACTTGCCACTGAGAATTTAGCGGCAATTCGAACAAAAGTCTTTGCAACCTGGTTCTTGGGCCTACCTAGGCAGAGCGACAGATCCCCGGGTCTTTTAGATTCGCATGCATTCCCGGTCATCCATCCTATTCCAGGGCTGAGAACTGCTGTCAGCCTGAATTCCATTTTGGGAAGGCTTCCAGGGCGTGCATTCCAGTGACGAGCGGGGCCAAAGACCGCAGGAAAAGGCCCCAAACACCGAAAATAGCAGACCGGCCTCTCCCCCCCTGCGGCCACCCTTGGGCACGCCAGACAGGGGCCCTGACCTCACTTCACCTCCTGCGAGGGCCACATCCAAAGACATGATTCCATGCGGGAAAGAACAGACGCGCCAGACTTGCGGGCTGTCCCGGCAGCCAGACCCTCGCCCAAAGCCCCCGGCCGGCTCCACCCGCAATGCTTCCGCGGGCAGAATGCACATCTGACAAGGACTGCGCTCTCTCCAAAATAGAATAGAATATTTATATATTAACGTAACACTTCTCTTTACAAAATAAATTTGACAGCAAGCGACGGGAATAGCACGCAGGAGTGGGCATCGGGGAAACGCAAGCGCACTCGGGACCGCCTGCGTCTGCGGCAGCGGGGCGCCCACGGCCTCGTCCCAGCGGCTCCGGGCATCCCCAGCCTTGTTCTCGTCCGTTCCTTCGTCCTCCACCTTGGAACCAGCTCTTGGTCCGCACGCCTGGAAGAAGACGGTCTCCAGGAGAGCACTAGCCGTGAGCCGCCACCGCTGGCCGGCTGCTGCTGCTTCTGCTTCACAGGGTGATGGGCGGTCATCGCCTGCGGGGACAAACGGCACGGAGGGTGACCGAGCACAAACGGCACGAGCCCCGGAGGGGGTGGGCAGCTGCCCTCCCTTTTCTGGCCACAAAACTGCAGCAGTTGGTGGAAGAAACCAGTTAGCAGTTAAATGCCGCTGCGCATAAAAGGGCTGGCTACTCTCTGAAGTGGAGACACAAATTTGCCGGCTCTTCGACCCCCTGCATGCAATGCCTCTCTTCCACCCTCTTGGCCACCCAGGGCACAGGGCCCGCCGCTGCCTGCAGGGGGCGCCCTTCCTTTCCACACCAAGTCCAGTTGCTCTCTCGGTGTGCGTTTGGCGCTCCTTGGGATTCTTTGGCCTGGTTCACACGCAATGGCCAACCAGCACATGGGCTGAGCGTGGGTTGTCGTTGAACCTTGAGTTGCCCTTATGTGCACACCTTGCGCTGCGGTTGAAGCATAACCAGGAGGAGAACCCATGGTTTGCGAACTCTGGATTTTTCACTGTTACCAACTTGTAATTAAATCATAATGCAGGATTCGCATGTAATAGCAGCGTGAAGTTCAGTGGCAGCCCAGACGCAACCCGTCCTCTCAAGGACAGGCTGGACAGGCACATGGACATGTCATGGGTGGAGCCGGGAGTCAGACGAGATGGCCCAGGAGGCCCCTTCTGACTTGCCCCGTTTTTGTTTCGGGAGGCCGGCAGGTTTGCCATCTCAGAAGGCTAAGACCTAGAGCACCTCTCCAGGGGCCGGGGGGCAGCCTTGCCGCCTCCGATCTCCCGGCCTCTCCGGCGCCAGCTGAGCCGCCCTTTGGCACCAGCGCTTACTTGAGCCGGAAGGCGCTGTAGGGGTCCAGCAGGTGGGAGCTGGCCTGCTCCAGGTTCCAGTCGAACATCTCCAGAACTTTGTGGCACTCCTGTCGCGTCTTGAGTCCCAGGCAGAAGAGCTGCTCCACCTGTGGGGAGAGGAGGGTGGGGGGTGAGCCAGGCAGTGGGGTGACTGGAGGAAGAGGCACCCCGGGATACTTGCCCACTGGGCAGTGCAGACACCTGACAAAAGGTGCTCAGCCACTTGACTGTTATTTATTGGACAAAACCCTTTTTATGCTCCTGTTATTTTCTTGTTTGATTGGTTTTAATTGTGATTGTATTGTGAATTGCTGGATGCTGTGCCATATTTATCTGTGCTTGTTATAAACTGTCCCGAGACGCTAGCAATGGGACGGTATATAAAAGCTTTTAACAAACAAACAAACATCTCTATCGTTTGCTCCTTTTCCTTTTGTGAGGCCCCAGAGCTGCTTGCATGAGCCTCCCCTCCATTTCAGCCCTGTGACAACCCTATGAGGTAGGCCAGGCCAAGAGCCACTCAGGCCAAATGCAGGCTACAATTCCGGCCTCCCAACTCCTCTCCCAGCCTCTAACGCCGGCCTTCACGCCACTGCAGACACAGAACCGGCTCCCAGGGCTGGATCGGCACAACTGCCTGCATGTTTAGGCTCTGCTCTGGACCGGGAGCTTTAAACGGCCTGGTGCAGCACCGACACCACAGTACTGACCGTGGGGCTGTGCCGGCACGTACGCCCGGACTTGCACCGGCCCTTCCCATGTCCCCGAGCAATGGCCACGGGCTCTGCTCGTGTGCCGCCTGGATCTGCGCACTGCCCGGACTTCCGCCCACAGAGCGTGAAGTGGCCTGCCCCGCCTTGTAGCCACGGGAGCCCGGTGGCCTCCCCGCACTCTTCCCTGGGTGGGGGTGGGAAGGTTTGGGAGGAAAGGGCCGCCCGGCGGCTGTTACCTTCAGGTACCGAATGGCTCTCTGCACGTTCCAGCCATGATTCTGCAGGGCTGCCTGGCACTCCTCTGTGGTGACGCCGTGCACCATCTCCTGGACCTGCAGCGGAGAGAGGGGCGGAGGAGTATGGCTGGAACTACTGAGCAACCCCCCTCTGATCGCCGTTTCCAGTGGGGTGAGCCCCTTGCAGGGTCTGGGGAGCGCAAGCTGTCCTCCCGTCTCCGGACTTCTCCAGGCACCGAATTCCCACAGCAGACCAAAAGGAGGCTGCGTGCTTGCATTAATCACATGCACAAATAGCACACTACGTATTTGTGCAAGAGGGACCCTGCAAGTGTTCGCACATTTCCTCTCAGCTTGGCTCGCTTTGCAGGATTGGGCCGAGCACGGGAGGAAGTCCAGTGGACAGCAGAGGGCCAGAACGGGAAAGGGTCTGTCCCGTCCCCGCTACAGCCACAAGCAAGCACGAGCATTCCTTCATGCAGCTCTGACCCCCGCTGACACTGGATTCCAGATTAATTCGAATTAACTCATGCCCTCCCTTTCCCAGTAGCTGAAACCCCAAGTTCAAACCCCCCAGGTGGCTCCTGATTTTAGGATCTTACTCCTCGCTCCCCACCAGTGGCCTCCCCCCTCCCTCACTGGCATCTCACACTCGGACTTCGCTTGCCTGTCTCCAAAGAAAGGTTTGGGCTTCCCGTGGTCTCGAAAGCAAGGAAGCCCCCAAATGGTGGGTGGCTGCAGGGAAGAGACCCCCTGGAGAACCTGAGGCTTTGCACCCGTGTGCCAGCTGGAAATGCTGGGGACCTTCTCTGCGTGATGCCTGCCCCGCATGTGCCACCGGGGGGAGCCACCTATGGTGTTCCGGGCCTCCTGCCACGGTCCCTCACCACTGCTCTGTGGGCTGGGGAGCATGGGATCTGTACGCCAAGGAGGAGAGAGGCAGCATGCCCGTCTTCTCGGAAGGGCCAGCAACGCTCTGCAGCCAGCAAGCCGCACAGGCAGGTTCTCCACGGCAGCACAAGCAACTCTGGAGTGTCTCCCAACCGTCTCTGGGCATCTTCTGTGGCCATCCCGGCCGAGGGGGCTCTGGCAGGCTTCAGCTCCTGACAACAGCCGCTTCCTTTGAGAAGTCGACAGCAATGTGGGCGAATATAATCACCCGGGCTGGGCTCATGTGTTCCGTGGGCACAGGGCTGCTTGCCCCAGACACCCCTGGCTGGCCACAGCGGAGACAGGGAGCTGGGCAAGGCAGGCAACCCTGCGTGGGACCCCACAGGGCTCTTGTTTCTTTGATTGATCGATATGCTGCCTTTTCCTTATGAAGGACTCAGAGCAGCTTACATAATTCTCCCCCCCTTTTCAGTCACAGCCTCACAACAGCCCTGTGAGGTAGGTGGGCTGAGAGTCTGTGACTGGCCCAAAGTCACCCAGTGGGCTCCATGGCTGAGTGGGGACTCGAACCCAGGTCGCCCGAGTCCCAGTCCCACACCCTTAACCACTGCACCCCACCGGCTCTCTTCCGACACACGTATATTCTTCAGTGCCTTGGCCAGTGACTCGCCCCTCCTGATGCCTCAGAGAATCAGAGGAAAGGATGCGGAATAAAACGCGCGTTTTATCCTTGCAGACCCACACGCGCGGTGGGATCCCGGTGTCCCTGACCCTTGGAGGGTCACGCGGCAGAACGTGCGTGTGGGTGCGTGTCGGGGGAGGTTCTCTTGTCACGGGGCCCATGAAACTGTGGTGATTTAGGCGGGTGAGGAGGGTTTCGACCAGGGATGGACAGGGACCGACTGCGGGGATGGGAAACGGCAGGTTCCCCAGGCTCGGCTGCCTGGGTTCCAGCTCGCTGTGTTGCGGCCCGGAGTATGAACTCCTGGAGAACGCGCCCGGCATTTGTGCGGAGCCTGCGTGGAATCGAGGCCCGCGGCCCCCACCGGTGCCCCCCCCCCCCGTGTGCCACGCGCGGCCGCTTCTGTTCCTGCTGCTGCGCCTGACACGGAGGGAGGCTGCTGGTGCTCCGTAAGAGGCCGTGGACTTCTCCGTGGTCCAGCTCACCCTCCAAGACCGGGCCGGACACGAGAGGACGACTGCGGACGCGAGAGGGATGGGCCGCACTGCGCTTCACCCCAGCCCTCGTCCCGCCTGCGCCCGCCGCCCGAGGCCGCCGCTCACCAGTCGTATCTTATCCGAGGGCCGAGGGCCGTCCGAGCCGTCGTAGATGATCTTCTGAAGGCCGCACGTGGCCTTGACGGCGACGTTGCTGTTGTTGGAGAAGTTGGCTTTGCAGTCCGGCGGCTGCTGCACCATCGGCCGCACGGTGGCCGTGGTGACCACCCGGGCCGGCGGTGGACCCTCCTCGGGGCTCTTGGCCTCCTTGAAGAACTTCTCGTACTTGTCCAGGTAGGGCGGCCGCTCCGGGAGCAGGTAGTAGTGCGTGTGGCTGACCTTCCGGCCGTCCTTGACGATGGGCAGGATGCAGGGCCCCCTGGCGTTCTCCTTGCCCTGCGCCTGGATGACCTTGGGGGTGGCGTACTTGGGGTCCAGGGCGAAGCTCTGGGTGGTGGGCATGAGCGGCTTCCCGGGAGAGGTGGACAGGAAGGCGTTCAGGGACAGCGGGGAGCAGAGGTTGGCTCGGGGCTGCGGGGACCCCCCCTGCAGGGCCATGGGGCTGGGGGTCCGCGAGCCGGGCTGGGACAGGGGGTCCCGGGGAGGGATCTGGGGCGGGCGGTCCTCCTCGCCCCCTGAGGCCGGCGACAGCTCCCCAGAGCGCTGGCCGTGCTCGCCCCGCCAGGGGGGCCGCGGCACGAGCGGCACCCGCGGGGGGACCTGGGGCTTGTCCTCCCCCGGGCTGGAAGTGGAGGCCCCCGAGGGGGCGGCCAGGGGCACGTTGAGGTGCTTCATGCACTCCTGCTGCAGCTCCTGGAAGATCTCCGTCGTCTGGGCGGGACTGGCCTGCTTGGCCCCCTTGGGCAGGAGGAAGAGGTTGTCCTCCAGCAGGGGGGCCGCGTGCTCCCCCTCGGGGGAGAGGCCGCTGCCGGTCTCCCCCGCCCCCCAGCCCTTCCGGCCGCCCCGTGGCCTCGCCAGCCCCTCTGCGCTGTTGATGGAGCACACCTCGAAGTCCTCCTCGTCTTGGGCCACGTCGTCGTAGGCGGGCGGGGCGGGCAGGGGGCGCGTGTTCCAGTCCACGACGGGGGTGGGGTGCAGGGGCCGGGGCAGGGCCTGGCTGGGGCTCTGCGGGGGGGTCTTGTCCAGCAGGGAGCAGGCCTCCAAAGCCAGCCGGGCCAGCGACGGCGCAGAGAGCTCCCCCACGGGGGACGGGGTGGTGGGGACGGGCTCGTCGCCGAAGTCTATCAGCGTCACCTCGCTCCCGGGCAAGGCGCCCCCTCTGCTCCGTGGCAGCAGCAGGCGCTCGCCCACCTTGGTGCCCGCGACCAAGGCCGACGGCTTGGCGGGGCGCAGGCCCCTGGACGGTCCCGGCTTCTTCTTCAGGCAGAGGTGCCTGAGACCGGCGGAGAGCGTGGCGTCCGCGTCGCTGACGGGGTCGTAGGAGGGCTCTGCAAGGCAAGGGGAGTGGGCTCAGGTCTGCGCGGAGGAGCTGCCCCGATCCACAGCCCCTGCCCGGTCCCCAGGTGTGCTCAGACCACAGCTCCCCCAGCCCCCCTCCAGCACATGGAAGGATGGGGATCCCTGGTGCCCTTGTGTTTCACCCACGGCTCCTCCCAGTCCCTCGACTTCTGCAAGGAAAGCAAACCTCCCAGTGGGAATGTGAGAGGCAGTAAATAAACGGAGGCAGGGATTTGTACTCTCTATCGGACTCGGTTATGGAGGCAGGCCTGGAACCTCAGAGGGCTTTTGTCGGCACTTGCCTTCCCCTCGAATCAGAAAGCTGGATGGGGTGACCCCTCAGTCCTTAGCGGGGGGGGTGGGCAGTTCGCCTCGGCCCCCCATGGTGCAAACCACAAGACTCTGCAAGGAGAGACGGGCAAGCAGGCACACGACACAAACCCGCATGGTGCAAACAGCTCGAGGCCGCTGGCACAGCCTTCCCCAAGGTGGGCCCTGCGGATGTTCTGCGCCTGGATTCCCATCAGCCCCAGCCAGCAGGACCCTTGGCAAGGGAGGATGGGTGCCGCTGCCCCGAACGTCGCTGAGGCGGGGGGCGGCTGCTGCAGTGGCCTCCGAACACAGAACGGCCCTGTTAGCTCTCCGGGTTCGCGGAGCCCACAGCCAGCAGCGCAAGCAGAGAGCCGCTTCTCTGCCACCCGCCTCGCCATGCAGTTCCTCCACGAGGCCATGTGCTCCACCTCGGCCAGGGCACACGGGTAGTGCATGGAGCGAGGACGGGGCCCAGCTCTCCGGGATCCGCGGCATCCCCTCGTCAAGCCGGGGGCACAGAGAGCGGGGCCTCGCGGGGATGCAGCACCGGTGCCTCCCAACGAGCGTCCCCTGCCGCCCGCCCGGACGTAGTTCCAAGTCCCAGCGCAGCTGGCGGGCGGACGTGGCTGCTCCCTGCCGTGGCCTGCCGCTTCCCCTCGTGTTGGGAAGTATTTGGGAACAACTTGATCTGGAGTAGCCAATTAGGACCCTTCGGCTTTACCAAATCAGCTCCTGGCAAATGGAAACTCCTTGCCTGCATTTTTCATACGCATCAGCACAGCTGCCTGGATTTGGGGGCTGTTCTTGGCGCGTGGTGACGCTCCCTGTTGTGACGAGTGCCTGCACTTCAACACAGACCGGACACTGCGCTGTGTAATGCAGGGATCAGGTGTCAGTGCATCCCACACCAAGCCAGATCTCTGGCAATGGCTGTCCCCGCTTTAGGGGGCTGCGGCCCCCAAGAACTACCCTAGTAGTCCATCTGCCCGGCTTCTTTGAAGTGGGACTCCTCTGGGATCGCCACGGTGACTCCTCTGTGCAAAAAGGGGCCGAGGGCCCGGGTTTTGGAGCATGAAAGTAGCCAAGGGGTTAAAGGAACCGGCTCGCTTCCCACATGGACGCAGCCGCGCACTTTCCCTCACCAAGGAAACAGCGGCACAGAGTGGCCCAAGAGCTCCGCAGACGGCGATGCGCATACTGGCCTACCTGGAAGGACTGTTGTAGGGAGGGAAAAGGCCATTTGTGCAACGTGGATTTGCATGGAGAAAGACACGTGAAATGCAGAAGCAGCCCCTCCGGAGGAAAGAGGAAAGAGGCCGGAGACCGGCCACTCTGCCTGCAGACAGTTTTGGGGGCCAACTCATGCTGGCAACCTGAGCTGAAAGGAATGGGGAGGGGGGGATGGGCAAGACCTCCTTCTCGCCGTCCAGAACCAGTTTCTTCCCATTCCCACCAGTAGGAGAGCAAGCTGGGGAAAGGCGCCCCGGGATTCTGCCACTCCAGGCAAGGGCGCGCCCCTCGGCTGCAGGGTAGAGCCCTTAACCCACGGCTGCAGCTTCGGCAGGCAGCCCCACGGGGAGTGGGTGCCTCGCTCCCCATGCCCTGAAAACCGGAAGGCTCCGCCAGAGGGCAGCAGGGGGCAGGAACAAGAGCACAGGCTCCCGCCGCAAGCAGGGTGCCCGATCCCCAAAGGGGAGGCTTCACCCCCAAGAGGCCGCGTGGAACGTCGATCAAGCAGAGGCTGCAGCAAAGGGGGGGAAGCCGGGCTGCCCCCCCCCGACCTGCTGCCTCCACGGCACTTAGAGGGTCCCAGGCTGGGGGGGCTTCGGCAAACAAGAAAGAGCACGTGGCGGACTCTTGATCTCAGGGAAGGGGGCAGGATGCGGCAGGGAAAGGCCCCCCCGCCGGACTAAGGCAGCTCAGCAGCGAAGGGCACAGCCACTGTTTCGGAGGCCGGTTCTCCGACGGCTGCGCTGGTCTTTCTTGCTTGGCGAGCTCGGCCTCAGGCACCCTCATGCGCTCCCCGAACTCCCCTCGAGGCCAGGCAGGCAGCAGCAGGCACGGGACGGGGGCTCACGGCACACGGTCCCCCACCCACCACCAGGGACCTGTGAAAAGGGGGGCTAAGAGAAAGCAGAGAGGGCAGGCGCTGGGGGCACGGCAGCCCAGGAAGAGCCCCCACTTACTCTTGAGAAGGATCGAGGGCTGAGGTGGCCGGGGCGGCGGCTCCCCTGCAGCAGAGAGAGAAACAGAGACCCCCGAAGGAAGGAAGGACGGAAGGAAGGAAGGAGGAAGGATGGAAGGAGAGAAAGGGGACAGAGCGTTAGTCGGCAGCTCCATGCGTGGGCAGGGGGGCCGAGGGGCGGCTTGTGCCGGGGGCGGGACAGGCGTGTGCGAGCCTCAGGGCCTGGGCGGCGGGAAGGGGGCGGAAGCGGGCACGCACGGCGACTCCCGGCCCCAGGTTCTGCTACGAAGACCTGCAGGACAGGGAACAGCCAAATTCCCAGCGAATCCTCAAACGTCTGGGGCATGCCAGGCCGGGCACGGTGCAAGAGGGGGGCGGGAATGGGGGACACACGAAACCTTTTGGGTGTGCTTTTGGCTGCTGCTCCTGCTTCCCGCATGGCAGCACCGTGAGGCTGTCTAGCCGACCGGTCCCCAGGCGAGAGGCATTTTGAAGGGGTGGGCTGGGGCTGCAGAGCTGGGGCAGGGGCCATAAATAGCCTCCCAAGTGCTGCTTGCCCTGCGGGGCAGAAGATCCAAGGAAGGGCCGAGTCCTTCCTTCCCCTGCAGAGGAAGGCAGGACGCACCCCAACGGAGCCAAGCTCAGGGAACCAGGGTTCAGTTGGGACCCCGAGGGTGTGGAATGGGCTCCCACGAGAGGCGGTTGAGGCCCCATCGGTGCGGGTGTTCAAGGACAGGCTGGATGTCCACATGGTGGGCATGTCATGAGCAGAGTCAGCTGGAGCCGGGGGTCAGACTAGATGGCCCGGGAGGCCCCTCCTGACTCGCTCTGCTTCTGTTTCCTCTGAGCAGCACCAGGCTGGGAGGACCGGCTGCCACAAAAGAGTGCAAACGTGCAACCCTGGATGGCTCGGTTTTGTTTTCTGGAAATGGCACCTTTTGCCGTGAAAATCCGGTGTTCAGAGCGGGACAGGGTTAGGGGTGTGCAGCCTTTGCAAACAGCGGTAGCTCACCGTCGGGCAGGCACTCTGGCATCGCGGCATTTTGCATTTTTTAAAGGCAGGCTTGCACCGCAGCCCTGGTGAAGCCCGCTTCGAAAAAGCACCTGCGGCGAAGGAGCTGGGAGCAGAAGCAGGCACCGCGGGTGGGGAAAGAAAAGCAGACCAGAGCAGAAAGCCCCGGACGCTGCCCCGAAGCCCGGACAAGCCCTGGAAGAACCCCCTGCTTGCTCTCCCGGTGACAACCGTTCCTCCCGACTATTCCCGGAGCACGAGTGCCAGAGGAGAAAGCAGAGGGCGGCTTCCTTGCGTCCTGGCGGCATGGCTGGAGCGTGGCCCTCTGTAACGCAGACACCCGACATACAGCAGCCGGGCAACGATCCGGAGGAGGCGAGGCAGGGCGTGTGTTGCCAGGCAGCTCATCCAGGCTCGGGAGGAGCTGGGTGGGTGGGATGGAGGGGCGCCGGGGGGCGAGGAAGCGGGCCGTGGGGCGCCTTACTTCTGTTCCTTCCGGGGAGCTGCGTGGGCCGTGCGGCATTCCAGTCCATCCCTAGGACGTCCGGGGGGTCCATGGGGTTGCCCAGGTACAGCCTGCAGGAACAGCAGGAACGGGTGTGCACGGGAACGCTTCCGGCAGCCTCTCCAAGCCCCCCCCCCACAAACCCCCAGCCCAGCCGCAGAAACCCTTCCTGCCCCGCCCAGACCAGAGCTGAAGAAGGGACCCCTCGCCCATGCCCACACGGGAAGCCCCCAGAGTGCCCCCGCGGCGGCAGAGGCAGGCTGCCAGATATGCCGGGGGGGCATGCGTGGCCGGGGTCAGTGCTTTTGGCCCCTCCCGCCGATGCTTCTGGAGTGCAAAACCACATGCCCTTTTCCCCCAAGGATGGCGGGCGGCCCACGGGTCCCATGCTGCCTGGCAAGGGGTGCCCCAGCTGGCCCCCAGGTGCGGCGTGTGCCTATGTGCCATCATCCCCAGCCAGCGTGCCATCAGTGTGCATGCCCCATCATCCCCAGCCAGCACACCAGAGGGGCTGGCTGGTGTTGATGGGTGCTGCAGTACCTGCTACTTCTCGGGAGTGCCAGGCTGGGGGAGCCTGGGATACCCTATTTTGGCATGCAGACCCCAACCCTCAGGGCATGGGGCGCCCCACCTTCCGGACCCACAGGTGCGGCTTTGAGCCAGGTGCAAACAGTGGGATCTGCAGTGCG
Organism: Varanus komodoensis; assembly: GCF_004798865.1. Classification (NCBI taxonomy): domain Eukaryota; kingdom Metazoa; phylum Chordata; class Lepidosauria; order Squamata; family Varanidae; genus Varanus; species Varanus komodoensis. The sequence continues at coordinate 1,669,688 of NW_025336508.1, read as the reverse complement.
GGCACTGGGGTTCCAAGCTGGCCAGCGCCCTGGGGAGGGGAGGGGAGGGGAGGGGAAGGTGTGGCCCGGCCGACGACACGGGCTCGGGTGCACCTCGCCGGGCACATGGGAACACGCCGGCCTCACATGGCCTGTGCGCGCTGCCGCCCACGCAGGAGCCGAATGACGAAACTCGCGCTCGGTGAGAAGGTTCCGCGAGGGAGGAGTGCCGCACGTGACCAGGAGACGTGCCAAGCGATCACCCGCCTGCGCGGGAGGGGGGTCTGGAGTAGCCCGGCCTCCCCCGGAGGCAGAGGTGCCTCTATGCGGCGGGAGGGGGCCAGTCCCGGCACAAACCCTCCTGAACCCCAGCACCCAGTTGAAACAGCTTGCGCACGGCCGACCGGTGCCCCAGACGCAAACGCCCAGCAGTGGTGGCAGCGCAGGAAAGGGGGGGGGCAGATCTGGCTGTGCTTGAAATGCGCACGCCACCTGGAGTGCTCCAGAGGCTCGCAACCTGTGGGACCCAGGAGGCAGTGGTGCTCCTCCCCCATATTTGCCACGTGAGCAGCAGGGCTGAAACCCACGTCGGCCGGCGGGCACAGGTCGGAAGGGACTTGGGCAGTGCCGAAACGATTCCGTCACAAGCCGTCCCGAAATCCAGGTTTTAAAAACTAAGACAAGGTTGTGCTTTTGGGGGGCATGGCCACATAGGAATTACGTGTGAAACCCTAACTGGAAACGCGGAAGGCAAGGCCCAGCTGATGGAACCAACGGACGACGTGCTGGAGTTCTGTGCGCTTGCTAAACTGCATTGCGTGTGGCCTGGACCGGGGACTCTCAGGTGAGCGTGTGGCCGCCCACTTAGGCAGCGTTTGGCTCTTGCGAAGGCTTCGGGGGACCTGGCGCCCCAAGCGAGAACACCTGAGCCCAGAGAAACACACGCAGCACTTCCTGCCGCAGAGGCATCTCGCGTGTCGGCCGCAGAGCAGGAGGAGAGATTCGGGGGCTGTGGCCCAGGCGCTCTAAAGATGAAAATGATGCTCACTGATGTGGGTGTGGGAAATGATGAGCTCTAGCCTTCGCCAGCCTGGTCCCCCACGCCCCCGGAGGGGTGGGGCTGCAATTCCATTCATCCCCAGTCTATGTGGCTGATGGGACATGCAGTCCGATTGAACTTAACAACACAAGGTTGGAGAAAGTCAGGGAATCTCCTTGAGGGCCTGCAGCATGCCCACCGATTTTTGTGCACCGATGTGGGTGGCGGAACCCCGAAGGTGTTTTTAAGAATGACAAAGAACGGTCCTTCTGAAGGGAGCGATTCAGGTGCCCTCTCCCATCGGCCGCTTCCCTGTTCTACGCAGCCGCCTCCAAAAGTCCGAGTTTGGACGCGCGAGAAGCAGATGTGGCTGCGCTGGGAAGACTTCAGCGCTGCATGCGCCACTCCCCCGCCATCTCCCACAACGGCTGCTGTGCCCACCACTGGGGCCGGCCCTCTCAGTGGGCAGGGTGAAGCCAGTGCCTCAGGCAGCAGAGACGGGGGGGGGGGGAGCAGGGCACTGTGGGAAACTGCCTCTCGCGTGCCTCCGGGTGCAGTGCAGGATCTGGGCCTGCAGTCCCACGCCGTGGGTCTTCCATGCCGCCCCGGAGATGCAGTGCATGCAGCCCAGCCTGTGACCCGCAGCTGACTAGCGCTGCACCCGCCCGGGCCGCCCCCCTCGCGCCCCGCCGCCGCCCTGCGAGCCCCGACCGCCATCTCAGAGCTGGGGAGGCGAAGCCCGGAGCACGGCCGGAGAGACCCGCGGAGCTTACTCATCGATCTTGTCGGGGAAGCCCCAGCACTGCTGCGGGTTGGTGTCTCCGTGGCCCGTGTGGATGAAGCTGTTCTTCAGCGGCTGGCTGATGTCGTGCGCCGAGAGCCCCGCCACCGAGGTCACCGTGTTCCGCGGGAACTGGCCCACCTTCAGCGTCCGCTTGTTCTGGCCCCGCCACCAGTAATTCTCAGCCCTGGGGGGGCGAGAAGAGGCCGCATCAGTACGGGAGTGGTCAGGGGTGTCCGGAGGCGCCGGGCAAGCAAAGGCCTGCGGCACCCGTGCCGTGGATGCCAGGCTCTGGCTCGGCTTGCCACGGGGCTGCTTCCATCGTTGAGGCTTCGGCGGCCTGCTGGAGAAATGCCAGCCGCAGCGGAAAGCTGCATGGACTGGGAAGGGGAGGCCAGCCCAGAGGGCTTGCACTGTGCCGGCTGTGTGTTCTGGGGGCCCAGAGACCACATCTTGCCTATGTCTGGGGACCCCAGGCCTCTTCCTCACCCTGGCCCCTACCCATCTGTCTGGCAGGCAGAGGGCCGACGAGCACAGGGACTACAGCATCTCTGCCTCCTCCTCCTCAGCCCCGTTGGCCGGGCAGAGAGCCAGGTCAAGCAGGGTGCAGAGCCGAAGCTCAAGGGCCTCTTGTCCAGGAGCCCCTGCTCAGCGACGGGACACTGGCAGGGGCCCAGCTGTGCCGACCCTCGGCTCTATAGGCCTGTGTTTTGATAGATGAGGCAGGGTGAGGCAAACAGCTGGGGGCTGATGGATGAGCTAGCTGGGAACGACAGCAGAAAAGGAGCATGGGAGATGCGGCTGGGGGGGGGGGGGGTGGGGGGGGGTTTCGTTGGGGGGGGGGGGGGGGGGGGCTGCTCGATGAACAGAAGGGGAAGGGTGCTCCAAGAGGCAACCTGGAAGACGACATGGCGAAGGACATGGAAAGAGCCAGAAAGGAGATGGAGGTGAATGAACTTGCCCTTGAAAATCTGGCAGAACTGCCCCCCCAGTGGGAACTGGACTGAGATGCAGGATTTTTGTTTCAGTGTGATTTTACTGGTATTTTCTGTTTGAGTGCTTCAAACTTGGGCTCCATCAGCAATCAGAACCTATGCGTTTCCATGCTCACAGATCCTGAAAAATGAGTTCCACAACACGTGTAAATTTGAAAAGTGTGAAAAAAATGCAGGAATGATGCACACGCTTGGAATAATACTCATGAACACAGGCATGGATTGTCACATGGAGGAAACAACCAGGCGGCTTGCAAACTGGCACGGCCTTGCGCCAGAGTGCGCTTTGAGCGAGTTTTGGAGAACTCGGCGCTCTCAGGTGACTGGCGCATCTCTGTGCAGGAAGAGCAGCTGCTTCTGCTGCCCGCCAATTCCTGGAACAGCCGCGAAGAGAAGGGCTCCTGGGAGCCACGTCCCTTTCGTTCCCCTAAACTCCAGACCTCATCGCTGCTGCCAAAGGAGCCCCCCAGAGGTCCTCTGGGCCAGCCTTTCCTGGCCTGGCGTCATTCTCCAAACATGCCAGGTTACAACTCCCATCACCCCCACCCACCATGGGCACTGGCCTGCAGTGCTGCACATCTGGTGCACACCCACATCTGGCTGGCACCCAGGGCAGGAAATCCTGTGGGAGAAAGACGCCTCTCCTGCAGCGGATGTGACCTCTTGGCTTGCCGTCGGCCGGATGCGCTCCGGCGCAACGCCACTCGGGTGGAAGGGGCTGCTCAGGATGGCCAGCGGTAGCCAAGCTCAGCCCGACGTGCCTGCTGGGGAGCCCTCGGCGGAGGGCGGGCAGACAGCAGAGCCCAGATGCTTGGGACTTCAACTCCCAGCATCCTGACCTTTGGCCCGGCTGGCTTTCGGAAGCTGCGGGCTGTCCACCTGAAGCCCACGTTCTGCAACTCACGGCTTGCGACCGACAGCTAGGCTGAGCCCAAAGTTGCAGCGGGCCAGTGCTGGCACCGCCCGTGTTCTCTCCTCTCTCTCGGGAAAAATGCGAGGAACAGAAGGGACGGAAGAGGAGACGACGCGTTTCAAGGGCGTCCGAAGATGCGTTTTGAGGCGGTTGCCAGTGCCAGCTGCAGACTCCCCCGATCCACCCCTTAATTGGCTTGGAAATCGGGGACGGCATTCAGACAGCCAAGTATCTTGCCGTCCGGACGGCTGCACGGGAGTCCTGGACCAAAGCACGTGCCTTAGGCTTGGTTCCAAACCCACTGTGTGTGATCCATTCGGACCGCTGCCCAGCGTGACGGGCGACTGTCCCGGCAGCCCACCGCGTGGACTGGGTGGGGGAGGGAGGGGGGGTGGCAGATAGGCAAAAGGATACACCTCAGCCACCCAGCACTGCCCGGGGGGCAGCTGCCTTGACCTATCCTGGATCGTGGGCAGCCCACTGCCGCATTAAGGAGGCCTGCCTCCTCGGATGCATCCTGGACGCGGGTGCGAGGAGGGGCAGAGAAGGGCCGCCCGCGCACCCTCCCCCAGACTGGGGGCTCCAGCGATGACACTGCTGAACCCGGTCCGCACCCACCAGCCTTTGGGGGGGCGTGAAGAGCCTGGCTTGGAAGGTGGTCCCAGTCCTCCTGGCGAGGCCCCCGGCTCTCGCCCGCCCGCCCCATGGCCCCACGCGGACGCAGCAGAGGGGTGGGGAGGCCGCAAGAGCTCCTGGCAGGGCGGTGAGCGACAGCCCTGGCCGGCAAGGCAAGGCGAGGCGAGGCCCACGTGCAGCGGGAGTGCCCCTCGGCCCCGCTCTGAGTCACGGCCAGCATGGCCGTGCAGGGGAGGGGAGGGGAGGGGAGGGGAGGGGGAAATTCCAGGGTGGCAGCCAGCCAAGCGAGAACCTGCGCACGCCACCCTTCCGCCCCGTGACACCTCGCTGGTTGTGAGGGCAGGCCCTCCATGCGCCCATCCTCAAAGGTGGAATTTCCCCCACGCGGGATCCCTGGGATCCAGCTGGAACTTCCCCCAACTCACTTGGCCAGACAGGTCCCCTTGCGGAGATGGGAACCCTGGCAGGTGCAGGGGTGGAGAACTGCCGGCTTGAGGGAGGCCACCCGCCAGCACGCAATCCAAGCTGCTAGTCCTTAATTTTTTTAAATGCTCCCCACCTTGCTGTTCCCAGCACTGCGCTTCCTCCCATCTCCCTCACAGCCTTCCTTGTCTCTCCCCTGCAAGCGCCTCACCTCTTCGCTCCCCTCCTTCCCTCCTTTCTCCATCTTCCCCAGCACAGTGTCCCTCCGAATGTTCTGGACCTCATCTCCCATCCGCCCCGGCCTCCCAAGGAAGCCTGAGGGCTGCAGTCCAAAGGGCCTTCCTCAGCTGCTGAGTTTCTCCCAGCTCCTCCAACTTGGCCTCAACACCCATGTTTTCAGCAAAGGAGTCTGCCACCTGCGCCATGAGCCGGATGCAAGGAGATGACCGTGGGAAAGCGCACCATCTTGCCAGCCCTGCTGGAAGGCTGTCTTTCTCCTCCTCCTTCCCCATTCCCCCTTCCTTGCCTACTGCGCGCCAACACTGTAAGCAGCATCTGTTCTGCTCTCGATTAGATGCAAGCTGCTCCAGGGGGATTTTTGGCCGAGCTGCAGGGTCCAAACAAACCAGCTGTGCTGGCCAGCTTGGCCTTTGTTTTGCAAAATCTCCCAGGAGTTCTAGGGGACCGCTCTGGAGGAAGCCAAGCCCGGTCAAGAGGACCCACCGGGCTGGCTTGCAAGGAGCCAGCAAACCGCTAGTCTTGGGTGCCTTCCAGGGGCCGCAGAACCAGCGGCTCCCCCTCGCTCGGAGGTCTGCAAGCGGGGCAGCCCGCACGCTCTGAGCCTGCACTGTGTGCTCACGTCATTTTGCCGCGAAATCTTGCCTCGCAGCCAGCCTGGGGAGGATTTGGAAGGGCAGGCCGTGAGCAAAGACCTCCCTGGCCGAGGCGGGGGCCCTCCGCCCAGGTCCACGTGGAGGTCACCGAGCTGTGCTTTCACAAGGGAGGCGGCGCTGGTTCCCTCTCTCTCCCCACACTGAGTAATGCGCTGGCACAGGAGGGAGCCTCCTCGAGAAGGTAAACAGGAAAAGGGCAGAGCCGGCCCATGCGAGTGACTCACACAGGAGCCAGCCTTCCTGGGGCTGCCGCTGGGGCCGCGGCGGCACTTGCGGGCTGAGGTGGAGCGGTAAACAGCACCCTCCCCGCCCACCCTGCAGGAAGGCACACGGTACCAAGGTTGCTCAAGCGATTCTGTCACCCAAGGCGAAAAACCCAGGCCTGCCTCTCCGCCCTCCTGGGAGGACAAGTACTAGAATGATGTTTGCCACCTTGTCTTCCCCATCCCGGTTTTAGGCTCCAGCACCTATCAGCCACGGCCACCGTGGGCCGTGGTCAGGAACCCTGGATGTTGCAATCGAAAGCAACTGGTAAAATGCTCTGAATGCGATTCGTGCAACAGAGACAGAAGTGCAAGGCGGGGGGTGATGGACTGGCTCACCCCCCCTCTACTCCCCAGATGAAGAAGCCACAGGGGCTTGCAAGAGCCTCCTCTGCTCCGTTTTATCTTCACAACAACCCTCCAAGGCAGGCCAGGCTGAGTGTCTGCGACGGGCCCAAAGCCACCCAGGCGCTGCATGGCCACGTGTGGGACGGGAACCTGATGCCCCGAGTCCCAGTCTGACGCTTCAGCCCCAGGCCACGCTGGGTGAGACGGATGCGCAGAAGGTGGAAGCTGCCCGCAAGGCTGGGCCGCCTCAACCGCAAGACACCTGGCCAACGCCCCCCCGCCCAGCAGGCACTCGTGATGATGCGCACACGTGAGTCGCTGCAGGTTGGCTGCCCCAGGGTCCCACCACACGGCCTCCTCGGCACGCGGGACTCGGAGCGCATGGGCCAGCCCACCCTGCAGCATCGGGAGGACCTCCAGGGTCACACAGTCACATCCCGGCCAGGCAGGACCTTTGCGAAGCTCATCTCACAGACCTGCCTTCATCCCTTCCATGAGTTGTCAAGGCAACCTTCACCGTCTCTGTTTCAACCTCCGCTCTTTCTCCCAGCTTTCCTAAAAAACGGCTCACGCCATCTCTTCCGGGGCTGATCCAGGGCCCACCCAAAAAGCCAGTGTGTCTGCGCTTGCCTCTTTCACATCAACCGCGCGCCCTCCGGTCCTTGATGGCGTCAAGGAGCAGCACAGGGAAAGGGCAGGACAGAAAACGTGGAAGTCCCGTCACGGAAGATCTTCCCCCCACCTTCCAGCGCCCATCGTGACGACTATGTCCCCCCCGTTCCTTCTGTGGTTGACTCACCCCGGTTAGCTGGAAGACAAACACGAGACAGAATTGCCGAAGCCCCGTGGAAAGCTCAGCACGGCGCGAGGGGGAGTGTCAGCCCTACTTCGCAAGGTGTCTGCCCCCGCAGAAACTGTAATTAAGAGGCATCGGTGATGCTGAGCCCAGCGGAACGGACAAGCCTGATAGGTTCACCAGGTTAGGCCACCAGGACATCAAAGCTGCTCAGTCGTCCTCACGGCCCGCGTGCAGTGAGCAAGCAAGCACTTCCCGATTTGGGGGTCCCGTGGGCAAGACAGCCCGGAGGCCAGCACCGTTGCTGCTGCCGAAGGGCAGACAGACATGCGGGGAGGGGGTGCTAAAGGCAGCGGGTCTGGGTTCAAAGGTAGGTATGGCCAGGCCCTGCCAAGGGCCCCCACTCCTGTGGGGGGCTGATCTGAAGCCCCCCGAGTTGCTCCAGCACCCAGCCTTCCTCTTTCCCTGCTTCCTGCTCTGGCCTGGACAACAGGGGCGGAAGGGCAGAGGTCCGGCGGAGGAAGAACGGGAGTAGCTGGTGAGGAGGCCGGCACACCACGGGAGGCAGCTCAGGGCTGCCCCACCAGCATCGTGAGCTGGCGCTGCCAGTGCCCAGAGCTGCCACCCACCCTGCCTGGCCTGGAGAAAGCAGCAATCTCCCCAGGGTACATCTCGGTTCCTGGGAAGGGGTGGGAGGGGAGGGCGTCATCTCTCCCGCTTGCAAGGAACACGGATGCTCCAAGTTCCTTGGAAGAAGCGCAGAAAATTGGACTGACAAATAATAACTCATGACAAGAAGAACAATTCCAAACGAGGAGAACAAGGGCTGATTACTAATGCAAGGCGATTTAGTCACGTTGGGCAGACAATGACTTAAACTGTGTTATATAATCCAGAGCTGATACAGAGGACATTAATCATGCGCTCCGGGATGGTGCCGGTTCCTGGCCACAAAGGTTTCTGTGACATGTGCACACCCTGCAGTGGGCCAGATGCTGGAGGAGCCGAAAACATTTTTTACTTCCTGAGATTCTTCTGGTTCAATCCCAGTTCAGCCTGTGGTGAAAGCAGCCTTCCCCACCTGGTACCCTCCAGATGGGTTGGACTACAACTTCCAGCATCCCCCTTCATCTACTCTCCTTCATCTACTCTCCAGCAAACTGCAGAGTTCTCCTATTATTTCTCAATCCAGGGAATGCTGGTTAGTTGAAACAACAGGTACTGAATAAGCCGGGATTGTAATCCGGGCTCTTTGAAATACACGTGCTTCAAATCGGAGGGACTGAACTTTAGGCAAACAGGTCAAAGCCTCTTTGGGGTACTAATGAATTCCCAGGATCTCCAGAAAGCCCTGTCCTTACTCCCCTCTCCCCAACCACCAAACCTTTGGTGCAAAATCAAATGAATTTTGTGCTGATTTTCTGTCTAGATGCCTGTCCCAAGATTTAGCTCAGCTAAAACATGTTGGCCTTTTGGCCTGCCCCCTTTTGCCTCTGGTTCTATCGTGGCCCAACAGTGTCGCCAAAACTGACTGAAAGGGGTTCAGCAACCCCTCTTCAAACCGGCCCTTTTCTTCTGAGTTTGCAGATAATGAATAGGATATGCAAGTTCGTTTAAAAGCAAGAACACTTCCCATCTCCTCCCTGAAGCTGCTCCAGAGGGGTGCAGAGCGGAGGGACATGCACAGCCATGGGGTTGCGCATCAGAGGCGTGCAGAGCGGAGGGACATGCAGAGCCATGGGATTGCGCATCAGAGGGGTGCAGAGCGGAGGGACATGCGCAGCCATGGGATTGCCATGGTGCATACAAATAAAATGCGCAACTGTACTTTAAAGGAACCTTGTGAGTTCCCATCTGAGGGTAGAATTGGCCAGCCAGGAGTTGGTGCTAGGAGCGATTCTCCAGTCCTATATCTTAAAAAAGTTTCCCAGGAGGAAAAATAGGAACTGCAGGAAATACGGTGTAATTAACCTTGTTCTCCTTCTGTTAGATCTGATGAAGGGCTTTGCATGACTCAGGCATCCGGACAGTCTTAGGGAAGACGCTGGTGCAATAAAAAAACTTTTCTGCATCATATGTACAGCCTTTAAATCTGTGAGGACAGCTTGCCCTGCTCCGAATGGGTACTAGGCACACCGTGAAGGCAAAAGCAAGCCCAACGCCACTAAGCAAACCAACTGTGCAAATGCTCGGCTTCCCAATTCAATCGGTTTCCGTCCAGCAACAAGGTAAAAGCCAATTACTTCCCACCCATCTGCATTTAATTCTCTGGAAGCCACTTGGCAGAAAAGCAGTCCCCTGGCTGGCTGGGGACAAGTGTTCTGTCACCCAGGAATGATTTTCCAGCTGACTGGACCAGCCCACACACCGAATTCTACTTGTGAAAATTTGCCGAAAGCTTGCAGCGCAAGTTGGAACCGTTGGAAGAAACGGTTCCTATTTTCCTTCCATGGAGGCAGGGTGGGCAGGCACCATCACGAGGAGAGATGCCGCAGCCTGTCTGTTTCACTTTCGTTTGTGTTCCGTTTTTGAACATTTCACGTCCTTTCCATCCTGAATAGGATGCAATTTGCAAATTTGGATAAAAAACTTCTCAGACTGAACCAAAAGAAGCCCCGCGCTGACCTGCACCAAGCAAGTTTGACGGATGAAGCCGTTTCCAGAAAAGGAAGGACCAGGATGCCACCTGCTTATTAAGGGTGAGGGGCTTGGCAGGTAAGAAGAGATGGCAACCCCTTTTGGCCCCATGCATCTGGCCGCACCGCAGAGGGTTTCATGCCAGGCTTTGGAGGAACCCAGAGCAGTGAGCCTGGGCAGAGGAATCTGTCCGCTCCGGTTTCTCCCATGTTGGTTTTCCCACCCCTAATATGAAGCGGTTTGCAAATGCTGGTGCAGTCCTATACAAAACGAGCCAAGATGGAACCGTGATTCATCCGAAAGGTAAGCATAAAGCGTCCTCTTGGGCATCCAGCCTGAGATGCTCTCCAGGACAGGTAAGCAAGATCTGAGCTCGGGAAGACCATCTGATGGCGGTCCTTGGAAGCATCACTGAATTTACTACCACAACAGCAAACACCCCCATCTCAGTCAGTGGGAGTGGGGCTCCCCTCTGTTTTGCTGCCTCGTACGTCACACGCCAGCAAGGTGCGCCCTAAAACAGCCCCAGAGGCTGCTCTGCATCACCCGATTCTCTCCTTCCCTGCCAGGCAAGATGTCCGGAGGTGCTGAACAAACAGCAGAACGGAGGCGAGGCTGAGCTGCCCCAGCAGGACTGGCAGCCAGACCGGAACCCACAGCCCCAGCTTCCAAAACGGGCACACACTTCCCAGAGAAAGACCAGACAATGGGAAGACAGAAAATGCCTCAACCGCCACACAAGATCCACTTTGTACACCGAAAACCAGCTTTTCTCTCACCCAGTACACCTGGCAGGGGTCGGACTGCATCTCCCATCAGCCCCAGCATGCCCTGGCTGGGCCAATCTATCACTTCCAGACTGCCCCACATGCACCTTGTTCCATCCCAGAAATGAAGACAGGTGTGCTTCCTGAGCCCAAACGAGCCATTCCTGCTGGGAATTTCGCCCAGTGCATCCAGAGCACAGCAGGTTGGGAAGCACTGCCATAATCAGCCCCCCCCCCCGCCCCCCCAGCTGTGCGCATCGGTCCCAGAAATCACCTGCGTCAGGCCTCCCAGGAACATCTGCCCCGGACCACTTGGGCCACCCCCACGGCCAGAGGCAGGTCCCCTGGCCGCCGCAGCAGCCACCGCGGAATCCCTGTGCACACGAGGGCAGCTCGCCGAGAAGGAACTCTTTACGTGCTCGCTCACATCACTCAGCAGGGTGGTGATGTAATGTGGGTGGGGGCAGACCCACGCAGCAGCCTCGGCATCGAGCTACACCCTCCTCGTCCCGGACTCCGGTTACAAACCGCCTCCCTGCAATTAAGGGTGCCCGGCCCTGAGCAAGAGTCACAGCAGGGCAGGCGGGAGCAAAAGCCGGTCCCTGAAGACACACAATCTCTTCCTGATTCAGGGTCCGGCGTGACTAACGCACCGCGCCTCGCAGGCGAGGCCCTTTCTCCCGATCAGGGCCCTCCAGAGGTGCCCGCCTGGCCCCCGTGTGCGACTCGTCTGGAGGGTGCCCGGTTCAGGAAGTCCTCTGGTCCCGGTTGCGAGCCAGGCTGGATGCTCTGCGGGACGTGCAGGAAGTTGAGAAGCGGCCTTAAACCACCTCCAGCGGCGGGTCCCTCCGGTCCAGCTCTTTCCTGCTCCCCAGAAGAGAAGGCCCTTCTCTCAACCCTCCCCAGAGCCTCCTGGGGACCCAAGCCAGGCCACCCTGCCCAGCTGCAGCGCTGGCCAGCTGTGGTGGGGAGGCAGAACGGCAGCCCGAGATGGAGACGCGCTCGCTGCTGCCTGCCTGGCTCCCTCCCTTTCCCGACATTTCTGCACTGCTTTCTGGCCGTGTCTGCAGTCACCATCGAAACTCCCCACCTCTTCTCCCCTGTTGTCCCCCAGGACAAGAACCCGCAAGAAGCAATGCATTCACGGCGCTGGATAAATGGAAGGAGGCCACCAAACTGGCTGGGTTCACAGAACCAGATAACCCCTTGCTGCCCCCACGACATGGGGCTGCTGTGGAAATAGGCATGATTGTCGTTTTGGAGCCCAGTCCTGTTCACAAACCACAGCTCACACCCCAGCGACTACATGGGTTGTTCACGGTTTAACCAGGCACGGTTTGCTATCTTGGCTGGGTTCAGACAATACAGCAATGCTCGTTTCAGCAACGGTGCTCGCTTAAACCCACCGCAGCCCGTTTTCAACCCTGGAGTGTGTGTTGTCGCGTTGTCACAATGCCAACTCGCAAAGCAGCAGCGGTCGCTGCTCTTCTTGGCCTCACGAGGCTGCTCCGAGTGGGATCGCCCCGGAACTAGGGTCGGAGCAACCGCTTCCAGTAATAGCGTGGCTGGGAGTTGCGGGAGCTGCAGTCCCAGGAGGGCAGCCGGAAGGCAGCGCTGCTTCTGCACTGCCACAAATCTAAGGAACCCGCTCCCTCTGTGACAGCCACTGGCTTAAATGGCTTCACAAAGTGCACAGAGCAGGACTTGAGCTGCGGTGACCAGCCACGGGGTGAAATGGAGCCTCCACATTCAGAAGCAGTCTCCCCTGTGGCCACCAGCCATCCTGGCTACCTGCAGCAGGGGGTGATGAGAGGGAGAGCAGGGCTGTCCCACCACTCAAATACCACCTGCAGTTCTCCTCTTCCCTCCCCGTCCACTCTTCCTTGTGTGACACAACTTTTTAGAACCTAAGCCTGCAGGCTAGGGAGTGCCTTGTTTCTACTGATTGTATATAAGCTGCCCATATAAGAACAGGCCAAGAAGCAACAACTTTACAAGGCTGTTAGCGTCTCTTCATGGGCTTTCCGGGGGACCCCTGGCTGGGCAGGGTGGGAAATCAGACACTGGGCAGGCCGGAACCTCAGTCTGATCCAGAAGGACCCCTGGCGCATTCTGAGCTCTGTGGGGCAAGCAGTCTTTGCACACTGCAGAGGGGAAACTGAGGCAGGGAGACTCAGACTGGCCTAACGCCGCTGAGCGACTCTGTTGCTAAGGCAAGATTTGAACCCGAGTCCCTTGAGCAGCATGTGGCTAGGAAAATGGGCACAGAATACCCAGCTCACTACTCTGGCCCTGAGAAAAACAATCCAAGGTGCACAGCATCCGGCCAAATATTTTGACTCCCCCGTTTCTTCCCCATCGACTGACTTCTGCGCCACCGAACTGGACGAAGAGACCTGGAGAGCTCAAAAGCTTGCCTGTGGAACTTTGTCCGGTCCTATCAAGGCGCAGTCCAATGATAGATCTGAGTCCAAAAATGAACGTCCAGCAAATACGCTGGACAAAAACGAGCTGACGGAAGACATTATGAAACGGGCCACCAGCTGCACGGGAGGGAGCGTCCCCTCCACAGGCGGGCGGGGGCCGGGGGGACGACCCATCCCGCCACAGTTCTGTCGCTACCGCTGGCTTTCTGCAAAGCCAGAAAGTTGCAAATGTGCAGGGAGTAAGAACATGGCAAGCCTGTGTGAATCTCAAGCAGATAAGAAATAGACGTGGGAACTGTCTGGTCCTTGACAGAAGGAAGGACTCTTTCTCCAGCACGGGAGGGGTGCGTACGTTGATGTATCGCTGCATTAGATGTGTGTTAGGTGACCGAATTGGCTACCTCGGGTATGAAACGCGTGTACTGGGGTGCAACGTTTGAGACACTGCTTTGGGCTGAATGTCCCTTTTGTCTGCCTTTATTTTATGGTGCACTAGAATAAAGCTGGTTTTGGCTCTAAGTCTTGTCTCAGGCTCCTTTTGGCTTGGGTCTGGGGTCCACCCGGGTTTGCCCCAGCTGTTGACTGGCACAGTCCGGTAACAGTTTTCTGCAAAGCCATCCCAAGCAGCAGGCCCGGCTCCCTTGCTGGCATGAGATAAGCGTGGGTGGCAGGGAGCGGCGGCTGGGGGGGGGGGCGTGCGGCTGAGAGCACCGGAGGCAGGGCAGAAATCATCACCAGGCAGGGAAGTGACTCAGGGAGGAGGGAGGGAGAGGGAGGGAAGGCGGGCAGCCGGGGGTCCCCAGAAGGGAAAGCTCGGACAGGCACGGAGGGAGCTGAGTCTGCCTGGCATGTGGACGGGCCGGGAACAAGGCCATGCTCCTATCTGGCGGTGCTCAGGCCCTGCGTTCGGGTCCCCGAACCAGGAGGAGAATATGTCAAAGCCCAGCTCTGCAGAAACCCAGCGCAGCCAGGAGGTACGCCTGCGACATTCTCTTTGCTGTATGCCATCCTCCACCTAAAGTACCATCCCGGAGATTCCAGGATCTGTGATATTTCAAACTTCTACTATTTTAACACGGTTTTTAAACATCAGACCCTCTGTGGGGCATTTCTCTCGTTTTACTCCGGGGAACTGAATCAAAGATGTAAGGGCCCAGTCCAAGGGCGCAAGGTGGACTTGGGGGAATCGACCTCGCCTCCCCGACCCTGTCAGACTCTCTGCTCGCTTGCTTTTTTGCCCAAAACACCTTTTGGTGGGTTTGTAACCTGGAAAGGAAGGGAAACTGAGGCACAGCCCTGTGTGTGGGGTCATCAGTCCTACAGTATGGGCTGAAATCAAACTGCCTTTCTCTTATGACTCTGCGTGTGCCGGGAGGCAGGGAAGGTGCTGAATATGAAGGGGAGAAGAGGCTGTGGGCAGGGGAGTCCGACCCCTCCACCTGTTCCAGCGGCCTCCATCCAGATCAGGCCCCGTATGCTGACATCCAGAGAAGCCTAGGAACACCTCCGTGAGATGCGCTCAAAATAGGGCTCCTTCCAAGACGGGTCACGTGGCAGCAGTCCTAGCCGGTGGCCCGTGCTTATGCACCTGCTCGACTGGTTGAGGAAGAGCCCCACCCCGCAATCCAGCGCTGCTTCTGCCATGAGACTGGCTTAAGACGCTCGTGACTGAAGCCCCGGCAATTCTGGGCTTCCTCAGCCCCGTGCCCCCAAACACAACGGACAACGGTTCCCACCCCGCCCCGGGATCAAAGGAGAGATGCTCTTCCCAGTCAGTAGAAGACAGGCAGCAGAGAAGAGGTCAGGGATAAATGCTCCCCGTGGAGGGGTGGAAACAGCACCCCCACAAAGATCTGAACTGCCCCCAGTGCTTCTCCTCTTATTCACACCCGATCTGGCATTAGGAGCGAGTTGCAAAGGGGTCACGTCGGCTGCGGCAGCACAAAATTTGGAGAGGTTAGGAAAGGCTTGGGGGTTGGACGGAGCTCTAAAAGGACCTCCCCGGAGACAAGGAGCATCCAAGTGGCAAATAATTTGGGTGGGGGGAATCCCAGGTTCAAGTGTGAGCTGATGGGGGTCTAAGGTAGCCGTGACTGATCCAGGGAGAGATCGAACGGCTGTGGTGGACGGAGGGATGGAAACGCTGACCGATCGAGCGGCTGCTGTGAAAAAGGCAAACTTCGTGCGACGGAGCACGGAGAATGGACCTGCCTTTCGGAAACGAGGCATCCCGCGTGCCGAGGCTTGTCCTGGTCCCCATAGCAAAAAAAGGGTATTGCAGAGCTGGGAACGAGGCAGCGATGTCCCTGTGGGAAAAGATAGCCAAGTTCGGGGGAATTTAGCTCCCCAAAAGTGGCGAGTAAGCCATGAGAGGGGCTTATAAAATAACGCACAGCAGGGAGAAGGTGGGTGGGGAGAAGCGCTTCCCCTCTTCCGGGGTGGGAGTTCCGGGATGGGAAAAGGGAGGACTTTTTCACACCCTCCGTCGTCAAACTACGGACTTTGCTGCCCCACGATGTGCTGATGGCGTGGAGAGATTTAAGGGGGGGGTGGACCAATTCATGGAGAAGAGAGCTATCCATGGCTACCTCTGGCATTCAGGCATGCCTGCGCTTTCCAGGGGGCGAGGGGTCGCTCAGAACGCAAGCAGAATGCTGCGCTGGAGAGGCTGGGAGGGGGGCCCTCGCCCCCCTTGCTGCAGAAATTCAGCCAAGACGCGGCTGGCTTCCTGCTAAGCACTGGCAGCAAACGGCCACTCAGAACAGCCCAATTCCGCTTGCCTTTTTCCCAGCAGCCTGCAGAGTGAGCCCGGAGGGTGGGGGGGAAATAGGCCCTGGCGCCCACCCCCAAGACGCCAGGCCTCACAGGCCTTTGGTGTACCCTCATTCTTAAGGGGGGGCTGCTAAAGAGAAGGGGGAGCCCGTCCCGCTGCAGGGCCGAGTCCTCCTGCCCGCCCTGCGAGACATGGAGGCATGTCCCCCCCAGCGCCCCCACGATACCTGCCCTCGATGACTGTGATGATGTCGTTCATCTGGATCAGGAGCTTGTCCGGCTCTTCGAAGTCCTGCAGGGCCCGCATGTCCGTGGGCTGCGCCTGGCGGGGGACAAAGGCCGAGTGGTGGGGGGGCCAGCGCACGAGGTGTCTGAGCTGGGCCCAGCCCGGCCGAGGCAGCGCAAAGCTCTCAGGGTGCCAGAGCCCGGCGAGGGGTCCCCCATGAGGCAGAGCTGGGAGGTCTGAGAGAGCAAGGAAGGGCGCTTCCTCCAGCCCAGAGTTCCCGTGGGCTTCGTTACCCCGAAATGCAGGGGCCGGCTGACACGGGCCGGCTTGGATGGGCTACCGACCAGGACATATTGGAGGAAAGGATTGACTGATTGATTGATGTCTCGCCTTTTTCCTTCTCACAAGGAACCCAGGGCTCCTGATATGGTCCTTTCCTCCCCATTTTATCCTGGCAACAAGCAGAGCTGGGAGTTCCAGGACTGGCCCCGAGTCATCCAGTGAAGGATCATCTTGACTCAGGAAGGATTAGAGGATCGCCCGAGTCCCAGCCCAGTGCTCTAACCACTAGGCCGCACTGGCTCTCTACATTCAAGCAAGGGGTGTTTCTGTACTCATGTCCCATGTGTGGACTTCCCACTGGGGCATCAGGCCGGCCATGGTGGGAATGGAAAGCCAGACAAGCAGGACTCTTTGTTCATGCTCGCAGCACTGTTCCTGCCTTCTCCCCATCTGGATGAGCCTCGGTAAAAGGAGCACCATTTGGGAAGACGGGAGCAGGAGAGGCACTGTGACCCCGCTGCAGAACCTGCCTCTTCCAGGCCCGCAAGAGACGCTGGGGGCCCAGCCGGCAGCCCTTGCCCTACACTTTCCACCCAATGGGGCATGGCTGCAGGATTGGCAGGGCCTAGAAACGAATGGGGGGATGCAGAGGTCACGCTAAAAGACAACACGTCATACCCAGGGCTATGAGAACTGCACCGGACCATCAGAGTCTGCACAGAAAGGACACACTGTGGTTCTGGGATATAGTTCCTCAGAATCTCAGATCCTTTGTTTTCGTGCAAGTTCCTAGGCCTCATGCTTGCAAAGATTTGCATGCATCTTGCTTGGCAATGACAGGAGAAGATGCAAAAAAGGGGAGGGGAGGGGCTGAATAAGGTTTGCAGCAGTGTGTGGGGTGGGGTGGGTGGGGGGGGGGCTTAGGTGTCCAGCATAGCTCCTTGTTCCTGCTTACAAGTAACCCATGCAGGTTAATTAACCCACATTTTGTAGAACCACAGGGATTAAAATAACCATGCACTGCTCACACAGGATTGTGGAAATCAACATTTCTTGGCCTCAGTTTTGGAGGAAAGAATTCTGGAATTTTAGGAATGCCTGCCATGAAATTCACACAACAATGATTACTTTTCTAATCTGCCCAGGAAATAATGCCTCTGGGTGGCTGACAAGCAGTTGAAGCACTAAAATTCCAGAGAAGAGATGGAAAGTACAATTATCCAAAAAAGGAAACCGGAATAGAATGCAAAACAATAAAGAGCACAGCCGCTGATCAAACAGCTATGAGAAGCTCACTGAGCTGCTTAGGAGAAAAGAAAGATCTTTTACCTGATGCCCAAAAAGTTACAACTGGTGTCAGGTGAGCCTCTTTGGGGAGTTTATTCTCCCCACAACCGCACCTGCCCATAACCTGTGGTGTTTCTCTCTCCCCCCACTAGGTGGCAGGACAGGGGTCCTTCCAATAACATGTTCCAAGCATGTTCAAACATCCAATGTTAACCTGAAGTTCAGGTTAAGATGAAAAGCAGTTTCTGTTTCTGTGTTGCTGGTACTAACATTTAAGCCCCCAAATGGCTGGGATCCAGCTCACCTGAAGGGTCATCACACAGAATCCTAGAACAGAAGAGCTGGAAGGGGCCACAGAAACATAGCCAGTTCGAAGGGTCTCCTGGGCCATCTAGTCTGACCCCCGGCACCAACTGGCTCCGCTCACAACATGCCCACCATGTACACGTCCAGCCTGTCCTTGAACACCCGCACCGATGGGGCCTCAACAACCTCCTGTGGAAGCCCATTCCACACCCTGGGGGTCCTGACTGTCAGGAAGTGCTTCCTGGCATCCAAATGGAACCTGGGTTCCCTGAGCTTTGCTCCACTGGAGTCCGTCCTGCCTTCCTCTGCAGGGGAGAACAGGTCTCTCTCCACCTCCGTGTGACACGCCCTCATGTAGCTATATGCCAACAGATCCCCTCTGAGTCTCCTCTTCTCCAGGCTGAAGAGACCCAGTTCCCTCAGTCTCACCTCATACAGCATCCCCTGCAAACCGGCCACCAACCTTGTGGCCCTACGCTGCACTGACTCCAACCTGGCTATATCCTTCCTGTAACGAGGGGCCCAAAACTGAGCACAATACTCCAGTTGCGGGCGCACCAGAGTCATGTAGAGTGGTAGTAACACCTCCCTTGATCTAGAAGCCACACTTCTGGCTATGCAACCAAGGGTGGCGTTCGCCCTCTTGGCCACCGCATCACACGGCTGGCTCACGTTCAGCCTGCAGTCAACCAGCACCCCGAGGTCCCTTTCACAAGTGCTGCTCTCCAGCCACTTGTCCCCCAACCTGATGGACATGAAGGCATCCCCTTCCCAGCATTACTGTCTGTGCCCCACAAGTGTCCTAGCCATCGTCGGGGACCCCCTGCCAAAGGCAGGGAGGCCTCTCGTGAGTTTTTGATGCTTAAGGGAAGAACCTCTTACCTTCCCGAGCATTCCAGTTTCTCTTGTTTTAAATCTGCTGCTAGTTTTACTTGGCTTTTAACCTCTATTTTAAACAGCCCTTTTAAACTTTTACAGCACATCTTAATGGTTTTATTTGTTGCGAACTGACCGGAGAGGTTCAGTTATGGGGCAGTGTAGAAATACAATCAATCCATCAATCTCATCATCTGGAGAGAAACTCCAAGTTTGCATTGCTCCGCCTTGCGGATGTGCGAGGAATCTGGTCTGGGGGTGGAACCTGCCCATTTCGTCCGCTCAGCAGGCCTCTGTCCCAGCTTCTCCCTTCTGTGCACCAAACATCTGTGTGGGTGTTTCAGCCAAGATCTGCTTCCGCATACACAAGTTGTGGGAGATTTTAGCATACTTCGCGCAAAGCATTGCCTAACGTTTGCAATTTGTGCACGGAATTATGTACTTTCTGTAGTTGCACAAAGAACTGCACACTTTGTGCAAGGAAGCTGCGAGTGTTGCTACACACTTGCGGGCTGGTCTTAGCCTCGCTTGCTTCCTGGGACAGAAGTCCGTCAAGAGGGCCAGAGGCCGACCAGATCTCTGCGCACCCAAACCGGCTTCCTGCTGCCCAGGTTCGCTCCCCCTGCCCAGCTGTTACCTCCAGCAGGAAGTCCCGCAGGGCCACAAAGGTGGGCCGGTCTTCTGGTTTGTGCGCCCAGCACTGCAGCATGACGTTGTAAATGTCCTGGGGGCAGTCCTCCGGCCGGGCCAGCCGCTCTCCCTCCTTGTCGATCTTGTGCAAAATCTAGGCAAGAGAGCGACACCCAGGAGGGTAGGACAGGGCAAGCTTCCCCACTGAGGACTAGCAGCGTGAAAGACCTGAAGGGGAGCTCCCCGTCCGTCCCAGGGAGAGCTGCGCTCCTGCCCCTGCCGCGATACCTGACTTCCGTTCAGGCCGACCCACGGCTCCTGCCCATAGGTGAACATCTCCCACAGCGTGACTCCAAACATCCAGGTGTCGCTGGCGTGCGAGAAGGTGCGGGTCTTCAGGCTCTCGGGAGCACACCTGGCCAGCGGCGATTCGAGGGCCACAGAGCAAGCGGGGAGAGAGAGGGAGAGAGAGGGAGGGAGGGAGGGAGGGTCACCAGTGAGGAGCCCAAGTGCAGCGGCCGCTCAGCACACTGCCAGGCAAGGCGAGGGGGGCGCCCACCGACATTTGCAGGCTGTGTGCCCCTCCGTGGGACACGCAGGACTCCACGCCTCCTCCCAGCCACAGCCGCCCCCGTGGCTTCCCCCCCCCCGCTGCCACGCTTGCCAGCCTGCCCACGGTGGCTGGACGTGGCTGCAAGGAGCTGCAGGAGGGCAGCACCCTGGTGGGACGAAGACCGCCCCCCCGCCGTGCCGCCTGGCCTGCCTGGCAGCCCCCTTCCTCCTCTCCAATGGCTGCTGCCCACTCCCCGCCGCCCCCCACGCCCAACCTGCCGAGCCGCCCAAAACAGCGAGGGCACGCGGGAAACAGAGCGCACTGCTCCGTCCTTCGCTCTGGCGGCCAGAGGGAGCCGGTGGAAAAGCACGAGTGGCAAGGGGGGCTCTGGGGGCCTCCAGGGAGCTGCCGTGGGGCCCTCACGGGGGTGGGGGGTTCAGCATTCGGGCCGTGGCCCCCCTCCCGCCGACTTGGGACACGGCTCCCCACCTCCTGGGGATGAAGGTGTGCCGGCGGCGGCAGCCACGTCCGTTCACGTGCGAGGCATGCGCTTGATCCAGACGTTGGAGGGGCCCGCCGGGGGCTCTGCTCCCCTTGGCGGGTCCTTCGGGAGACCCCCCTTCACTCCCCAAGCGGCGTGATGAGCTCGGCCCCTCACGGCTGCTTCTGGAAAGGTTTTTCCAGCGCCGCCACTGAGATGACTCTGCCGCTCCGTTTCCCCATCTGCCGCCCTCACGCCGGGTTTCAAGCTGGCCTGAGTTTCCCAATTTGCCGGGGACGCACACGCTGGGGAGCCCGTGGCCACGCAGAAGCTGCCGTGCCCCCCTCGGACACCAGCGAGCACAGGAGCCGCGCGAGAGCGCAGCTTCCCCAGCACCGATCCGCCGCACGCGCAAGAGCAGGCGCGAGAGCCCACAGACGCCTCCCACAGAGAAGGGTTCGCGCCCGGAGCGCCAGGTGGCGGGCACGCTCGTGCGTCCCGTGAGCAAGGCCGCATCTCTCTCCGCCCCGGCCCTCAGCCCGGCCGGGATCGGCAGCAGCGAGGGGCAGCGGGCGCAGCGTGGCGTGTGCGCACGGTGCCGCTTCCGGTTCCGCCGCGGCCCCCCCCCCCCCCCCCCCCAGCAGCTCACCAGGCGAAGGGGACCTTGCGGTGCTCCTGCATGACGTAGTGGTCGTCGTTCTTGGGCAAGGCCCGCATGAGCCCGAAGTCGCCGATCTTGACCAGGTCGTTGGCGGCCAGCAGGATGTTGCGGGCGGCCAGGTCGCGGTGGATGAAGCGCTTGGACTCCAGGTAGGCCATGCCCCGGGCGATCTGGACGGCGTACTGGCAGAGCGTGGCGATCAGGAAGTGCCCCTGGTTCTTGCGCAGGCGGTCCAGCAGGGAGCCCAACAGGGCCAGCTCCGTGACCTGCGGCGGGCGGGCGGGAGGGAGGTGATGCCACGAGGCCACGGCTGCCCCACTGAGTGGCCCACACCCGGCCACCCCACGCGCGAGCCAGTCAACCAGCAAGCCTGGCAGAGGGACGCTGAGTGCGTCCAGCCCGAAGCCCTGCTGCCTTTGGGGAGCTCCTGCGGGGCGCCCTCCGAGGGAGGGACTAATGAGAAGAAATGCCAGCCTGGCTGAGCGTCAACCCTCGGTGCCCGCGGCTAAACCTCAGGGAGAACCCGCACGAAGCAGGAATCCACAGAATGGTCGCACTGTTTTGGCTGACCTGACCCTCTTTCACCTCCTCCAATCACTTTGGTCTTGCTTGGTAAAACACAGTAAAAAGGCATTTCGGGAAGTGGAGGTGGGGGCAGGAACCTCGGAGGGATGCGGCCTTCTGGGGGAGCAGGGGGCCAAAGGCAGCCCCAGGTGGGCCGTCTGGAAGCCCCGGGCCTGAAGCACCATGCCTCTGACTTAAGTGACGGGTTTGGACGAAGGAAGCGCTGCGTTCGGTCCAGGCAGAGGAAGCTGGCCTCCCTTCCCATGACTGAAGCTGTGCCTCACAGACCCTGCGAGGAGTCCAAGTTCCGCTTACTGAAGCGCGGCTCCCACACAAGCGCTGGGTGCGTTTTCACAGGTGAAAGTGAAGCGTATGCACGTGAGTGCGGAGGATGCCTTTTCACAGAAGGGGCACGCTGTTTGCGGGTTTACAGACCCCGGCATTCAGCTTTCTTTATGTTCAGAACTGATGCTTCTTCGTAAATCAGCTGGCTGGGGGGTGCTGGGGCTTTTTCCTTTGGAACATGCACAAGGTTGTGCCCTGAGGGCCACCATCCCGGCTGCTTCCCGCAACAGGACTTAGAACACGAAAACTACAGAGAAGCCCCGTTGGGTCAGTCGAGGGTCCACCTGGCCTAGACAGCTGCTCGGATGGGAGGCCCACGGGCGCCCTCTCGCCCACATTGCCCAGCAACTGGGGCACGTTGCCTCCGATACTGGGAGGCGTGAGTGGCCATGAGGACTAGCAGCCCTGCATAGCCTTCTCCTCCAGGAATTTCTCTCACTCCCTGTTAAGGCTGCTCAAAGGTGCGACCATCACGACGTCTCGCGGGAGCGACTGCGTCTATGCTGAACTGGACAGAGAGGGGATGGCTTGGCCGGCCTCCTCCGATGTGGCAGCCTCCAGGTGTGATGCTGGCTGGGGGTGGCGGGAGGTAAAGCCGATGACGGCCAGAGGTGCCACGGAAGGGAAGACTGGACCGGGAGCGAGGAATGAGGAAACGCCAGCCAAAGGGAGAGCCCCCAGGCAGACCGCCGGTGCCCTGGAGAAGGGGCCAGGGGAGGCAGCTTCCCCAGGCCTCTGTCTTCGGGGGGCCTGGGAGAGTGGGCGCTACCCAGCCAACCACGGCTTTCCTCCAGTGGCCTGAGCCCTTCCTGGGACCGATCCTGCCCACTCACCATTTTCATGGGGTTGGAGAGCACCACCCCGTACAGGCGGATGAGGTTCATGTGGTCCAAGGAATGCATCGCGTTGACCTCGCGGATGAAGTCGTCCAGGGCCTCGGGCTGGCTGAGCACATCCGTCTTCAGACACTTGACCGCCACGTTCAGCTGGGGGAGAAAACCAGGCGAGAACAGGCAGGGTTCAATTCCTAAGAGCCCAAGAATTTCCTCACATATTTATTTTCTCCTGCTTTACTAGATTCACACAATGTGAGAAGACGTGTATCCCGGTAGAACGTGTCGCTCTTCCCATGTCCGACCTGTGCGTACGCAGGCATCCGATCCACTGATCCTGGGGAAGCACAAGGCCCCCAGGACTGGCGGCCAGGACAGCCTTCCCCTCTCAGAGCCCTCCAAATTAGTGGCCACCCCTGCACCTGGTGGAAGTGGCGCTGGGCTGTGTGACGAAGGCCTTCCTTGGATCTGCCCCAACTCTCCCACCCCTCAGCTTCATGGGGCGACTCCGCTGGGCTCGCCCGGTCCACTTCCTCCACCCCAGCATAATTCTGTGCACCTTGATCAGGTCTCCCCATCTGTGTCTTCTCTCTAAGCTGCACGGTCCCACGCGTTGCAAGTTTAGGGTAAAGGCGCATCCCGTCAATGCTATTTTCGCCAGCCCGATGTCCTCCTCATTTGTGGGACCTCAACCCCCATCCTTCACAGCCAGCCTGGCCAATAGTCAAGAATGCTGGAGGGCATCTGGTTGGGGAAGGCGGGCCCAGGCTGACCAGCAGCACATCTCCATGCTCTCCGGGTAGGTGGGATCCTTCCCAGCAATTCTAGCAAAGGTCCTTTTTTAAGAGGAGGTGCGTGCATGTGTCCTTCCAGGGAGCTATAGGCAGTATCTGGCGGTGTCTCAGCGCTAACACTGAGGACGCTGTGCTTAGTGCAACGGGGAAAGGCACCAGTTTGGTGCACAGGGAAAGCAGGAATTTGCTCCTTGGAGTAGCGTGCATAGGAAAAATGCTGCCAGCTATGGCAACTCCATCATTGCTAGCGCTGGGACACCGCAGGTGTTGCTTGAGTATTACCATGCTGGCCTTTAATCCTTCATCGACCGTTAAGACGCAGGAAGCCCTGGCTCAGGAGGAGGAGGAGAAGCAGGAACAGATGGAGACGGAAGGGGGCCCTTACCAGCTTGCCGGAGGGTGCGCACCACTCCCCACGCCGCACCACCCCGAATGAGCCGTCACCCAGCTTCTCAAAGAGGATCAGGTCCTTCTCGCTGATCAGGCAGGTCAGGGCCTGCTGCTGCCCCTCCTCAAGGGGCGGCGGCGTGGACCTCTTGCCTGGCAAGCTCTGTGGCGGGGGCTGGAACTCCGAGTCAGGCCGCTTCCCGCTGAAGACCTGGAGGGATGGAGAGGAACATGGGATGTGGGAGCCGAGGGCCGGAGCCATGAGCTGAAGGGGGAGGGACGTTAAAATGGGCCTCGTGATCGCTGCTACATATATGCAGCACATACAGACACACAGCTATTTTTCCCATGTTCCATTTTTTATTTTTGCATAGAGAATATTTCTAGAAATCTCCCATTACAGTGTTTTATGGTTTTACGGCATTATTAAAGCATTTCCCAGTGTTATGCCCTGCAGATGTGCTGGACTACAACTCACATCATTCCTAGCCTACATGAAGCTGGGCAAGGTGTCTATTTGTGTGCATCTCGAATTTAAATTATATTGTACTGTAAAGTACTCTAGGTTGCATTTTCATCCAAACAAATTTATATCAACAACATATTAATTTGTTTTGGCTATCAAGTTAATTTTATATGAGTTGGCCCTTGTTGTTTTTCAGTGCAGTTTTATTATGATTTAAATTTATATATTTAAATGTAGGGCATGTATATGCCTATGGGACAGGTTCATAAAAAATCAATAATACACCATTCAAAATGTAATTAACTAGTTAACAATGAATACAGCTTGACCCAGAAAACAGGCCTATCAAAAGTCAAAATAAAGAAGTCAAATAAATAACTAAATGAAAATGGGAATTCTATTTCATTCCAAAGCATAATACAAGAACAAAGAAAGAGAAACAAATGAAGCAAAACCGAACGAGCAATAAAACAAGTATGGATAAAAGTGAAAAGAGCGACTGCTCATGTTTGCATGCACCATGAGGTGCCGGGGCAGCAGATCGGGGCCACCCCGAGCCCCACACAATCGCCCAGGGCAGCCGCTGACGGGCAAGGCAGGCTTCGCCACCGTGGGCTGCAGTGACTCATGCGCCAGTGAAGCACAGTATCGCTCTCCCGGCGGGGCTCCAGCCTGACTTACTCACGCAGCGGGGCCCGGATTTCTGCGGGGGATTGGTCCGCGTGGGATGCTGCAGAGAAGGGGCTGGAGGCCGGGAGGCGCGCCCGGAAGGGTGTCGCACTTCCGGAGAAGACCAGAGACCTTCGGGGAATGAGGCGCGTCTCCGTGCGCAGAGGAGAAAGCCGCCTGGACTGTGCGCTTCCAGGAAGCGTGTGTCTAGGATGCACCCTCCAGATGCACCGGACTGCCACTCCCACTGGATGGGGATGATGGGAGTTGGGGAGCTGTGCAGCTGGATGCTGGGGAAGGCTGGGCCAGGAAGCAGGGGCCTGGGGCAGGAGGACTGGCTCTGCCACCCGGGGGCAGCACTGTGAGGACCTCTGGCCCCTTCCCCGGGCCTCCCAAGGCCACACAGGCCCCTTCCCAGGGGGAGCGCCTCCTTCCGGAGCTAAGAGACAGGCAGGGCCAGCCCCAGGGTCCGTGTAGTCCGGCACTGTGTCCACGCGTCAGCCAGCAAGCAACTGAACTGCGTGAAGAAGCCCCTTCCTTGATCCGTCCTGCTCTGTGGATGCCCCTCGGCCCCGGCCAAGTTCTAGGATTATGGGGGAGGGTGGAAAGCGTCTCCCCTCCTCTTTTCTTCCAGACACACCATTCTGCTTGCGTCTGCCGCGCTTCCCCTGACTCGCCTCTGAGCCGAGCCACACGATCCCAGCTGCCGCCTGCCACCTTCCCTCACGGGGGAGCCGCTCCAGCCCCCGGATCCTTTCGGCTGCCCCTTCCTGCACTTGTCCTGGCCCTACGAGATCCCTTTCCAGGTGCGGGGAAGCTGACCGGCACGCGATGCGCTGCCCTTTCTGCGGCCGCAGCACCAGAAACCCTTGCCAAAGCGTGTTTTCATTTGCGCTCAGTGCGCCACCGCTGACTAACAGCTTGGGCCGCACGCCAGCGACAGAAGCTAATTTAACGCTTTCCTGGTAATTACGGGGAATTGAATTTGGCCGAGTTCAAGGAGCTCATCAGCAATTGAGCCTAGTTATCATGCAAAGAGATCAAACAGGATGTTTCACGCAGTGGTTAGCGTGTGGAGCCGGGACTTGGGTGATCTGGGTTCAAGTCCCCACTCAGCCATAAGGCTCAGCCGGTGACTTTGGGCCTTTGCCGGCTGTTCATGCCGTTTGCCGGCTCCCTTTTCTTTTGTCCACGATCTGATTCTGTTTGATTTTGCATTTCAGTCTTCTTCCGTTCTAAACTTGCCTGAAAGACACACTGAGAGCCTATGCCATCTCCCTTTATAAAAGCTGTCTTACGCAACTGACAAGAGAAAGATGGCAAGGTATAAATGTAACAACAACAACCATCTCCTGTCATGATTTAAAACTGCAAATAAAGCTGACTGGGGGGCATGACTGTGATCAGGGAGAGCCCAAGCATCTTGTCCTTCTGCTGATCCAGTCTGCAGCTACTCAGGCCACGCCCAGCGGGCTGTGGGTGTTTTTTAAAAGATCCATGAAAGGCAGTAACATGCACTTGGCTACAAGGAAAGAATTGCCTCGAGAATTTCTAGGACTCCGTTTTAAAAATCTCGACATGTTTCTAGTCCTCATGAGCACATCTCCTACCTTGCTCATCCAGGATTTCCTCTTGCAAACGGCCTTCCTCCTCTTCACTGCCTCCCAAAGCCGCCTCTGACCTGTGAGGACAAAGCATGGGGTCTCAGCAGGGCAAAAATTGACTGTACCCCAAGATTTTCCCCACCTGGGCCAGGAAAAAGCCAGCGGACTGGATGCTTCGTTGCCGCAGGTCATTCCTACCACTGTTTTGGCACAAGGGAGTGGCAAGCTCGTGTCTGCTCCAGTCTATTCTATTCTAAGATGCTTATGGGGCAAACCACACAGCTCTCTTGGCAGTGAAGCCGTGTCAGTTTGACTGAAATTTGAACGGCGGGGAAGCCGGTGTGGACAGGGTGTGCCTGAGCTTTTCCCAGCCTCCCACTTCCTGCTCAAAGCCGCTCCAGGGCCGTACCACTTTCCGTTGCCACAGGATTCCATAAATCCGGGACCCATGCGCACCCATGCGCTGTTTTGCTTGCAAATCGCATTAATTATTTTTTATTCGTTCCAACGTAGCCACGCAATTGACACCCTCAGCCATTAAGGGAAGCACTCATTTTGCAGCCCATTCGGCTTGAAACCGGGGAGGAGTGCAGGCCGGGGGCAGACTCACAGGCCCGCTAGGGGCAGCAACTTTAGGGACAGGACAGCGGGCAGATCCAGCCCTTCAGGCCTGTGGGAGACGTTCTTCCACGTGGGAGAAGGATTAAACCGTGGGTGGGCAACAGGGAGAGTGCGTGCCGCTGGTGGACCCCTGGGCAGTTTCCAGTGGCTCAGCAGCACCTGCTGGCTCCTGGGGTTCTCAAAGGATGGTTCCTGGGGTTCTCAAGGATGCTGGGCAAGGGGGTGCAGCCTGCATGTGCGTATCACAGAAATGCTTTGCGCCAATTAATTATACCTGAACAAAGAGGCCGTTTGATGCACTTCTGCTCAAAACGTTTAACGCGCACAGGTGCACAGCTGGGAGTTTAGTGCAGGTATCGGGAAAAATGCCATGTCAGCCATGAAAGGTTGAAGTTCTGGGGGAAACGTGGGGGAAAGGCTGTAGCTCAGCAGCGCAGCATGTGCTTTGCACATGGGGATGCTTTCGGGCTCCGTTCCCAGATCCTCCTCGTACGACGAGGACAGGCCTGCCTCTGCTACGTGGCTGGGCGGCAGCTGCTGCTCAGTGCAGCTCGAAGTCCTGGACTTCTCTGGTGGACCTCCCCGCCCCTGTGAATTTCCCGGGAAATTGTGCAAGCACGGCCACGAAGAAGAGCGGAGCGTCCTGCGGCCGAGGAACAACCGCCGCCATTGCCACAGCACTGGGCTTCAGGGGCAAATTCAGGGCAGTTGGGAAACAGGGCCCGGCCGTGGCCCCGCTTCTCTGCAGCCCCGGCCACTCGGTTTCCTGACTGTTACGTAGCTTTCGCCCTGTTCTACAAGGCCAAAATGCCTTTCCTACATTTTCGTGACCCGGAGGAAGCGCTTCAGACTCCAACAGGCTGGCTTTCCCCTACCTGGTGCCCCAGCCAGTCGCTCTCGGCCCTCCAACGCCCCACCCTGAAAAGGGACCCCAGGAGCTTCCCCAGAGGCGAATTTGGCCTCCGGCTGCCGGAGGGCCCAGTTCAGCCCGCCGCCCTGCCCCGAACACGGGCTCACTCACCGGGCCGGCCCATGCCGATCTTCTCCAGATCCTCGTTCTTGACATACTCGAAGTGCGACAGGCGCGTGACGTTGAGGTCGTCGCGGATCCGCAGGAAGTACTGCTGCAGCTGCACCTCGGTCAGCAGCTCCAGGAGCCAGTCGGTGCCTTCGTCCGCCTGCATGCCCCCACTCAGCTTCTGCGCAGGGACGAGGACAGCAAGGTCGGGCGGGGGGGCGGCAACCGCGTCACGGGCCGGGCGGTCGGGGACGGGCTGGCCCGGGGGAGCCGGCTCCCCGCAAACCCTCTGCCCCTTGCAGGTACGTGTGGAGAGCGGGGCCATTGCACATTTGGGGAGCCCCCCACCTGGGGGAACGGAGGGAAGGTCAGCAGGGCAGACGGGAACGTGCCGCTATTTCCACTGCCCCCGCTTAGAGCTCACGGCTCTCCCAGTTTCCTGATGCAGCCAGGCACCGGCCTGTTGCCTGGGATGACAGGAGGTGCAGGATGATGGAGCTGGGGGGTGTCAGCTGGGGAAGATTCCAGAGAGGCAGGGAACTAAGAGGTCTGCCAAGGGCAAGGTAGGTTGAAGGGAGGCAGGTGCGCTGCGAAGGAGGGAGCCCCCAGCCTGTGGTGTGGCAGTGTGGAACGGGGAGGGCTGGGGTGGGGGAGGTCTCTTGGAAGGGCAGGAGGCGAGTGCGGTGAAGCAAAGGGAAATGCAAAGTGAGACAAGGAGCAGCATCGCAAGATCCGAGATGTTCAAAGAGAAAAGTATTTGGGGGCGGGTAGATTTTACATAGAAACACAGAACAGAGCAACTCCAAAGGGGTCTCCCGGGCCATCTAGTCTGACCCCCAGCTCCAGGCTGCTCCGCTCATGACATGCCTGCCACCCTCTCCCTTGACACCCCCCTTGAAGTACCCAGATATTCAGTGAGGTGCTAACCTCAGATAAGAGGACCCCACGAGTCCAAACTGGAGTAGTTTACACCCCTACTTTGAAGAAGCACCACAAGTTGAGAAATCAACTTGTTCCATCCCCATTGCAAATTCAGTGTGAGTTTGCTTCCGTCGTGTCTGTTGAAACAGTGCCATTGAGAGAGGATTACTTGGTCTATTCCCTACTAAGGCATGCTTTTGTGCTGGGGTCATTTTTAATTTTTCTTATTTTTTATCCTGCTGATCCACCAAGAAGGCTCTCAGAGCAGCTTGCACACAACAGCTGAAGCAAGACAGACCCTGCCCACAAAAAATTAAGCCATCTTTCATCCAGGCTGCTGGAACAGTCCCGGTTTCCTGCTCCTCTTTCCGTGCGCCTCCTCCTCCGCATTCTCTGCGGAGATGGCACGAGATGCCGCAACCGGAAGGACCTGCTCATTCTGCAAGGGGAAGCCTGTCCTTGTGGCACAGGGGCATCGGAGTCTGCTGGAGTCTGCCCCCCCCCCCCCCATCAGGATGCTTGGCTTTCCCAGAAGCTTGCGGGAATTTATTTCCCAAAAGGCCAGATGGATGTGAGCAACACATCCGGAGGGCCTCTGCCCCAAGAAACTTACAATCTAAGCATAGTTCAAGGGAGACCCTGACCTGGGCTGGTGCCTGGCCAGAGACATTACTGGCCAGAAGAGATCAGCCTTCCGTCCTTTCCGTTGCACAAAAGGACCCCCCTCAGGTACTGGCCTGCCGTTAGACCACCAGGGCCTCCTCATCCCCGTATCCATCGGGGGCTGTGGAGACTTCAGGGCGAGGCTGCCCGCCCTTGCAACAGGTCGAAGCGGCAGTGACAGTCCCGGTGCAGCACGGCTGGCCTTGCGGGGCGACTGGGAGCCGGAGCACCCTGCATGGGTGCGCCTGTGTGCGTGGAAGCGAAGGGCTGAGCCGGTGCCGCAGCCAGGCCACGGCCGGGAGGACACCGGCAGAGTCCCTTCGATGGGGCGCTCTCCGGGGGTGCTCAGAACAGCCGCTTAGCTTCAGCACCGGTCTCCCCCCCAGCCCTGCCCCCCCCCACACCCGGGGGCTGCAATTTGTGTCCTAAGCAATGCAGCAGAGAGGGCTGAACAGACTGGGGGGGCGGGCGGCTGGCCTGCACTGTTTTCCCAGAAGGCAGCTGAGCCCTCGCTCACCCCCAGCTCCGGCTAATTGACAGTAATGGCTCTCCTGGCCCCGTTCCCAGCATCCCCAGAGGCACGTGTGGGGGACAGAGAGGCTTCTGTTCTCCCTCTCAACGATTCTGCATTCGCGGCGTGGACACCCGGGGGCTGCCAAGCGAGGCCGGAGGCTGGGAACGTCGGACCCAGGCGCAGTCTGGATTCTGCCTCTGCGAGACCCAAATGCCGGACGCGGAGAAAGGGGGCGGGGGGGGGGGGGGAGGGGGGGGCGCCCCCGGGGGCCTTGGGGGGGGGCTGGGGGGCGGGGGGGGGGGGCACAGAGAGCAGACGGTCCGGGGGGTGGTGGGAGTGGAGTGGGGGAGGCAGAGGGGGATTGCTGGGAAGAGCTGCACGGGAAACACCGACAGATTAGCATCTGGAAAACCAGCACTGGTCCAAGGGGGACCCAGGATGGCACCATTTAATGCAATCGCTATTTAAGGAGGACTTGCCCCCCACCCCCAGTCCATTAAAGAGGGCACACAGGTCGTGTTTTGTACAATGTGATGCCCCAAAACGGCTTGGCATCAACCGCGCTTTCACAAGTTCTGCGAGCGTCGGAGCTTTGCAAGTCCACAGCGGAGGCAACAATCCTCATTTCTAGCCAGACTTATTTTATTTTTCATTTGTTCATTTATTTTCTATGCTGCCTGAGAGCCCATGTTCTCTCTCTCTCTCTCTCATCACAACACAACACAACACAACACCCCTTTGCAAGCCACAGTGAGGAAGAGACAGTGGGTCAGTTGCTGGCTGAACCAGACAAACCGCCTGGCGGAACCACCTCTTTCTCAAGAATCTCAACGGGAGACTCCAGACCGGTCCCTAACTCTCCCCTCGCCTCCTTTGCAGGGCCGTTGTGCACATAAAAAGCAGAGAGGCGGGAGGATCAGGGAAGCCACTTGGGGCTTCTTGAAGGAGAAAAGTGGATATAAATGGAACAACCATAAGAACATTAAAATATGTATGACAAACCATCTGCTTGCTGCCAGGAGCCTTCCGGATGTGCGACACCCGGGCGCACGACCTTTCAGCCAGGGGGCCGGTACCTTTTCAGAGCCATTCTCGGGGGCCATTCCGGGGTGGGCGGAGCCAAAGGGAAAGGGGTGGAGCCCCAAATCCAAGCACATTTTAGCTTACGGCACTTTCTGCCAGTCACCAAGCCTTAAAATGAAGTGCATGCGAGAGGACGCAGGGCAATCTGTGGGGGGAAGAGGGCTGGGGAGGGCAGCGTGGCCCCCGGGGGGCTCTCCGGGGTTTCCCGGCCTTGTTTTCCATCGTGGGCTTTGGGAGTTCGGCATCACTGCACACCTTTCGAATGAACAGAACCGGGCGCCTGAACAACTAGCCCAGGGGATGAATTTCTGGACCAAATGCACCGGCTACGGCAGACACCCGCCCCCTCCCCAGCAAACCATTTGAAGGAGAGGGTCACAAACCGCAGGGAGCATGCAGACAGGAAGCGCACGGGGACGAAATCCCAGCTCACACCGACGGGGAGAGCCTGAAAGAAAAGCCCCCCCCCCCGGGTGGGGGGCGGGCGAGGAGACGTGGAACACAGCCCTTTCCTTCCTGCCCGCCTTGGGCACCGAGGCAAACGAGGCTTTCGCTGACATCATGTCCTGTTGGGGAGCCGGCCCGCCTGCCACATCTCCCCTTCATGTGCGCGACTGCCTCTGGCTGCGGGCTGCTGGGATTTGTAGTCCAGGGCCGGGCCGTTCTGCTGCACTCCCTTCCTTTGGATGTTTTTAAGGGAAAGTGGCTACTTCCTAAAGATAACAATGAAATCCTGCAGACAATTCTGCCTCCTCTCTCACACTGCTGCAGATGGCTGTGGGGGGGGGGGGGGATGGCCGGGGGGGGGGCACAACAGATTTCGAGCATGCAGACAGGACTCACTTGGGCTGGCCATGCTGGAAGAAGGCTCTGCCCCGTGAAGGAACCGACCCCCACAGCAGGTGGCCCACAAGGAGTCCATGCTTCCTGGCTGCCCGATTAAACGTGGGGTCCCACAGCCACCAAGCATGCGCCGCACACAGAGCCACTTCCTTTGCACAACCCTGGGCCATCCCTCCGGCTGCCATGTCCCATCACGCGGGAGCTGCAAGGCCCCCTCCATCCAGGGGTCAGCTCCCCAGGTGGAGAAAGCCCTCCCCACCCCATGCCGTAGAAGGGGGTTGCTCTGCTGACGTTCCGGCACAAGGCACGGATTTTTGAAAAATCCACCCAAGCTTTTCGGTGGAGTTTTACTCTTGCTTGCTGCTTTTGTCAGGGGATGCAAACTGCTCTGGGAATTTGGCCGGAGGGCAAACGAGAGACACCTTACGCTTCTGCACCACCTACAGGCGGAGTTCTCTGGGAGGTTCCCAACATTTAAGTCACCCATCCAGATTCCAACCCAGCCCGATCTGGGTTAGGGTACGTATGAAAGCTATGATACCTGGAAGAAACCAGCACGTG
The DNA here is from genome assembly GCF_004798865.1 of Varanus komodoensis. Classification (NCBI taxonomy): domain Eukaryota; kingdom Metazoa; phylum Chordata; class Lepidosauria; order Squamata; family Varanidae; genus Varanus; species Varanus komodoensis. The sequence goes on along the minus strand of NW_025336508.1, from coordinate 1,636,832 downwards.
AGAAGAGGCAAGAATGCAAATTGCATTAGTCAACAGGCCACGACCACTTCCTTTTTCAAAACAAACCCTCAGGAGTAATGCCTTTCACCCACATGAACAGGAGCTTTTAAAAAGGTATCCCAAAGGGGGAAAGAGGGGCAGAGACTGATGAGGCAGTGGGGAGAAGAGGGGGGCTTAAGTTAATGAATAAATAGGAGGAAGGAGCAGTCGGGGAGAACGGCACACAGCTACCTGCTGCCCCCGTGTGAGGATTCCCACGAAATGATCTTAAGAAATGATCTTAAAAGTAAATGCTTTGAATGCTGCCCATCACTATTTTGAAAGAAGAAATGGAAAACTCAGTCACAGGATGAAATGCCGGAGTGGGGACTGCATTCAAAATCTGAAACAGATGTAGGAGCCCAAACCCCAAAGGGAACAAATGAGGGATGACGCCCTGGCTGTGTTTCCGAAATGTCCATGAATTTTTCCCCTCCTTAATCGGAACATTCTGAAGCTTGGTGTTTCACAGCCGGAAGGACTAGCGACTTGAGATTAATTAAGAGGAAGGTCAGGATCTCTTCAAATTCCAGAGTGTAGGGCATGGAATAATCAATTCAAGTTGTGAGAACCCAGGGTCAGGCTGGACACCAGGAAAAGTTTCCTCACTGTCAGAGCAATACGACAGTGGAACCAGGTGTCTGGAGGGGTGGGGGCTCTCCCACACCGGAGACATTCAAGGAGAAACCAGATGGCCCTCTGAGTGGGATGGTGTGACTTGGTGTCCTGCAACAGCCCAGCCTGATGGCCTTCATGGCCCTTTCCAACTCCGTTGTTGTTGTTAATTGCAAAGCCGTGTCTGACCCATCGCGACCCCATGGACAACATTCCTGCAGGCCTTCCTGTCCTCCACCATCGCCCGGAGTCCACTTAAGCTCACACCAACTGCCTCAGTGACTCCATCCAGCCTCCTCATCCTCTGCCCTCCCCTTCTTCTTTTGCCCTCTGCTGTTCCCAGCATTAGGCTCTTCTCCAGTGAGTCCTTCCTTCTCATTAGATGGCCAAAGTATTTGAGTTTCATTTTCAGTATTTGGCCTTCTACAGAGCAGCCAGGGTTGATCTCTCCTAGGACTGTCCGGTTTGATCGCCTTGCGGTCCAGGGGACTCGCAGGAGTCTCCTCCAGCACCACAATTCGAAGGCCTCAGTCCTTCGGCGCTCAGCCTTCCTTATGGTCCAGCTTTCACAGCCATACATTGCAACTGGGAAAACCATCGCCTTGACTAGACGCACTTTTGTTGGAAGGGTGATGTCTCTGCTTTTTAGTGTGCTGTCCAGATTTGCCATAGCTTTCCTCCCAAGGAGCAAGCGTCTTTTAATTTCTTGGCTGCAGTTCCTGTCTGTGGTGATCTTGGAGCCCAGGAAAATAAAATCTGTCACTACCTCCATTTCTTCCCCATCTATTTGCCAGGAAGTGAGAGGATGGGATGTCACGATCTTAGTTTTCTGAACGTTGAGTTTCAAGCCAACTTTTGTGCTCTCCTCCTTCACCCACATCAAGAGGCTCTTTAGTTCCTCTTCACTTTCTGCCATGGGAGTGGTATCATCTGCATATCTGAAGTTGTTCATATTTCTCCCGGCAATCTTAATTCCAACTGGTGATTCATCCAGCCCCGCCTTTCACATGATGTGCTCTGCATATAAGTTAAATAGGCAGGGCGACAGTATACAGCCTTACTGAACTCCTTTCTCAATTTTGAACCAATCAGTGGTTCTGTGTCCAGTTCTCACTGTTGCTTCTTGACCTGCATACAGGTTTCTCAAGAGACAAATAAGATGGTCTGGTACTCCCATCCCTTTATGCACTTGCCACAATTTAATGTGATCCACACAATCAAAGGCTTTAGCATAGTCAATGAAGCAGAAGTAGATGTTCTTCTGGAACTCCCTAGCTTTCTCCATGATCCAACGTATGTTGGCAAATTGATCTTTAGTTCCTCTGCCTCTTCGAACTCCTGCCTGTACTTCTGGTAGTTCTCAGTCCACATACTGCTGGAGCCTAGCTTGTAGGATTTTGAGCATCACTTTGCTAGCATGTGAAGTGAGTGCAATGGTGCGGTAGTTTGAACATTCTTTGGCATTGCCCTTCTTTGGGATCGGAATGTAAACTGACCTTTTCCAATCCTGTGGCCACTGTTGAGTTTTCCAAATTTGCTGGCATATTGAGTGTAGCACTTTTACTGCATCGTCTTTTAGGATTTTGAATAGCTCAGCTGGAATACCGTCTCCTCACTAGCTTTGTTGTTGCTCAGACTTCCTAAGGCCCATTTGACTTCACATTCCAGGATTTCTGGTTCGAGGTCAATGACCACCCCATCGTGGTTATCAGGGACGTTAAGCTCTTTCTTGTATAGTTCTTCTGTGTAATCTTGCCACCTCTCCTTAATCTCTTCTGCCTCTGTTAGGTCCCTGCCATTTTGGTCCTTTATCATGCCCATCTTTGCATGAAGCGTTCCCTTCATATCTCCAATCTTCTTGAAGAGATCTTGGTCCTCCCCAGTCTATTGTTTTCTTCTATTTCTTTGCACTGTTCATTCCATGATTCTAAGATTCTAGGGGGGCTGAGATTCTCAGATGTCTATACGTTCCTGCCTTCCCCCCATTTTCTGGCACTTGTATGTCAGAGCCCTCAAATCACAGTCTCTTCTCAACCTACCCGACGGTGAACCTGCAGCACTTCTGGGTTGATCTTTGGGCAGGCGCTGCAATGGCTGGGAAAGAGCGCCTGCCGGTGCGCCCAGCCGAGGGGCTGGGAGCAGGCAGAATGGTATCCCCGCCAGCCCACACCCCTCTTTTGGGACCACAAGTCGCAGCCAGCGGCCATGCTTGGGTGGCAACCGCGCCCCGGGGGCAGAAGCATCTCAGCCCTCCTAGAATCATGGAATAGTAGAGTTAAGGGATTAGATCTGATAGACAGAGTGCCTGAAGAACTATGGACGGAGCTTCGCAACCTCATACAAGAGGCAGCCACTAAAACCATCCCAAAGGAAAAGAAATGCAAGGAAGCAAAATGGCTGTCTGAGGAAGCTTTACAAGTAGCTGAGGAAAGAAGGGAAGCGAAAGGCAAGGGAGGAAGGGAAAGATACACCCAACTGGATGCAGAATTCCAGAGAACAGCTAGAAGAGATAAGAAGGCCTTCTTCAATGAACAGTGCAAAGAAATAGAAGAAAACTGAAGAGGCTGGAAAGCAGGTGCTTGGCTGCTCACGGCAAGGGCACCTTCTCCTCTCGTGCGCAGCTTTCGCCATTGCTGCAGGATCAGCAAAACCAGCTTTTGGCGCATGCGCTGTGTGCGCACGCAGGGGGCAGAGGACAAGAGGGTGCCTGTACCCCAAGAACACCGTTGCCTCAATCCACATCAGTTCTTCCACCCTCCTGCCTGTGCCCAGGCGTCTCTGCTTGGGAGTAAGGCCACTGGAGTTAGTAGGACTTGCTTCCGAGTCACCATGGATAGGACACATTACAATTATCCCCTGGCAGAGAGAAAGCTAGTTCTCCAGGAAGACAACGAGGCAAAAGTGCTCCTGGCTTGTCGTTTGAATGCCTGCCTGAGAAGCAGCTCTGGTACTTCAGGCCCACCCAGAAGAGGCTTTGCAGTTGCCTTGGAATCGCCTGGGAAAGGGTTGGCAGTTGGCAAATTGGAGCTGCCAGATCCGGGATTCTATAAAATACCCGGAATGCTGGGATACACTGACAGTCATGCTGCAAAAAGACGCTATGAATCCAAGGAACAGAACTGCTTCTGCTGCTTTTCACTCCTGGGTGTTTTGTTTTCCGGGTATTTTCTGCTGCAGAATCCTTTCTGCTCCTTCTCCTAAGGGCCCCTGGCCTTGGTCTGCAAGTCAAGCTGTGAAGGATCACCCTTCACTCGTGGATCCTCGCTGCATCACTGACTCACTGTCTCTCACGCCGCGACTCTGAAACGGCATCTGTTTGGCTTTGCATCCCAGCTGTCCTTTCTTGGCTCGCAGGAGTGAAGAACCCTCCGTACCTAACACTGGTCCCCAAAGACGACGCTTGTTCCCCTGGCGTGAGGGCTCACTGACAGCACGGGGGGACAGAGGCTCCTTCTCTAAAGGGATGCCCTGTTGACAGACATGCCAGAGGCACGCGGGCCCAGCTGCGTCGCAGGCGCGAGCACGGCACTTCCGCCTGCGGCTGCAGTGAACACAAACACAGCGTTTGGGTCACTTTAACAACCAGCCAGTTCCTGCTGCCCCAGTTTGTGCGATTTCAAAACCTTGCACCACAAGAAGCCAGCTAGCCTTCGAAATGCTGGGGGGCCTTTTCTGTGCGCTTGCCGGCTGCACAGCTCCTAAATACCTCTCAGTTCCTGCCCCAGCCAAAAGCAAGAGGAGCGAGCGAGGCTTAAAACACAAGAATGGAGGTCAGGCAGGCACCCCCTAGGAGAGAGGAAGGCCTCCATAAACAAAGTCTTCTATTTCGTGGATTCGGAGTTCTGGAGAATCGCTCCTCTAACCAATTAATGCATAAATGACCCCCCACCCTGTTCCAGATCCTGACTCCTGCTGGCGCTTGGCTCGGTGGCTCTCCAGTGTTAGAAACGGCAGGGAAGCAATGTCCTGCTAAACATTAGGAGAAGCTTCCTGATGCTAAGAGAGGAACTGACAGCCTTAGCAACTTGCTGAGTCCAGTGGGCAGGAGCAAGCTGTAACCCCTAAGTACAGATAGTTACCCGCTGGGAAATCTGGAGTAGCCTATGAGGAATGATGGGCGTTGGTGCTCACAAGTTTGGAAAGGAACGTGGTCTGGGGGATTCCCCGGGGATTAAGGGCAACTGATGTTGAGTGACATCAAGCGAGGACTGCCCTGTATTAATGGGGTCACCACAGGCAGGACGTGCAAAGTAACGTGCACCAAATCTTCTCGCACATGTCCGTCTGGGCAAGGGAGCAGGGGAGGATGCTTGGACTGCGCCCAGGGGCGATTTCTCATCTCTGTGTTACACACTTCAAGCCTGATCCACACAACAAGCTCTCTTGCTCTTACTTAAAGGCACGAGGGACTCCGAAACCTCAGAGGCGTCTTCTCCACCCACCCCACAGCTCTCTGGGGTTTGTTTTTCGGCGCCAGGCGAAGACCTTTTTATTCAAACGTCATTTTAACTGTTAATAGTATTTATTTATTTTATTCTTGGGCCAGGGCAACTTATTTTATATTGTTATCTTACTTTATATTGTTAACTTATATTTTTTTAACTGATTTATGTTGTGAGCCGCCCCGAGGTTTCGGCAAATGCAGCGGCATAGAAATTTTCTAAATAAATAAATAAACCAAGTCCCTGCTGCAAACCCAGAGCTTGGGGGGCTCTTCTCTACGGTTCACTCCATCTCTGGTTTAGGCCAAACACATGCAGAGGCAGAATCCCAGCTGGAGAGACGAAACCAGTCTTCTCTGGATCCTCGCTTAGCCTGAGAAATAGGAATGGAGTCCCAGGCGCCCTGGGAGAGGCACTCTCCGTTTTTACCTCTGCCACTGACCCCATGCGAGGGCCTTGGGCAAATCGCCTGGGCTAAAGTCCCAGGAACACCCGAACCGAGCATTTTACGTTCTGCCGTCCCCACAAGTGGCTCGCACAGTTTGGAGGGAGTGCGGGCCTTGACAAGGCTTGGAACAGGTGAGGCGCGCTTCGAAAGGAACGCCTCGTGCGCTTGCGGCCCCCCGTGCCTTCCTGCAGCTGCACTGGCCATGCAGCCCCCTCTTCCTCTTCCTCTCCAGCGCGCCCGGGAGCTCCGCACAGGGAGTGGGGGAGCAGGCCTCGGCGCTCTTGGGCTGCAGCCACTTCGAGCTGCACGGAGATGCTTTGTGGCGAAGCCGGGCTAAACATACACGCGTTTCACCAGTGGGATGGGAGGGGGGAGAAAGAGCCCCCGCTTCTGCCAAAGAGCGCTTGAGCTGGGATGCTCTCTGGCCATATTAAGAAGGAGCACGGTTCTTCTGGAGCCCTTCTTCCTGCGTCATTACGCTCCGGCAAGATGGCACCGTTCACATAAAACGCGGTGCTTGCGCCCTCCTCTCTTGGTCCGACTGCCAGGCTGTCAAAAGAGCCTCAGGAGAGCATGGCTGGATCCGCGCAGGCCCCAAGGCCCAACCAAGTGCCCACAGGAAACCCACAAGGAGGAGTGTGGCATTCCACTGCCCATGCTCCCCTGCAGCCGGGGCACACAGGCATCCTGCCTCCCATGCTGAAGGCAGCGTGTGGCCATGAGGACTAGCAGCCATGGGCAGCCTTGACCCTCCGGGAAAGGGCCCCCTGCCAGGTGAGGAGACGGTGCTCAAGAGGCAGCGCAATCCCTACTCCAGACCGCCCAAGACGGAGGCCGGCGACAGGCTCCTGAGGCCGGCAGCACAGAGCCCAGAAGCCCTGCGCTTGCAAAAAACCCCAAATAGGGCAGAAATTTTGGTGGGGGGGGCACCCTCCCCAGAAGTGGTCTACCCCTGACTTGGAAGTAGACTTGCTCCCGGTTAAGTGTGCATAGGATTGTGGCCTGGGAGGCATGCTGGCTGGGGATAATGGGATTCGTAGCCCGACACTGCAGACTGAAGGCTTCGGGCTGGACATGCTACGGTTTATTAGAAAAACGTTGGCCTTTTCTATGATGCAGCTTCCTTCCGTTTGCACCTTTGGGGCCTTCGCCGCATGAGCATCTTTCTTCCATCTAACTTCCCGAGGGGCTGCAATTTTGGGTGAAAACAACGTTCCGTGCAACGTTTCGCAAATGACATTTGGGAGAGTGGAAGGCCACGGCCTGGGGAGGACGCAGGGCGCACCGAGCGGACATGCACGGACACGGCTCAGTCCTGCTTTTCCACCTCACTAGGCACCCTCGGCCCCATACAACCGTCCCTGGTACTCACCCCGTTCGTCTTCAAGCTGGGGCCCTCCCAATGTGCTGGACAACAACTCCCAGTATCCCCAGCCATCAGGAGGGTCCCGGACTGCAGAAGGTCTAGAGGAAGCCCTACCAGGGCCCGGGGTTACTCCAGCCCCCGAGAAAGGAAGTCTCCTTATCCAAACCACGATACACCCTGCAGGCTGCATCGCCGCTGCTTGGAGCGAACGGCTGACACGGACTGTCCCAGACACACGTGTGAGCAAAGGGCAGAGAAAGGCGACCGGACGCGCGCAGCAGGGAAGTTCCCCGATGCAAACGGGCATGGGGAGCACCACCCTCTTACCGTGTAAACGTGGAAGCGGGCCAGGAACGGGAAAGAGCGGCACAAAGCTTCAAAGCGCCGCATCTCTGCAACAGGGAATGAAGGCTGGACTCTACTCGCGGCCACCTGCCTTTTCCTTTTCCTTCCGGGAAACGACCCGAGAGCATGAAAGGGGACGCTTCACGGATGTTGTCGCTGGATCCTTGAGTGATCGCCGGCACCAGACGTCCCACAGCCCATGCGAGTTCTAGGACGGGACAACCCAACCAACACGAATTCCCGCGGAAAGAACCCCTCCAGGAATCCAGGCTCCGAAACGCCTGCAGGCATCATCGCATCCATCCAGCGACGGAGATCTCGGAGAGGTCTCTGCGAGCTCCATCCAAACCGACGGGTCATGCTGGGACCCCAAACAGCTTCCAGCGGACCCGTTGGGAAAGCGGAAAGCTGCAGCAGCCCATGCCGCCCTCTCCCCACCCCGACAAAAACGGGATCCTCCTCAGCCAAGGGCTGCCGCTGGAAAACTGAAGGGCTTCCTGGCTGCAGCTGGTCCGATATCTCGGTTTGCTACTCCAACAGCAAGAGAGGGGAAACACTTGCGCCCCTCTGACCGTCCCGCGTCCAGAGACGGTGCCAGGATCCTGCCGGGACTGGAGGCGCTCTCTGCAGACGGGCCGAGCGGGGTCTGCCGTGCCGCGTTCCGCTGCAAGACCCGTCCAGACCGGAGCACGAACGTGTCTGTGTGTCTCCTTCTGCTCTCCTCCCCTTTCCCCTCCTCCGGCCGGTCCCCAGGGAATCTCTCCCTCGCCTGCCCACCAGCCTGGGACAGAGACTTGATGGTATTCGCCGGGAACGCTGTTTTGACTGGCTGCCAGGAGGTCAGATTTAACTGCGGCGGGGAGAGGCGGTTTCCTGAGGGCCTCTGGCTGGGAGCTGAACTCGCTTCTCAGGCTCCTCCGCCCTGTGCTCAGATCCCAGCGGCCCGAGAGCTGCCTCGGCCGAGCCGGGACAGCGTTGCCTCGGCTGCTTGCGCGTCACGAGCGCCAGGAGGGCCCCGCGGGCTGCTGGCCGCGCACCGAAGCTTCGGGAGACCGGCCAGCCGGGTTCATTTCAGTTCATGTTGCTTCCTGGCCAGTCGAGGCGATGCAGGCAGGACGAAGTCCCGGACTCATCCAGGACGGGGAGAGTGGCGGCAGCAGGGCCGGCGCCCCTGGGCTGTGCACCGGGGCTGCTGCTGCCGCCGGCGCGGCGTTACCACTGCCGTGCTGCAGGGTGAGCGGTGCGGCTGAGTCAGCAGGAAGGGTCAGGTGCTGGGCAGCTCTCCGGCAATGGGTGCGCCGGAGAAGCAGGAACGGGGACTGGCTGCTAGGCCCCTAAACGATCCGAGTCTCAGGTGTGAATCTATTCACAGCATGCCCTCAGCATTCGCGGCCTCAGTCTTTCACGGAATTTTCCTGGGAACCGAACTGCAGAATTATTGTTCGCGGAAACCCCCCCAATTTCGCGGAAACCGCTGGTTGGCTGCTGCCCTGTGACGCATCTCCGGTGTTCGCTGAGTGCTCTCCATTTCGTTCTTCTTGAAGCCCCCCAAACACCCCGCACCTTCTAAGGCTTCTGGCAACCTAAGTGCCAGATGACATGTAAAACACTCCGGGAGAAAGTTGAACTACTGGATTTGCTCCGGGAACCAAAAAGTTATGCCGTGGCAGCGCACCATTACGGCATCAATGAAAGCACCGTACGCTACAAAAAGAAGGACGAGGCAGCGACATTATTTAGGGTTTACACTATAACAAATAGGCACTTTTACCACATGCAAAATTCGTGGTTTTTCACAATTCGCTGGTGCTCTAGGAACGCAACCCCGCGAATTTCGGGGGACTGCTGCATGCCCGAAGGGGACTGCTGCATGTCTTTAAAGGACCCTGCCTTCTAAGGTGACCCTAAGGGATGTCTGGTCAAGGCAGAAGAGGGCATCTGATTTCAGGAAATGACCTCAGGCACAAAGACAGGAGGCAACGCATGTGTGAGCCAAAAGCTCGCTGATCCAGGCGTCCGATGCAACTGAGGTGCTCAGGACCCTGGAGCCTTCCTTTGGCAGGGCAGGCGGCCTCCAGAGATTTGGGGTTCTGAACAGGGGGCCTTTCCCCGGGAGCGAAACAAGCCGAAAACCCTCCAAGCCCAATGCAACCCTCCTGGAGGACGTCTGGTATCCCACACCTGGCTTCTCCTCCGCCTGATGTGCCACCAACTCCTCAGGGCGGACCCTGCGAGGCCACGCAATGGGGACGGCCCTGTCCACAGAAGTCCCACCCTTGGCGGGATGGAGGGACCTGTGGCCGAGGGCTCGGGTTCAAGGGCTGGCATCAGGATGGGGCCCGGGAGCAGCCACATGGCTGTGCTCAGCCCCAGATCACAGGCTGCCAGTCAGAAAAGGTGAAAGTGGGCAGGAGGGGCACATGGGATCGCATCCAATGCCAGCCCTGCTCGAAGGAGTCCCATTGAGATGAATGGGGAGTTAGCCATTACACACGACCATGACCTGCCTCACTATGAAGCACCTTTCTCAGTCCATCCGTCCTGGGACTTTTCGAGCTCTTTCAGCCCAAGGGCCAAATTCTGCTTCAGAGAAGTACCAGCATACGTTAGCTTAAAGCTTTTGCACCTTAACATTATTGCTGTTACACTGCATTTGTATCCCACAACTTTTCCTCTCCGGAGGAACCCAAGGCAGGTACACAGCTCCATTCTATCCTCACAACAGCCCGGCGAGGTGGAACAGGCTGACAGTGAGCGATGGGCCAAGTCCCCAGTCCAAAACGCTCACGGTCACAACGCACGGGATCTGCGGTTACTAGCATGAGGGGGGAAGTCTGCAAAACCCGGGAAGCCTGCAAGGAGAAAAGCACCTGGCGACAAGACAGACAGGTGCGGCCATGCACGGCAGCCAGGTGGGGGTCCCAAGGGACGTGCGTCACCCCAAAGCAAAGCGCTTTCTGCAGCCTTCCGACTCTCCCCCATCAGCAGGTGCAACATTCAGCTACCAGCTCTGCACAAAACTGGGTAACAGGAAAAGAGCATCACTTTTATTTGTCTTTATTTTTCTTTTTAAAAGTGAAGAGAAAGCTCAGAGGGGGAGGACGTGGCCCAATGAAACCCGGAAAGTTTGAGGAAAGTGTATTTCTAGGGACCAAGGGTTCAGCGCCAGACAACGTTTGCTCTTCGTTAGCAACAGCACTGGATAAAGTACAGAAAGCAAGCAAATACTCAGAAGCATGGATAATTTGTGAGGTCAATATCCTTAGGGCCTGATTCCATGCATGTTGAGCCAGAAAAAAAGCCTAGAATTGCCAGCATATCCCAGCCTGGCCGGCTTTGGGTTACCCTGGTGCAAAGTTGCAGTTCAATTGTGCTTCTTCCACAGTGCATGCATTATTGTTGCTATATCCCACTGTCTTTCTCTTGCAAAGGACATAAGGCAACGTACAAAGTTTTTCCCTCACAACGAACCTGTGAGGTAGGCTAGGCTGCGTGACAGAGACTGGCTCAAGGGATCCCAATCCGCTTCGTGGCTGAATGGGCCCCAATCCAGCGCTCTCACTGCTGCACCCGGCTGGCTCGTTTAGCTTGGAGGAGGAAATTCCGATTTCCATATCTATGCATGGCATATTATATGGCAAACCCACCAACATCTGGGGATAATTTTCATTTTTTTTTTTTTACTTTTGTTAACGTCAACAGATTTCTAGCTGCATCTTTCCTCAAGCAAAAAAAGGATCTCAAGGCAGTCAAACAAAATGCAAGGTGCAAAAACAACTTTACAACACGAATACAAGTTTAAAACATCAACACAATAAGACACAGGGATTTGAACTATTCAACCCATGGGGAAAATAATCAGTTTAGCAGGCCTGCCTGCACAAATGGCCGTGACCATGACGTGCCCTGGCGCTGAATCATGTGAGGTGACGGCGCCCGCCTGGCCTGCCTGGGGAGGCCATTGGAAAACTGGGGAATTACGAAAGCGGGAGAACGCGCTCTGCATGTGCTGGCAGGAAGCTATGGGAGAGGTGCTTTCTAGGGATATCGAGCATGGATTTTAAGGGCCCGACAGGTCAGCCCCAGAACTGAAGCGGATGCAAACAGCAGCAACCCAGGCCGTTGGAGCAGAGCTGGAGCAACAAGGAGTGCGCAACCCACGGGCCACCCGCACCCGGCTCCTTCCCATCTGGCCCGCCAACCTGAGCGCACCCCACACTCTCTTGGCCTTCCCAGCCAACCCGAGACTTGGCTTTCGGGCTCAAAAGCTTGTGCACCCTGCCCTCAGACCAAGCCAAATCCCAGCGGGAAGGTGCAGGACCCGCTGGGACCTTCTGGACCATTTTCAAAGGCAGCTCCTTGCCTGGCGTGTCACAGTCACCAATCCAGCCCGGAACTTCCTAGCGCATGAATCGCCATAGCCAGACCATCCCTCTCCAGGAAGGCCGAGAGCCTTTGCGGTTGCTCGAAACACGAACAACCACAAAAAGGAGAAAGCAGCTGTAAAAGCCAAAATGAAGACTGAAGGCACGGGAGGGAGGAAAACGGACAGCCGAATGTGGCTGAACTTCCGTGGGGCTGCTGGTACCCAAATCCAGGTGGGCCCTATCCAAATATCCATCCAAAGACCCATCCCACATCCAGCCACTCAGCCACCGCTGCACATTTATGGTCCCCTCTGCAGCGCAACCTGCAGCAAGGGGCCAGAACCCCTATTTCAAGCCACTTCTGCAATATTTGGTTTTAAAGAAACTCACAGGAAATGACACGACCAAGGAGAGCAACGCCGCAAAACGCCAGCGCCGAATGACAACCCGCCCCATCCCGGTCTTCCCCCTTCAGCGGAAGGCAGCTTTCCTGGGCAGGGGGCCCACGCAGGGCCATGCCCTTCCATGCACCCCCCAAAATGCAGAGTCAGCGATGCACACAGATGCTTAAAAGAGTGGCCGGATATGGCGGGGCCGCCCGCCCCCAGCCCACTGCTGGACTATTTCCAGCAGCACAGCCAGAAAAACGCTGACCCCACTTGAACGGGGCAGATTTGCCACGGCTGGCCAACTCTCCTTCCTGCCCCCCCCCCCCCGGAAGAAAGAGGAGCAAAGCCGCGGGCCGCCCGGCCGCCCCCTCCCCCTGCTCTCCTGTGGGTTTGAACTCCGTGCCGGAGCTGTGCCGGAGCCCAGCGGCTGGGAATTGTGTGGGAAGGGGCTCATCCTGCGCCGCAGCCACTCCGGCCCGCCGGGAAGGGGCTCGGCACACTTCCTAGATCCGTCCCCAGCCTGCGCACCTGACAGATGGCTGGTGGGGGAAGGAGGGGGCGCGCCGGCCCGTGCGGCAGGCTCGGAGGAAAGCAGTCCGACCCGGCGAGGCCCTGGCTCCGGGACACGGCGCGCTTTCTCCCAGCCCGTCCCCGGGGAGAACAGCTGGCCGGACGGATCTGGCGCTACACGTTTCTGTCCCGCAGTGGGAGGAGGGAGGGAGCGAAGCACCAGTCCGGAGCTCGAGATCCAGAGGTCAACCTGCCTTCCTGTTTACCAAGCCACCTGGCAGGGGTGCCGGGCTCCCGAGGCCGGAGGCGTCCTCAGTGAGGAGCACAAGGCCGTGTCCGTGCCGCAGAAGCCGGGATGCGGCTGCGCGGGCCCTCGGCTTCCCTCTGCGGCTACTCGCACGCCTGCTGTCTGTTCCTGCAACAAGCCCCCCCCCAGCCTTTCCATTCAGGGGGGTGCGACGCAAGCAGCGGGCGCAAACAGGTGCCTGCAAAGAAAACCTTCCAGGTGGCTTGAGACAGCGAGCCAAGCCACAAGCGGCTGGGGAGGAGGTCCTCTCCTGACCGGCTCCTGTGCTTCCTAGCCCCTTTGGGGCGGCAGGAATGCCTGATGGATGCCAAGCACAGGAGGAGAGCAGGACGCCCCGGCCTGCAGGCTGCAGCGCAACAGCAAAGCACACACCTTGCCTGCAGCGGCCCCACAGTTTGATTCCCAGCCGGCCCCATTTCAGAAAAGAAGGGCACTCTGGGTGGTCAGGCTAGGAAAGAGATCTTGCCCGCCTCCATGGAGCAGAGGCCCAGCATCCAACAGAAGAGGTGGCTGCAGCCGCCGTGGCCGAATCACCACAAGAGCTCTGTCCCCGGAGGCACATGCAAAAATGCAGGCAGGCATGAAGATCCGGGCTCAGCATTAGCTTATTGCTTGTGAGCATGTACAGAGAGCAGTCCCCACAGAGTGTCACGGGATGCAAGGCTGGTTGCAGAAGAGCGAGCTGGCAATGGGTGGTGCGGAGGTTCGCTTGCGACTCAAGCGGCAGAGCTGAGGCTGCGCGAAAGAAAGAGGGCTGCGGGCCGGCCCAGGCACCGCACGACCCCTGCTCAAATCTGCCGGGAGGGAAGGCTTCCCTTTGCCAGCAGCAGGGAGAACCATTCCACCTCCAAGTCCACAAACCAGTTCTGGCAGCCCTCGTCCCTGCCGGGAGAGGGTCTCTCGCAAAGCCGATGGGGCCCCTCCGAGACACCCCAGATCTGTGGGTTCCTGCGGGGATGGCGCTGGCCCTTCCACCGCAAGTGGAAAGGGCCTTTTCTGCCCCCCCCCCCCCCCCCTCTGAGGGCTGCAAGCCAAGACCGGAGGGAGCCGGAGTCCCAGTGGGGCAGCCGATGCCAGGGGTCCCCCTGCCTCTCAAAGCGCCGGCCCCTTCGCCCGCCTGCCGCATTCACTCCCACACTTCAGAGCAGCGAATTCCAGAAGCGAACGGCAGGTTGTGTGAAGAAGCGCCCCTTTGTGTTCGGCCCGAATTCGCTCGGCCCCACTGTCCCTCCCCAGCCGCTGCCACCACAGGGTTTCTCAGGAGAGGAACGGGAAAGGATTCCTCCAGGTGCCCGCAGCCCCCAAACCTGTTCCTCTGCACATGGCAGGCGCACTGAGTCACCGGCACGCAATGGGGCAGGGCAGGCCCGGGCTCCAACCTATCATTTGGCCTCATTTTCCCCACAGATGTGGCACTCCTCTGTCAGCAGCCCGGAAAAATATCTGTTGCCGGATCCCGTGCAGAGAGGCCTCTATTTAAAAGCCTTGGTTCCTACCAGGAACAAAAGCGGAGGCAGAAAGCAGGGGGGGGGGGGCGTCTGTTTACCATCAGCTTCGTGAGATGCTTAGGATTCTCCACCAGAAATGGGCGAGTTGTCCCTTGGAGGCCTTAATCAGAGCCATGAGACGGTCAGGGCTGCAGTCGCATACTTTACCAATTAAAAGGGGAACACACACACAAACACACACACACACACACACACGCCTCAATCCACATTCAGTTTCTTTGTTCAGGGCAGTCCCTCCATCCAGAACTGTGGACGAATTCTTTATATGACAAGCAAAGCTACCAAGGCAGGTTTAAAAATGTATTTGGGACGGTGTTTCTTTCTTTGCAAAAGCCAGAAGAAGGGGCCCCTTTTTCTGCGGTTGTTCCATGAGTGCTAGAAACATGCTCTGTCTGAGACAAAAAGGAGTGAAATCAGATACAGTCACAATAATGAACTTTTTGGCAGGCAGAGGCCTGTACTAAGGAAAACGTGCAAAGTAGCCAGCGTCATGTAGTGGTTAAGCGCATGGGACTGGGGCTCTGGCGATCCGGGTTCGAGTCCCCGCTCAGCCATGGAGAGAACTGGGTGACTTTGGACCAGGCACATACTTTCAGCCCAGCCTACCTCACAGGGCTGTTGTTGTCAGGATATGATGGAGAGGAGTCAGAGAATTATGTAAGTCACTTGAGTTCCATTAAAGGAAAAAAGTTGAACATAAATGTAATAAATACACATGCAAAGTGCTTCTGAGATTAAACAAGGATCTTCGGTGCCCAATTCTGTAAAGATATGACCTGTTAAAAGGTACTTGCTGCCAAAATAAATTCCAATGTATATTTCACTCACTGCAGGCCCAAAAGGAGGATGGAGGCAGTGGGGGGGGGGTACGATCGCACATCCGGTGTGACCTTAGCCCCCCCCCCCCCCCCGAGATGCAGCTGACAGGTTCTGGGGCCGCCAACCATTTTATCCCTTGCCTAATTCATCCTTCCATTAATCTATTCTGATATCATTATTGTGTTTTTTAAAGTAAAGTAAAAATCGCTTGTGCTCTATTGTGAGGACTCTGATATTTTACTGATTCTGGAGTTTTTATGTTATGAGCTTCCTGGTGTGTTACACTAAAAAGCAGGGTAAGCATATTTAAAATAAACAAAATAACTAAATGGGGAAGAGCAAAAAAGCATTTTGTCAGATCCAGGGCATTTCCTCTGTCCATGCTTTCTTTTCTAAGATTACAGCGGGTATCACCCAAACATATCTAAGCCCATCTTTGCAACCATAAGGGCTAGAAACTTGTGCAGTCTTAAAAGCAAACGCTCTCATTCTCCCCACGCAGAATTCTGAGCCGCTGAATAAATACATGGGCCTATTCAGGCACTTCTCCTCCCCACCCAAAGCTTTCCTAGTCTAGTCCTGTGACACAAATTCCCCTGATGGAGAATCCGGAGGCCCTACCCCAAGCACCCTGCAGCCCACTGAGGCCAGATTTCCTGCCCCATATGTCAGCCCCACAGATCGGGAACAAGCAGGCACATTGCGAAAGGGACTCTCGCACAACAAACACCCCCTCCAGGCGACTTGCACAAGTGAGTTGGGTTCAGACGCGCACGACCCCGCGGCTTGTGGTCCAGTTGTGAACTGTGGGTTGTGCACCATGGTTTGTTATCTCGGCTAGTTCAGACAACACAGCTACCCACAAAGGTAGGCCTTTGAAACACAGGAGAAAGCGGGGTCCGGGTTTCTGTGAAGGTGTTGCCTTACCTGCCCCAGACACCTCTGAAACCTGCGCTCTCCGGGCTGCCTGCTCAGCACTGGCACCCGCACCCTATCCACCCCCCCCCCACCAATCATTAACCTGGAAAGAATCTAGACTGTCCTGTTCGCCTCTCTCGCTCTGTTTACACTCAGAAAGGACGATCCGGACCGACCGGCCCTCCGGTCTGCGTTGGGTCTGCCTCTTCACGCAAACCCCGGGCTTGTTCAAAGCATTTACGTGGCATCCCCTCCCCAGGCCCTGATAGAGGCATGGTCTCTGCCAGCCTTCTCCTACTTGGTGCATTGGACTACAACTCCCATCAATTGTTGTGAGCCGCCCTGAGGCTTTGTTGCGATGGGGGCAGCATAAAAATGTTTTAAATAAATAAATAAATTGCACAGTCAGTGTGGAGTCGGGTTGCAGACCATGGGCACAAGAGATCCAGGGCCTGGCCCCCTCTCAGGCACGGAGGGCCAGTGACAGACTCAGCCCAGCCTACCTCATAGGGTTGTTGTTGTGAGGTTAAAAAGAAGCTAAGTAAGCTGCTTTGGGTGGGATATTGATGCAATGCAATGACTGAAAATATGAAAAGCACAGGTGACGCCTTGGTCAGAAGGCCGGAGCGATCAACTCCGGGTAGGAGTGACCTGCTGACACGGGGAAGGCACGGAACTTAATAATCGTTATTAATAATTATTAATAAAGTTGCAAATAATCATTGCAATAATGCTGATGGAAAACGGCTTTGCTGGTAGGCACGACACTCGCATTCTCATGCGTATTTTCAAGTTGGAAAACGTCCCTTGGTGCTGCCTGAACGCCAGCGTTAGATAGAGGACGACGGAGAAGCGGCTAGTTAATAAATGCCAAAGGGACATGGGCTACCCTGACTGACCTCCAGCACCGGCTTCCTTCGCGGTTCCCGTTCTCTGGGCCGGAGGTGGCGTGCCCCATATGTGGGTTGCTGGGGGTGCAAAGGGGGCAGCTTCTCCTGTGCTCCTGCCCTCCTTTTGGGGCTCCCCATGGGGCTGCCGGCCGGCCAGGGTGGGGGCAAAACGCTGGACCAGGCGGACCCCTGGCTGACGTCCCCGCTCCCCTTCTCATGCTCTCGCTAAGGGCAGCCTCGCCTTCAGCTGCTACAGCAGAGGTGGGGAAGCAGGTCCCCAGAGGCCGGGCTCCTTCTGCGGGTCCCTGTCACTCCCAGGTCCTGTCTCGCGACCGGGAGGCATCCGGGGGCTTGGGAAAGAGTCCAGGAGGGGATCCCCGCAGGGGAAGCCTCCATGCCGTGAGGCTCGTCCCAGGCAATGCACAGCATGCTGCCTGCGGCCAGGCGCACACATCTCACGTCATCCGGCCCGTGGAGGGCTGTGTGGGGTAGGGGCCTCCTTGGCCACTTCCATGGGGGTGCGAAGGCAGCCCGGTTACAGGAGCGCCACATGGCCGTTCTGGGACACAGAGATCTACCAACTCAGTCACAGATTCCTCCCATCCCTGTGAGAATAATAATCCCAGACCTCCCCCTCGCTCTCCAGGTTCAACTGGAACGTGAAACAAGCTGCGCTCGTTTCTGCACTCCAACTGAAATGCACATGTCTCCCGGCTACGGGGATACGTGAAAAGATGCGCTGGGGGGGGGGGGGACCACCCAGCCTTTTTGCAGCAAGGGGTGCCCAGAGACGGAGGGCTCTGAGTCTTGCAATGCAAAGGCGTCGTGCTTATTCTGCTTTTTTCTCCGTGATGGGTTTTCTGTGCAAAGAAGAAACGGTGGAAGAGGCTATGAATAAGCGATGCAGGAGAGAACACGGATCGGCGACAGCCTCCTCCGTGCTCACCGCGAAATCCCGGGAAAGAGGCGAGCTGCCAAGACGCATGGAGGAACAGTCCAATTCAAGATCAGGCTGCCTCGTGCAAGCAATGCACCCACAACACACGAACAGAGTGTAGCATGTTTTGCCACTGGGCTGCATCAGGAGGCGCCCGGCTTTCCTGTCTTGCACAAATAAAAAATAAAAAGGCAAACGCTACCTTGCAAGAAATGTACCCTTGGGGTTGCTATGCCGACCCGTCTTCCATCCACTCCAGCCATCTTGTTAAATACAAGGCCCACAATCCAGCTAGAAAGACACTCGCGAAAGAAAGGAAAGGGGCATTCCATGGCAGGCGGCAGCTCCGGTGGTGCAGCGGCTGCCTCAGCTGCTGGTTAGAGCAGGCCGCCATCATGACCTCACCCAGGAACCCCGGGCGAGCCAGGGCTCTCTTGGCCTTGATTTGACCTGCAGGAAGAGGTGACTAGCACTGCTCTACCTCACAGGGTCGCTGTACGGGTCACCACAGGGAATGGCCATGAAGCCTCCGGACGCTCCAATGACGCTTTTGCAACCCGGGGCACAGAGCAGGGAGGCAGACCCCATCTGGCCCACAGTGCCTCCAGGGGGCCTGCCGGGGTGGAACCGTCACAACAGGCAGCCCCTGCCGGGGGTGCCCCCCGCCTGTCTGCGCCGTGCAGCCTGGAGAGCACGAGGGGCAGTCCAGTCCCCACCTCAAATATTCTCTGTCCCCCAGCAGAGCCTTCGGAAGCAACGGAGATCATTTGCGGGGCGCCCCGCGGCCAAAACGGCTCGCACGCACGCCCGGGCTAGGCAAACCCCAAGATGGAGGCAGCCCAGGAGCCCGCCCAGCTGGGCTCCTCCGCGCACGCCAGCCGGGGAGAGCGACTAGCCGCCCGGCCACCAGGCCCACCTGGCAGCGTGCCCTTCCTGGAGAGCAAAAACTGCTAAGGCTGGGCTGGACCCCCAGGCGCGGGCCCCTCGCCTGTCTGGGCACCCCTCCAAAGGCGCAAGGAGGCGGCCACCATGGAAAGGAAAACAAACCACGTCCAGGCCCCGCAGCCCCCCCTTCAGGTGCGGAACCTCATCCGGCCTGCGGGCCGAACTCCTGGGGCTGCTTTCCCGCCGTGGGCGCCATCCAAGGCAAAAGGGCACCAGCGTATTTTTGCTTCAAGCTCTCCCTTGGATGCCTTAGGAGAGGCATCTCAATCCCGAACACACACAATGTAGGGAACCAGCAAAGTGAGGGAGGGAGGGAGAGGGGCAGAGATGGGGGCACAGACACCCGAAGAACCCCCAAGAGCCAAACTAGCCCCGCCTGTGAGATGCGCTTCAGTGGCGCCACTCAGACAGTGGCCTGTTGGCCTGATAAATCCAGCAGCTTGTGCTGCAGGGTCTTGCCAGTGATGGCCCCTGCTCACACGAGATGAACACGGCCCTGTCCCCACTCTCTTTTAGAAGAGCCATGGTGACACTTTGTTGGGCCAGGTGTTAGGTGGAAAGGAGGCTGGGCTGATAAGGACTGCTTTTCTCGGAGTCTTCTAGGAGCATCGTGCGCGCCCCGGACTGTCACGAAGCCTTCCATGCCGCTCTTCTCAGCTTTGTATTTTGGAACCGTGTGGTCACTTGTTGCAGTGCCAGCAACCCGATGTTAAGACTGTGTCATTTTACTGGGTTGGATGTGCTTTAAAAACTTTGCCCACTGCTCTGGGAAAGCTTGCCATTTTGAGAAAGCGGCAGAGAGAGTATCATAAATAAAACCGAAACAGGGATGCTGCTGCGGAAAAAAAATATTTATCCATCTGATCATCCATCCATCCATAGGCAGACAGACCATCAGGACAGAGTTCTGCTTGCTTGGAATGGGGAAGGGCGGATGGGGAAAGACGCCGGTAGGTGCCCAGCGAAAGGCGTCTGCAGACGCTGAATGCCAGCTGGGGCTGCTGGAGCTGAGAGCTCACCAGTGAGGTGTGGAGGATGCAGAACAATCTGAGGCATCGGAGGCAAGGGCGAGAGGGAAGGACCGGCTCCAAACAGGCAGGTGGATGCGCCCTCCCTGGAACCCCCAGACCAACTGGCACCCCCTCACTCCTAGAAGAGGCCCCAGGGCTTCTCCGAAAAGCCCTGCAGCCCCGTGGGCAGGGCGACCTCCGCCCGCCCACCCACCCACCTGCTCACGGCCTGCCATCCTCACAGGCCCATCCCGGGCACCGTCAGGCTCCCCCCAGCCACCCCCCCTTCCCCGTCGTACTAACCCTCTGGCCAGGCAGTGCCAGCAAATCGGGCTGGGGTGCCGGAGGCGGGGTGCCTGCAGAGCCAGGGGAGGGGGTGCCCGCCAGCCGCTCCGTCTCCTCCTCTTCTCCACTAGCCAGCCGCTGATAATCCGACTTCTCCCCCATGGCGCTTGATGAAGGCAGCCGGGTGAACCGGGAAGCCAGATCCAAATTCCCGGAGGCCGACTACGCCCTAGTGCAACCTGGACCACGGGCGCGGCGGGCAGAGGCGTCAGGGGGGCATCCTGCCCCGTCCCCGAGGAGTGACTCAGCCCTTCCGACTGCGCCCGGCGGTCTCCTTCCTCGGGTGCCCTCCGCAGGGGCAGCTGATGGAGGACGGGAGAATCCCCGCGGCGGCTCGGTCAGGCGCCTGCATCCTGTCGCCATGGCGAGCGGGGAGGCCTCTCCATCGATGCTTGGATGCGCCTGGCCAGCTAATCCGATGCGCGGGGGCTGGAGGAGGGAGCCGCTGCGCCTTCCCAGGGAAGAGGCAGGGAGGGAGGTGAGCGGAAGAACACGCTTCCGCCTGCCCGCCCAAGGCAGGGGTCGGGCAGGGGAGAGGGGGGCGGCGTCCTCCCCTCCCGTGCTCACCCAGAGCGCAGCAGAGGCTGGCGGTCAGGAGGGGCCGTGCCGCAGAGGCGACGCCGCTCAGCCCCCGTCCCTCGCCCACCGTGCCGCAGTCCTTCATCTGACCCTCCCCTCCTCCGCATCGGGGTCCGTCCTACTCCCGCCTCGATCCGAGGAACGTGGCCACGGAAGGGGAGGGGGCTCTTCCCCGTGGCCAACCTGCACCACCCCTTTCCTGGTCACGTACACAGCGGTGGGTGGGGAATGCAGAGCACTCTCTCCCACTCGGTTAGAAAAGGGGAGGGTCCTCTCCGGAACGGGTGGCAGATGACTGCCCACGACACCCCCAGCCCCCAAGCGGGAGATGACAAGGCAGGAGCACGGCACACCCCGAAAGCACACCTTGGCTCTCAGGCACGGGGCCCTCCCCACACCCTCTGTGGGGCCCAGCCCTGGATCCACGAGCCGAGTCCAGGTCCGACCTTCAGATGCCTGAACGGAGCTGGGGAGGCAGGAAGGGGTGCCTTGCGGGGGGGAGACCCGGCACAGCCCAGACGAGGGGCCAGTAACAAACACCTGCTCCTGGAGATGGATGCTGGGCAAGGTGGCTTGGATCCGACCAGGCGATCCGCAAAACCGCACAAGAACCGCTGGCATGCACATTTCCCGGGAATGTCGGGGCAGCCCTTTCTGGAAAAGAACTCAGCAGGCAGCTGCTTTCCCCGGGAGATCCCTCCGCGTGGGAGCCAAGGTCTCGGCCACCGGTCGGATCCTGTCGCCCTCGCCTGCCACGTTGTGGGAAGCAGCGCACGAGTCCACGGAGGATGGAGCAGGGCCTCGGGGGCGGCCAGCGCACCCTGGCTTGGTGGCAGGGCCCCCCACCACCGGGAGGGCCAAGGGCAGCCGGCGACGCAGGAGCACACGGCTCCAGGGGCAGGGCCCACGGCACGGCGCCACTCAGACGTGGCCGCACCTCCTGCCACGTGGGAACGGCACGAGTGGCCTTTCGCCTTTTCCGCACGGGAGAACCTCCCTGCTCGGGGCCAGGGGACCACTGGCTGGGAATCCACCCTGGCAGGGCGGGGGCGGCTTTTCCTGTCGGGCTCCGGGTGCTTCCCTGTCGCAGCTGGGCTGGCCACAGAGGACTGGTCCTTCAGGACCAGACGCGGGTCTGGCTGAAACGCTCCTGGTGTTGCGCGGAACTGTTTTTCTGTGCGGCTCTGGGACAGTTTGACCCCATCGGACAAGGACAAGACCCTTTGCCACCCCTGAAGCACAATGATGCAACGGGGGGGGGGCACTTTTGCTCCCCATGGTGTAGTGGTTAAGGGCGTGGGACTGGGACTCAGACGACCTGGGTTCTAGTCCTTCCGTCCGTCCGTCCTTCCCAAATAAAGACAGCAAAAGGAGAAAGATAGGAGAACAGGGAAAACGTATGAAGTGGCTTCGTGGGATCATGGACACCATGCAGAATGAGGCCCGCCTTGCCCTCATCTTGGGGCTGCGCTGGCAGGCCTGATCCTTCCGCAAAGCCCTCAAGTGCATTTTTGCCGGGGAGGGGGGATTTGGACAGGAGTCCCCTTTCTGTGGGAGCCTTGGGGTGTGGATGAATTACTCTGGACTACTCCGGGGTTATCTGGTCATGTGAACACAGCGTCCATGAATGAGTGGGAACCTGAGTGCGTCCCCCGCACTCTGTGGCTTCCCCAGAGCCCTGTTCTGCCTTCTCTGTCTTACAGCAGAGCTCAGCTTTTTCGCCATGGAGGGGACAGCCCGGCGGCGGCCCTGTGAAGCCGCCTCTGCCTACACATGCTGTCCCCGCGCCAGTACGACAGGAATCCGGGACGCATCCAGGCGGAAGTGACGGAAGCCGGGGCACGCTGCCAGCTACAGTCTCCCAAGCTCTGGAGGGACGCAGAGCAGGCAGCTGTGTGAATAAATAAATGAGGAAGAGGCAGGGCAGGGTGTGTCTCTCCCCAGGGAGCCGGGCCGTGTGCTTGCCCCTCTCTGCTCTGCATGCTGCTCAAGGGGAAACCTCCACCCCACAGTTTAATCCGTATTCTCGAGATCGGTTTTCAGTGCAGAGGCGTGACTCACCTCCTAACCCCATGGGAGTGAGCATCCTTGGGGAGGGAAGCGAAGGCAAGCACCGCTGCCCCAGAGGTTTCCACGTTCGTCCGCTTTGGAAACGCGGCTACGGACACCATGCCGTGTGGAGGCCGCCGCCAACGGCCAGGACACACCATCCTAGCAAGCTTTCTGGAGGATGGAGCAACGGAACCTCTGAAGGAAAAGGGAGGTGCTGCGGGAAACACGCGCATGACCTGTGATGTGCAACGCGCGGCAGTGAGCATCCTGACAACCATGTGCTTTGCATTTCCTGCTTCTCCTCCATGCTACGGGCAGCCCTGGGTAAGAGGACAGGAAAACATGAGCCAGCTGTCTCCCAGGATGCTTCAGACATTCCAGAACGCCCCCGCATAGGCGGCTCTTCTCCGTGGGAAATCACACGAAGCCCAGCGAGACAGGCACCGCAACAGGCACACTCAAGGGCAGAGTGCGAGGGGGTGCGGACCGAACCTTGCAGCTGTTGCTGAAATGCGGCTTTCTGTGTTGGCTCAAGCCAGCTGTGGTTTGTGGACCACGAACAGCCTGTGAAGAGACCCCACAGTTTGCTCTGGGATGTGCACTGCGGCTTGTTCAGCGTAGTTCATTGTCTTGACTGGGTTCGGACGACACGGTGACCCATGGTCAGCAACAACCCACGGTCCAGAGACAACCCACGCACTCCGTCTGCAGGTGCGGGTGACCTTGTCGCCTGGACCCAGTTGCTGAGCCCGAGATGGGTGCAGGGAGGCCGGGACTGCAGGCGCGGACCAGCGGCGGTGCTCCAGGCAGTCTGGCAGGGGCATTTCCCAGCCTCACCTGGAGACGTCTCCAGGGCCTGCACAGCTCCTGCCCATGTGGGGAAGGATCGCACATACACAGACCGTAAATTCTGACACTCTGCGGGATCGGGCCAGAGGCCTCTCAATTCCGACCAGAGGCTCGAGATGAAGCCCACAGAAAGGACAAGGGCAGATCTCCCCCAGCCATGGCCCCCAGCGAGCGGCGCACAGAGCCCCCACTGCCTCTGGTCCTGCAGGTAACCCACCAGCCCTCAGGACCAGCACCTGTTGACCGCGATTCATAGTCCTTTGCTATGTTCGATTCCACCCTTTTCCTTCCAAGGAACTCACGGCAGCATTCATCACGTGCCGCCTCCTCTCGGTCTTATCCTCACAGCAACCCTGCAAGGTAGGTCAGCTGAGTGTCTGAGACTGGCCTCAGCCGGCTGCACAGCTCAGCGGGGACTCGAACCCGCGTCGCCTGGGTGCCAGCCCTGCGCGCTGAACCGCTGCACCCGCCACACCGGCTCACCCGACAGTCTCCCCTCCATGAAACCGCCTCCTCTCGCCTTGAAGCGACCCGAGTGGGCAGTCCGATGATGCTGACATGAGTGAACTCGCGCGAGTGGCAATCGTCACACGGCACCACACAATTTCCTGCAGAAATACTGCGTCGGAATTTGCCAGGGTGGCTCTGACCGGGGGGCACCCAAGAGCCTCCACCATTTTCCACCTCTCCTCTCCCCTCGTGGGGATGAGGCAGTGCCCCAAGAGAACCGGACTGAGCTGCTTCTCTGCAGCAACGGCGGCGCTCAGGCGATCAGCCATCCACCAGAAGGATGCTTCGCAAGGCAGGACTTCCCATCTGGAGTCTCCCGGGTGCACCCACGGGTGCCGTGAGCACAGCACCTCATGTGATCGGCTCGCAGGGATGTGTACCAGCCCACATCGCGATGCGGGAAACGGCTGCCAGTCAGACAGGGCTCAGAACTATTGCAAAAGTACCACGCTAGTTACGCAGGCCTGACACATGTGACAAGAGCACACGTGGTTTCCTGTGTGGACAGAACCTGCAAGGTGCGCCACCCGAGCGCTGGAAAACGAGCCACTTAACCCCGTCTGGCATTTCTGCAGCACATTTCAAGTGTTCGAAGCACCACGCTTACAACCTTCCTGTAAGGTAAGCCAGTATCACTCTCAACAGGTTACAAAGGGGGGCGGGGCGGGGTGGGCTGAAGCCACAGGACACCTGGCCAGGTGACAGGGCAGGTGCTGTTTTTGGGCGTGGCTTCCCAGCTGATGCACGCAGCTGCCAAACCTCCAAGCACACGCCTCTCAACGCAGTGACAGACGCATTCCTCACGTGTAACAATAAGCGCACGGGATAAGCAGTTTCCTGCACTAGAACTGCCACCTGTGCAGGAAACTGCGCACCCACAGGCAGCCGCTGCCCCGGCGGGTCAGCGAAAGCCAGAAAAGCACAACCGATCCTCCAGGTCCTTGAGGGAAACCGCTGCTCCCAGCAGAGAACCTGTGAAAGCGCAGCTAAACCGTCCTGCGCGGCCGCGCATCCCTGTCCCAAGCGGGGCGCACCTCGCTTCACGCTCTCCGCACCGGTTTCAGCCGGAGTTCAGGCAGTTTCGGTCTCAAGGGAAGTTCGAACACAGCCGGGGGCCCAGCAGAGGGCTGGGAGGCAGAGGCGGAGCAGCGGCGCGCAGCCAGCCGGACTGGTTTGAAAAGACACGCCAGACAACGCCAGGCGTTGCCAGCCTCCCGCCGGGGATGGAAGGAAGGCGGCTTCCGGATGCAGGGGCTGCTTCGGCGGCGGCACTCACCTCTTGCATCTCTTCCGGAGGATGTGTCGCCGCTCAGGTGGCTGGCCGCCTGCCCGGCTCGCCCGCTCCCTCGCCCGCTCTCGCACACACACATCTGGCCAGGAGTCCGTCCGCGGCCGCAGGCTCCCTCGCTGGCTGGCCGGGCTGCCTCGCTCCCCATTGGCCAGCCGGTCACATGACCATGACTTCACCCGTGCTGGCATGCGAGCAGGAAGGTGACCATTCAACTCGATGCCCACAGCTAGGCAACCGGCAGGCGGGCATGTGGGTGGCGCCAGGGTTTCAGCGACACGCTCCGGCTGGCTTCCCTGGAAAGGCATGCGCGCTCACGCAGGCGCGCAACCCCCCCCCCCACGGGCGCTCCCGGGAGGCGGCTGTTAATCCCAGGGAGCTGGCAAGAGCTCGGCACGTGCTCCCGTGGCCCGGCCCCGATTCCTTCGCACCCGGCAGCACAGGCTGGGCAGGCCCTGGGTCCGACTAGGGATAGGAGCTCCACTGGCCAAGGCTGGAGAAAAGGGGTGCAGCTGCAGGGCCCAGCGCCCGCGGCGTCTCCGGGCACGGCCATGAGGAGGCCCTCCCCGAAGCTCTTCAGGACTTTTGGTGCAGGCTGCGTTGACAAGGCTCACGCTCAGGGGAGGACGGCGCTGGCTGAATTTCTGCCCATCATGCAGCCCTAGCAGGAAGCAGGGACAACTCCATCCCCAGAGTCCAGTGGTGAGAGGGTGACCTGGTCCGGCCCACCTAGCGAACTCCGCACCAGGTCCTCCGCTGGCCCCATCAGCTAACGGGAGTAAACCTCCAGCAAACACAGGGCTTCACGACACTAAAACGGGAGCAGTGGCCACAACTGAGGAGCAGGTACTCCAGATCCAAAAGGATCTGGACAGACTATGGAAGTGGGCAGGAGACAAGAGGACGGCGTTCAATGTGGAGAAGTGCAAGGTCTTGCACTTGGGGCATAGGAATAGCTGTCATAAGTACAGGTTAGGGGATAAGTGGCTGGAGAGCAGCGCTTGTGAAAGGGAACTCGGGGTGCTGGTCGACTGCAGGCTGAACGTGAGCCAGCCGTGTGATGCAGTGGCCAAGAGGGCGAATGCCACCCTTGGGTGCAGAGCCAGAAGTGTGGCTTCTAGATCGAGAGAGGTGCTACTGCCACTCTATACGACTCTGGTGCTCCCGCAACTGGAGTACTGTGCTCAGTTCTGGGCCCCTCATTACAGGAAGGATATAGCCAGGTTGGAGTCAGTGCAGCGCAGGGCCACAAGGTTGGTGGCCGGTTTGCAGGGGAAGCCGCATGAGGCGAGACTGAGGGAACTGGGTCTCTTCAGCCTGGAGAAGAAGAGACTCAGAGGGGATATGTTGGCGACATACAGGTATGTGAGGGGGTGCCACATGGAGGTGGGCAGAGACCTGCTCTCCCCTGCAGAGGAAGGCAGGACAGACTCCAGTGGAGCAAAGCTCAGGGAGCCAAGGTTCAATTTGGATGCCAGGAAGCACTTCCTGACAGTTGGGACCGCGAGGGTGTGGAATGGGCTTCCCCAGGAGGTGGTTGAGGCCCCATCGGTGACGGTGTTCAAGGACAGGCTGGACATGCACATGGTGGGCATGTCGTGAGCGGAGCTGGCTGGTGCCGGAGGTCAGACTAGATGGCCCGCGAGGCCCCTTCTGACTCGCTCTGTTTCTATGTTTCTCCAGGGTAGCGCCTCACCCCTGGGACTGCGGTGAAATTCTGAGACCTGATCGACCCGATCAGAGGGGACGAATGTGGGCCGCCGCCCCACGAGGCCTCCACCAGCAGGGCAGCACTTCCAACACGGAAGTCATGAGCTCATCGCAGTCAAAGTAACGTCTTCCAGGGCTTAACACGTCCATTCCGCCAGCGGGCTTTGTGGACTCAGCGCCAGGATGTCTCATGCTGCCAGCCACAACCGTCCAGTGAATGACCGCCGGCGCCCACGCCAGACTCCCCTGCCTTTTGCTTCCTTCCAGCCTCACTGCCCTCGCCACATCCACACCGACTGCGGAAAAGCCCGATTCTCCATAATACTCCTCGCATCAGATCGTGCGCTACGAATCCATGAACGTTTACACCCCGATAAATGTGTCGGTGCAGAACTGCTGCCACCAACCCTTAAAAATATTTGTTCCAAAGCCAAGCCAAGCCCTCCAAACTTCTGGGCATTGGTCTTCCCAAGATACGAAGCCAGAGCGGGGTCAGAACTGCTTCTAGGAATGGGCTCCGTATTCCAAGACCATGTCCTTCAGTTCTGTGGAAAGACTTCCAAGCCACGATCCCTTTCCATGCCCATGTCAACTCCTCCCCTTCCCCACTGACCCAGTGGAGGTCAGATGAAAGGAGAAAGGCACTCCGAGGACTTGAACACCCAGGCACAATTCTCAGATTGCAAAGCTGAGACGCTGCTGGAAAAGCTCTCAATCAATCAATCAATCTCATGTCTATACCACCGAGTAGCCAGGGCTCCCTGGCAGTTAACAAATGTTAAAAAAATTAAAAATTAAAAACACATACACAAACCCACAGCATTTGCAATTGAATCAGGGTAGAAACATAGCAGGGATACAGGATACAATGCAGGAATGAAAAGTGAAGTAAAAAAGCTGGGAGAATAAAATGGCCTTTGGCTGGCACTGGAGAGAATAGGCAGCAGGCACCTGGGGTACCTCGATGGGGAGCTCGTTCCACAGCAGGGGCGCCACAACCAAAAAGCCCCTCCTCCTGATAGCCCCCCCCCCACTTCCTTTGGAAGGGGCTCCCTTCTTTCCCTCTGTATTCACCCTCCACCTTTCAGGGCTGCCCTTTCCAAGATGATCTGCAGTCCCATAAAAGGAACCACCCTCATTTCTGCATCATCGCAATCTACAGGGCCGTCATCTGGAATATTACACCAAAAGTTACAATGCCACCAACTGCGTGAAACAGAGAACAGGTCAGACCTGGCAGCGCATGAGACTCCCAGCTGTTCAAAGTGCAGGATCCAGGGTTCTTTTGCCCCTTCGCCTGCAGACATGGTACAGTCCACGCAAACGTCCTCCCTCCTGATCCCCCTGCAGTACCAGCTTGGCCCTCTTGCCCGTGTGGCACAGAGCAAAACCTTCTGCTCCAAGCCCTTTGCTATCTTTGCTTGTAAGAAACAGAGGAAACACAATTCTCTCCACACCCATCATCCTGAACAGAATCATTCCTTTGCATCGGCCAGCAAAGCAGTACCAGGCTGCCCCGACGGCATCCACAAGTCATGAAGCAGACTCGGAATCCTTACGCCTTTTCTACCCTTTGCAGAAGGCTCAAGCAAGTGAGCCAAACCTCACATGGCAGGGGAAGACACTGAGTATCAGAATAAAATCAGCAGTGTTTGGCCATCCGGCAGCAGCCTTGCCATCTGGCAAGAGGGCGGGGGGGGGGGGGGGGGGGGGGGGGGGGGGGGCGAGCAGGGCTACTTCACTGCCCAGGAGAACCAAACAGCATTTCTGTCCCTCTTTTTGAGGGGTGTGCAAGCCACCCTGGAAACCTTTTCAGTCGAAAAACAAGCTAAACATGCTTCAGAAAGAATCACATGCATTCTTGCAGCAGCCCAAATCGGGGGACGAATTTAATCCTAACCAGCCCATGGGATCACTGAATGTGGGCATCAAATGCACAGATGCAGACCCAGCATTTACTCCCAAGGAAGCGGCACTGAAGAGGCATTTTTAGCAATCTGATGCTAACGCCCCCTGGCAGGGGACCCTCGGCAGCATCCTCTCTGCTCCCGGACCTGCTCGTGGCTTGGGCAGCAGTGCCACCTGCTGCAGGTGCCCAGAAGGTGATGCTCCAGTGTCCACCTCAGCAGGGACGAAGGGACAGTGGCCAGGCTGTGAGCAGGGCTTCCCCACCCCCTTGCCCTGGAGGTCATGCTCCTTGGGAGGGTCCATTCACGGCCCATGTGAGGAGGAGACAACAGGTGAGCTGAGCGACAGGTGGGGCTCAGAATGCGGAAGCCAGGCCTCGATTCCAGCAAGGCGTGGACCATCAGGAGGCACTTGCAGTCCAGGTGACCCAAGGTCATCCGCGCATAAATGCTTCCTAGAAGTGATGATCACAAGCCCCGCCCCATCCTTGAAACCATGGCTGAGAGGCTGGACTACAGCCCCCATCATCTCTCCAGGAGAAAAAGGGGTCACAGGACAAGATGCCCCCCCCAGAAGTCTCCAGTTTACCGGAGATTAGCCAACGGTCTGTGCACACCGTGCCACGGGACAGTGGGACCTACTCCTGGGTAAATCCGCACAGGATCAGGAAGGCAGCAGGGGGGCACAACCGTGGTCAGGCAAGCGCGCGTTTACCTACCTGAGGCTGCGTGACCTGGGCCACCTTCTCCGCTTCCTTCTCCCCGGGGGCCTGAGGAGGGGTGGGCATCCCCGCTTTCGCCCGCAAGGGCCTCGTCCTGGGCCGGCGATCACGGGGGAGCCCTCCACGAGCCCAGCCGCGTCAGACGACTCTGCCCCCCCGGAGCATGGAGAGCCGCTCGGGGCCACACGACGGGGCGGTCCACGGGGCGAGCCACACGGAGCCTGCAAGAGGGCGGACACGGGAGGCATCGGTGAGCCCAGAATTCTGCTCGTGGCGCATGGTGGGGATCCATACAGAAGAGGGCGGAGGCTCTGGAAACATGGGCCGCAGAGGACAAAACACCCTGGACCCAGGGCCCGGCTCCCTGGCGCACACCCTGACATTAAAGCTTCTATCAGGTCCCTATCCCCTGGGGATGATGGGACTTGCAGTCCAACCCCTCTGTTCAGGACACGAGGGACTGCTGTACACCCACCCAAGATTTTTTTTGGCCCCCTGGTAACCAGGACAGGGCATAACTGCTCGCTGGCCGGTTTTACGTGCCCCGGAGCAATCGCTGACCTGGTGACCCACGGAGGAAGCCCTCCAAAGCGCCCCCCGCTCAGCTCTTGCCAGCTCGGGGCTGCGGCTTCCTTCATAATCCGTCCATCTTCTCGTCCTTTCTTCTCCTGCCTTTGACATTGCCCGGCCTTGATCGTCTTCTCTAGGCCTCCCAGGCTGCGTCCGAAGTGGGGCAGCCTCGATTTAGCCATTCTGGCCTCCAGGTTTGACCCAGGACCACTCATCTGCCTCGCCACTGATCCAGGGGATACGCAAAGCTGCCAGCAGCTCCGTGTCTCACAGGCATCCGTTTTCTTCCCTGCCCAGCATTTGTTCCCACGCATTGCAAGAGAACGGAAATGCAGAGCTTTCTATTCCCCCAATAGTTTAATTGCTAATTGGTTTTAATTGGTGGTTTTATACTCAACATCTGATGCTGTGCCACTCCTACTCCTATTTCTGTTTTATTAATGTGTTGAAAACTGTCCCAAGACATCTGTGATGGGACAGTATAGAAAAGTTTTAAAGAAAGAAAGAAAGAAAGAAAGAAAGAAAGAAAGAAAGAAAGAAAGAAAGACAGACCGACCGACCTTGGGCCGGCGAGGGCAGCAGGGTGGGGAAGGCTGGTGTGAAACCTCGGAGTCCACATCTGGCCCTTGGTGGGTTCCTTTCCCTGGTCCCACCTGATAATGAAATAATGGCACATGGCTTCTGGGAGCGTCCCTATGGAATATGGCCTGTCCTCTGAAAGAAATCCAACAACCTGCTTTAACTAGAGCATTCTGTGCCCCACCCTTCTGTCCATTTAATGCACATTTAATGGGGATGCTGACCCCAGCGAGCCACTTGGGGGCCATATTCTGAATTCATTAACTTGGAGAAAGCCCTGTGCATCCTGGTTAGAGGATGCATGTCCCCTTCCACCATCCAGCTAAAAGGGAGAGCACAGCCATGCAAACAAGTTACTAGTCCTCAGTATATTCTTTCAGCCCACAGGAAAATTCATGTCCGGTTTCCCCACCAGGTCTGTTCATTCCAGCCATATAATTAAGGCCGGAAGGGGGGTGTTTCATCACTGCTGTCGTTAAGCGACTGAGAGTCAGGTATCCTCGCTGGCCGACTGCGAAGCTGCGAAAGGACATCCTGGCCTTCCTTCTGTCCACCGCGGAGCCAGGGCCTGTGCTCCCAAACTCAGCCCACGAGTTTCTCTGTGAATCCCCCTGCTTGCCCCTGCATGCCTAGGAAGATGGCCACTTACACGCCTCAAAAAGAAAAGTTATTTTTAATTGGAATTAAATGTTGGAATGTGTTAGATGTTTACTCTCAGGTTAAACTCTTTACTGCGTAGTGTGCATCATATATCGGACTGTGTTGGTACACAGTGTTGTGGTTTGTGTGCATGTTGGTGTTTGTTTATCACTGCTTAATTGTTTGCTGCATGTATTGTTTTGTTGCCTCTGCCTGTTTTGTTCTCATGTCCTCTGTAAATCCGCTCAGAGAGTCCTGCTGGACTACTGGCTAAATTCAATTCTAAATGAATAAAAATAAAATGCCTACCCTTCTGTTTTCCCTCTGCTTCAGCTGCCTGGCTAACTGCTAAGCATGTAGGCTCCCTGCAGGCAGAGACCTGTCTGGTGTCATTCCTGAGATGCTGCAGAGCACCGAATGCGTTGAGAGCGCTATGCAAGGAGTAAACACTCACACAACTGCACTGCAGACGCCTCCTGCCGGGAAAGGGGGCCCGTCGGCCTCCCCAGGGCTGCCTTTGAGTCCGGCTGCCTCCCCTGCAACACCCCACCCCGGTCGGCTTGGCACAGCCCTGCAACGGTGGCCGGGTTGCGGCCAGGGGGGACTCCGCGTCCCAGCACCTGTGCCCTTGGGAGTGGAGAAGGCGGAGGAGGGTTCCCACGGCCGGCTGACCCCCTCGCCCTCTTGGCCAGGCGACCAGCCCTGCCCCCTGGGAACATTTCGGGACGGTCTGTCCTGCGAGCGGGGGCGGCACGGCATGGGAAGCGTCCGTCCCAAACACCTCTCCAGCTTGAGCAGCCACGTTCGCCAGATACACCCCCCCCTGCTCCCTCCTCTTCCAGCTTTGGATGCAGGAGGCTCCCAAAAAGGGTGCTGGGGGGGGGGTGGATGGTTCTCTGGCCAGACAAGGTCTCAGCCCTGGAAAGAGAGGGGAAATCCAGCAGCATTGTGCACAGCCTGGATCGCTGCCACCCTGGCCAGCCTTCCCCAACCCGGCGCGCTCCAGGTGCCCTGGACTGCAATTCCCATCGCTGGCCCTGCTGGCTGGAAATGATGGGAATAGCAGTCCAACACATCCGGACCAGGTTAGGAAGGGCTGCTGTTGAGCTCGACAGAAGAAAAAGCCGAGGGTGGGCAGCCCGCGTCCTCCAGGTGTTTTGCACTACAACTCCCATGGGCCCCGGCAAACATGGTCCAAGGTCAGGGACTGTGGGTACTGGGTGGTCCCCCTCACCCTGAATACATCAAGCCCAAGAGGTATCTTCCAGAGCAGGGCTGGGAGAGACCCCCTTGCGGGAACCCTGCCCCCCCTGCCCCGTGCGAGGGGTGTTACCACCCTGGGGCAGGACCAGCCCGCAGGCGTACGGCTCCCCAAGGCCGCGGGGTCAGTTCCCGGCACACGCAGGAGGAAGGATCTGCTCCAGCAGCGCAGCAGGGCGGACCTCAAACACACAGGGAGCCGCTGCAGCTCTGACTTTTCCAATCTGCCCCACAGCAAGCAGCCTCCTTTGCCGGATCTCTGGGCAACATTCAGGGGACGCAGCCTAGAGGTCCAAAGGCTTAAGACCACAAATCTCATCACCCCCACCACCCACAGCCAGGGCTCAGCTTCGTTAATACCTAAACTGCAGCACCCGCGTACTTCCAGGGCCAGTCTGAATTCCCTCGGGCCCCGGGCCTCTGCCTTGGCAGGCTACCTGCTCACTTTCCCAGCCCTGCCTCCTCATTCCGCCCGTCGCCACAACCTCCGCACGTCACAGCCGGCCGGAATTTCAGAGAGCGGAGTTGGAAGGGACCCAGGAGGCCATCCAGACTGACCCCCTGCTCCATGCAGGACTGCAGCTGCCCAGCAGCCTCTTGAAAGGCTCTCCCCAGGGTGGGAGGGCCCAAGCCCTCCCTCCAACATTGAATCCTTTGCCAGAGTGCTCTAGCAGCTGAGAGGTTTTTCCTGATGTCCAGCCAGAATCTGGCTTCCCGTTATTAAGCCCGTTATTCCGTGTCCTGCATTCAGACAGGCTTGAGAAGACATCCTGGCCCTCCGTGGAACACCCTTTCAAGTGTTTGACAAGCACTATTATAGCTCTCCTCAATCTTCTCTACTCAAGGCTCAGCATGCCCAGTTCTCTCACTCTCTTCTCAAAGACAGCTTCTGTAAGCCATCCTGAGGCTTCTTGCAGAGGATGGCAGAGAAATATTTGAATTAAAATTAAATTAAAGGGCTTGCTGCCAGTCCCCTGACCATCTTTCTTGCCCCCCTCTTCCATTTTCCAATTTGTCTGCATCTTTCTGCAACTGTGGTGCCCAGTACTGCAGATAAGGCCTAGTAAAGGGGAACTAGGATTTCACATGACTGGGAAGAGATACTTCTATTGATGCAGCCCAAAACAGTATCTGCCCTTTTTGCAACTTCATCACGTTGTGGGCTCCTATTCAGCTTGTAATGCACAACTATTCCAAGATCCTTCTCCCTTGCATTACTGTTAAGCCAAGTATTCCCCGTCTTGTAAAGATGCGTTTGGATTCTTGTTCCTAGTGCAGAATTTGGCATGTGTCCCTGCTGAATTTCCTTCCGTCTCTTTCAGCCCAGCACCTCCAGCCTGTCAAGATCACTTGAATTTTGCTTCTATCTTCTAGAGTATTAGCTAGCCACTCCGTTCTGTGTCATTTGCAAATTTGATCGACACTTTCTGCACCTCTTCAGGCTTTAACAACACTGTAAGGTAAGGTAAGTGGTGCAGGCAGGCAGAAATCCAGCAGGTAGAGGCAGCAGGAACGATATATCCACACCAGTAAAGGCATCTTCCAGCTGAGATCTGGCCCAGAAGAAAAGGGGCCACAATCTACCCCTCTTCATCCCATCTCAGCCGCCTGCAAACACGCTGATCACCAGGGAGGGATTAGCCCTATCAGCCCAGCAATGAATCCAATTATCTCCCTGGGTAATAAACAAGCCATTTCCTCCCTTGCTGATTGTTTCTTTCTGAAGGCATCCCAGACAGGCAAGGAGCCAGAAGTCCAGCCTGGGGCAGCTCAGGGCAGGCTAGAAGAGCCTCTGGGAGCCCTGCTCGAAATTTCAGTGACAGGGGGAAGAGAAGTTGCCTCAGCACACAAGGCACAACATCACTGGAACTCAGTCTTAGAAAAACCCAGCCAGCCCAGCCCTCTCCAAGCTGGTGCTCTCCAGATATGTTAGATTATTTGTTTATTCTTCTATGTCTTGGGATGGTTTACAACAACATTGATAGAATGAAATAAAAAAAGAGTAAAAATATCACAGCATCCAGTATGTGGTGCGGTATAAAACCACAAATTAAAACAATTTAACAATTCAAATATTGGGAGAATAAAAAGGTTTTCACCTGGCGCCGAAAGGAAAGAAGTCTTGGCGCCAGGCAAACCTCTGGGGAGCGTGTTCCACAATCGGGGCGCCACCACAGAGAAGGCCCTCCTCCAGGTAGTCACCCTCCTGATCTCTTTCAAGGATGGCTCCCGGAGGAGGGCCCCTGACTCGGATCTCAAGGGGCGGGGGGGGGACACCTAGGGGAGAAGGTGCTCCTTTGTGAATCCCCTGGACTGAAAGAAAGACGAACAAGCGGGCTTTCGATCAAATGAAGCCAGAGCTTTCACTGGAAGCCACAAGCTGCTGCATCACAGACACATCATGGGAAGGGCAGACTCCCTGGAGAAGACAACCATGGCAGAGAAGGTGAAGGCGGAAGGAGAGCAAGACCAAGGATGAGGTGAAGCAATTCCAGACAGGGAGCCCGTGAGGCGTTAAGAGCGCGGGGCTGGGACCCCGGTGATCCGGGTTCGAGTCCCCGCTCGGCCATGGAGCCAACTGGGTGACTTTGGGCCAGCCACAGACTCTCAGCCCAGCCTACCTCACAGGGTTGTTGTTGAGAGGATAAGATGGAGAACAGCAGGAGGAGAATAGTGTAAGCTGCTTTGAGTTTGTAAGGGGGAAAACAGCTGGATATAATCAAAGGAAGAGCAGAAGGCAGGCTGGCCGCCGGCCACAGCCTGGAGTTGACAAGATCTGAGCAAGGCTGTCAAGGCCAAGACACTGTGGAGGGAGAAGGGGGAAGAGCGCCCCCTTTCAACTCCTCAAAACCCTCTGCAGAGCCCCGAACGCAGCAGGGTGTTCTAAGTGGGGTCACCCTGCCAGTTCATAAAAGGGCACAATTATAATGTTTGTTTGTATTTGTTTTATTTATATCCCACCTTTGTCCAGCAAGGAGCCCCAGGAACTTTGGATAATCCTCCTGCTCTCCATTGCATCCGAACAACAACCCTGTGAGGTAGGTTAGGGTGAGTGTCAGTAACCCGCCCAAAGTCACCCAGTGAGGGTCGTGGCTCAGTGAGGACTAGAAACTAGATCCCCCGAGTCCCCATGCAACACTCTAATCATTAGGCAACGTGCACTCTCAGCCATTAACAGACTTCTCACCAGTTCCTTGCCCAGTGATTTCCACAACAGGGAACGCGCGTTCTTCCCAGCCCCCACTGTGTCGGGTCAACATTTTCGCTGAACGATTCACCACCACCAGGATGCCTCTCGCGGCCGGTCACTGCCAGCTCAGAGCCCACCCGTGCACAGGCAAGCCGGGATTTTTTGCCACGACATCACCGCTCGCCCTCGCTTCCACAGCCGTGCTCACGTCTGTTCCCCCAGTCTGGGGAGAGCCTTTTGGAGCACCCATTATAATGTGGGGTCATCATCACACCTGGCCACATTAAAAGTTAAAAAGCATCACTCTTGAATGCTTGTATCTCTGCACCACGCACCAGGTGATGGGTTCTAATCCTCCCTTCTCTCTTTCCAACAAGGACATGAGCCAGCCCAAGCGGCCAGCAGATGAATAAATCCGCGAGCCAAAAACAGAAGCTTAATCCGCTCCTGAGTCCCATGGTAAGACGAAGGGATTGCTCTTGCGGCTCAGAAACCCCACCAAGCCATGTAAAAAAGGAGCCCAGTGGCTCAAAAGGACAACGGCAGGCTCCTGCTTCCCCCGCCAGGACGGCTGTTACGGAAACTCTCCCTTCGCCATGAGCAAGGACCATGCAAATATAATTCAACGGATGCCCGTTGAATTATAAGCAAACGTGAGTCTAACTGCATTTTCTTCCAGTTGGGCTTCTTTTGCCTACGGTTTTCTTGACTTCTCTTGCAATGTTTGGGCCAAGCTAGATGGAAAAACAAGGGCGGCTGACCCACCCTGTCTATTTTGGCCCTGTGGTTTGGCTCCCTCCAGTCCTCCTGGTGATTAGTTACCCCTTCCCAGAAATCTTCCTTTGATATAGAGCAGGGAGCTGGGGCCAGGAGCAGGGACGGCAGCCTGGGTCTGCTCAGGGGATGCTCCCAGGGCACAGGCAAGGGATCTCTGAAGTGCATGCTCTTTTTTAACTGCCCAAAGATAGCCGCGTTCCTCAGCACTGCAACCATGCCTTCTGTTTTTAAGCTGCATGGAACAACGAGGACCAACAACTCCGGTTTTAATTTCTGCTTTTAAATCAAAGCCTACCCCAAAACCCAGGTTGGCAGTAGCGAGCCAACCCTTTTCCCATCCTGAGACGCTTACGTGGGCCTCCTCAGCTCTGACTATACTCAGAGAGGATCAGCCACCACCGGATTGGTGCTTTGCAACTCTGCTTGCGCTCCTCTTCTTAGGATTTTCTGCCTGGAGGAGAGGAGATCCGATACACGCGGACACGCGCGCCCCTCATCTCTCTAATGAATCCCGAACGAGGAATGTTTTACTGACGCTTGGAACTTTTTCACATTCCGGCGGGATTGCCCCATGGGCCTTTTCCAGTTATTAAGAGCCTGAGCCTGGCGGTGAGCATTTCCTCCAACACAACTGCTCAGGACACCGGTTGGCTTCCTTCCCAAGCAGAGTCTGGAATGGACTCCATCAAGCCGCTCTCACCAACATCCTCCAAACGAGGACAGAGAAAACTATTGCAAATTGCCCAAGCTCCGCTAACCGGGGCAAAGACGACACGAAACGCGACAGAAGAGGGGCGGCAGCCGCCACGATTCCTACCTGCTAAT
Source organism: Varanus komodoensis (assembly GCF_004798865.1). Classification (NCBI taxonomy): domain Eukaryota; kingdom Metazoa; phylum Chordata; class Lepidosauria; order Squamata; family Varanidae; genus Varanus; species Varanus komodoensis. Next base: position 1,599,175 of record NW_025336508.1, on the reverse strand, counting down.
GCCGCGTTTCCTTCTTGCCTCCGCCACGGCGCTCCCGCGCCTCTCCGGCAGAGGAGGGATAAACTCCAGCCTTGCGGTGCGTTTTGTCTGTCTGGCCGACTGTCGATCTTCTGCGCCAGGAGGGCCAAGCGCAGGCGGCAGCACGGGCAGGCGGCCTCTCGCTGCATGCGGCAGCGTCGGCTGCTGCGCACGGCTGGGCACGGTGCGCGCTCTCGCGGCAACGTGCCGTCAAGACAGCTGCTGGGGGAAAGTTGCCGTTTTAATTCCAGCGAAGCAGGCAGCAGCGAGGAGCAAGCATGGCTGTGCCTTGCAGCGTAGCAGCATGCATGCAACTGTGGTCCAGAGCAACAGGTACGTGGCCAAGTTCACTGTTCCCGATTATGCACGGCACAACTCTCAGGCGAGGAACACGCCGCAGCTGCTGCAGTAATCCGCCGGGCCAGGCGGGGATACTTGGCCTTAGACAATGCTGAGGTTTGCGGTCAGCTGGCAGACCTCCCTGCGTGCAGACGCCGGACGGGCAGGGTCACTTCTGTGGTGCACACGGCTGCAGTGGCCACGGTCCCTGGCCAGGGAAAAAAGCTGCTGCAGCAAAACAGAGCAAACCGGGAAGAAATACGCAAGACGAGACGGCATTGAGCCACAGGGTCTTCGTACCGCGTGCAACTCCTTGGGGCTGGGCGGCTTTGCACGGAGGGAAGCGGTCACTGCAGCCCGGAGAGGAGGTGGAAGCGCGCACGGCCAGGGGTGCTGCAGTTTGCCACACGGAGCAGGCAACTTCTAGGGCTTTGCGTGGAAGCGCTGCATGCTGGCACGGAAGAACAGGGCTTGGCAAGGTGGAAGGGTGAAGTTCGCAGGATGCAGAAAGGGCGCCACGACACGGTTACATCGCTACAAAGGAAACGGGTGTGAACAGGCGCCCCCACGCAGCGCTGGGGGAGCAGGCCAGGTTGCACGGGTACGATGCACGAGGGAGAGAGACGCTTCCCGCTGCAGGAAGGGCTTCAGCGCTCCCAGACGACCAAGACGGCGCAGCCACGGCCAACGTGCCCGGGTGTCCGCGGACGCAGGCGCTCCAAGGCTGGTCGCGGGGGCGGCTGAGAGGCGCCGGCGCGGCACCCCGGCGAGCAACGGATCTTGCCAAGGGAGCTGCCATTCCAGGCCGTCGGGGGGGAAGCGGCACCTGCCCAGAGCCCGCCAAACCCTCGGTGCAGGCCAGGGCGGCTGCCGGGCTTCCTGCTCCAGCCCCTGCACGCAAGCCTCACATGCTGCTCATGGGGGAGGGAGCCCCCCCCCCGGGCTGCCACTCCGCGCTTGCTCACCCCTGATGCGGCTGCTGCCGGCCCGAGTTGCCCACCCCTTCCTGCACCGCGTGGCCCAAACCCTCGTACATTAGCTGCCCCTCCTGCACGCCCCGGCTCAGCCCCCCCTGCTCCTGCACCCCCCGGACCCCGCCGCCTTCCTGCAAGGCTGAATGCTGCGAGGCCTGCCAGGGCCCCCAGCTGGGCTGGAGCGGGGCCACCCTGCTCGCCTCGCTCTCCGACTGGGGCTGATGCTGGGCCCACAGCCCCACCTCCTCCTCCGGCCGCCCGGCCCACCCCTCCTGCTCCTGCTGCCCCCCCAGGCTCAGGCCTTGCTCCTGCCAGCCCCCGTGCCGCAGCCCCAGCTCCTCCAGCAAGCCGCGGCCCGCCCGCCCCCCGAAGGGCTGCTCCGCCCCTCCCCAGCGCGCGCGGGGGCCCTCCGGCAGGCAGGGGGGGTGCTCCTCCGGGACCCCGCAGCGGTGCGCCTCCTGCCGGCCGGCCTCCTCCTGCACGCCCGCGCCCCTCGCCGGCGGCCGCTCACCCGCCCACTGCACCTGCCCCGCCGGCGCCCGGGGGGCCCTCGCCCGCCGCCCGCCCGCTCCCCACTGCGGCAGCCGCCCCTCCCGCGCGGGCTCCGGCTCTGGCTCCGGCTGCGCCGCTTCCGGGAGCCCGGCCCCGCTGCCTGCGTCCGGGCAGCCGTCCGGGGCTGCTCCCGCGGGCCGCGGCCGGCTCTGCTCCTGCAGCCCGCCGCTCAGGGCCTCCTCCTGCACCCCGGCGCCGCAGCCCCGCTCCTGGACGGCGACGGCCAAGCCCCCCGCCTCCTCGACCT
>NW_025336508.1:1587159-1596945 GCF_004798865.1 Varanus komodoensis | reverse complement strand
CGGCGGCAGGCGGGCCCGGTGCCCCGCTGCGCCGCGCCGCGCTGCGCCCGGGGCGCGCCGGATCCCCGGAGCAGGGCAGCGAGGGGTTAACGCGGAGCGCGGCGGAGTTTGTGGCCAGAAGGGGGAAGGGGCTCCTCCATTCATTAATTCAGCGCCCGGGTTATGTAACAGGCGGCGATGACTGCGCAGCTTCGCGAGGCGGCAGCCGGCGCCGCGACAGGCGAGCGGACGCGGGACCAGCGGCTCCGGCGGGCGCGCCGGGACGGCGAGGTCCGGCGCCGCTGCTCCCCGCGTGCCCCGGCCGCGAGGGGGCGCAGACAGGCCCTGGGGCGCAGCCCGCGCCTCGCCACCGGTTGCTCGCCCCGTGCTGCGCGGCGCCCGAGCTCTGGCCCCCGTAGATCTGCCGCGCAGGCCGGACGCGGAAGGGCCAGGCTGGGAGGGGGCGCCGCCGACTGGACCCGCGTGTCCCAGCAGCCCGCATCACCGAAGGGAGTTGCGGGGCAAGCACGTAGGGGGCGCCAGGTTGGGGGAGGCTGGGCCGGCATCACGCAGGACCAATCCAGCCAGGATCCTCGTTCTGCCGGTCTTATGAGAGGGCCACCGTTGCGCACACACCCTGCCCGTGACAGTTGGGAACGTGAGAAAAGCCCAGGCTGGACCAGAGGCAAGGTCCGTCTGTCCCAATGTTCTCTGTGAGCTGTGGGAAGCCCACAAGCCGGACTGGCCGCAACGCCCCCCCCCCGCCCTCCCCCCCGTGTTCCTCAGCAACCTGCACTCACGGCATGCTTCATACTGGGGGAGACCGTGGCCATCAGCTCTAGGAGCCATTGGCAACCTCCAAGAGTTTGCCTTTTAATGCCACCCTGGTTGGCAGCTCTCGCTACATCCTGTGGAAGTGAGTTCCAACTCTGACGGATTATTCCTGAAGGCAGCCACCATTGCTGGTTAACCCAGGACAAAAATACCAAAAATACACTGGCTGAGCAATCAAAGGTTTGCCAGAAGTCCTCCAGGCTGGTGAAATGGAGGCGTTGTAGGCTGCCGGGAGAGCCTTCGGGTTATGGGGTGGCGCAGAAGTGGAAAGCAATCAATATCCTGGCACAGCGGCTTGGAAATGCCAGGGAATGCTGAAAGGGGTGGCGTTGCCGGGGGCAGTGGGATCCCTGAGCTCTTCAGCTCCCTCTTGGCTCCCCTTCTGCAGTTGCAGTGAGTCGGGGGAAGAGAAAACAGCTGTCCGCACACTGCTAGCCAGACCTGCCTGCGTGGCCCTAACTGCATATTGTGGGAAATCACAACCAGTTCACAGCACGCCACCACGAGCACACGAAGTCCACTTTCATCTAGGCGATGGCAGTGCTCGGGGTTGCATCTCTCTAGGCGTGCGTCATGCGTGACGTGACATCCCTCTATTAGTACCTCAAAGGCTGTCAGAGGAAAGTCAAAGCCTCTTCTTGCTGGTACCGGAGTGCAGGACACCCTTAACCATCAGGACACATTCCTGGCATCCAGCCGAAATCTTGCTTCCCTGAGCTTTGCTCCATTGGAACATGTCCTGCCCTCCGCTGCAGGGGAATTAAGGGCATGGCCCACCTCTGCGTGGCACCCCCTCACGTACCTGCATGTGGCGAACAGGTCCCCTCTGAGTCTCCTCTTCTCAAGGCTGAAGAGACCCAGCTCCCTCCGTCTCTCCTCACATGGCTTCCCCTGCAAACCGGCCACCTGCGTTCCATATGCATTCATTGCTATGGATATATTCAAATCCATGTGCATATATTTTAAAAGGGGGAAAAGCTTTACAGAGGCCTATGTGGCCCCTTCACAACCTGTGAATATATCACAGGTACCAGCAAGTACCTGTGATATACTTGCTGGTACCTCCTGCTCTGAGGATGATGGCACAACCATCCCCCAGCACTGGGCCGTGGAGGAAGAGCACAGGGAATGCAGCTCTGGGGCATTTCCAGAGCAGGGAGAGGCTGCGCCTGCTCCAGGGACCGGGCAAATGGCGGACATGCTTTGCTTTGCCAAACGAATGAGGTGATAACGAGGCTTTCAAGTTTTCCTGTAGGGTGTGAAAGATTAGCACAAGACGGCATATGGCCCTCCAGTGCAGGCCCACCGTCTCTGCTTTCATCTCACGGTTTGTTTTCATTTTTAATAATACAAAAAAGATGCAACTTTATTGCGTAGGAGCTAAAAGGCTACATTTAGCTTATACACTTTTGGGGTGGGGTGGGGTGGCCCATAGAGAAGCAAATTTGCCAGCAGAACTCCCAAAGCTGTCCACCCCAGGCAAAGGGGAAGTCAGAGAATGGGGAAACTAGCCACATGGGGCTTAGGTAGTTCTTGCCTTTGACAAGCTTACTTTCTACTGCATTCCAGCAGTGGAAATGGGAGCATCTCTTGCTTGCATTTCTGATTAAAAGCCAAGGTTACTATTCAGCTGGCTGAACATGGTTTGTAAAACTCACTGTGTTTTAGAAGATGAGTGTATGCCATCAGAATGGGGCCCAATGGAGCTTACATCCAAGTGCTGTAGTTACACCGGCTCGAATACATTCAACATTAAGCCAAGCATGAACACACCAACCTTCCTGCATCTGGCACCCTCCAGATGGGCTACCCTGCAAGCCCCATCATTCCCAGCCCACACAGCCACTGGGAATCCTGGTGCACATGCTCAAGATGTGCACTCAAAGGCAGCCAGGGGATTGCTTGCGGGCATCATGTGTCCCCCCCTTCAGGTCTCCTATTGACTCTCAAGCAACCTGAGAAAAGTTGCCTTATTGGGGGGATCCAACCACAGCTGGGGCTGTGGAAGGGAACATCTGGCCAAGGGGGTTTAAAAGGCCCTATCCCACCCCCAATATGACACTTTTCGGCTGACTCCCCGCATATTTCCAAAAATACCTGCTAGAGGAGTAAATCGGGGCCAATTGATCAGACAGTCTGCTGAAATGAAGAATTGCATTCATTGCGTGTATTTCACACCTGTGCTTCCTCTTGCAAGGAAAGCTGAGGCAGCTTCCACCGTTCTCTTCCTCTCCATTCTATCCCTGCAGCAACCCTGTGAGGTAGGCGACACAGGGCTGGCCAGGATCCCCAGTGAACTTGTACGCTTTGGGGGTGGGGTGGGGTGGGGGGAGTCTGGTCCACTGAGTGTGGACCAGAACCCAGATCTCCTGAGTCCCTCTGGCCACAACACTATTGCCCAGCCAGCCTTCCCGCTGCATTGGGAGCTCTTTTTAAAATGATTCAGCTGCACTAAACGATAAGCGAGACCTTTATGCCTGGACCTGCCGGAGGCTAAAGAGCCGTAGTATATTGCATTCCACTTCTGCTAAGGACTGGGAAGTCCATGCAAGGACTTTCAATAGTGTCTCACGGATGAACAAAAAGAGACAGCCGCAATGATCTCCTTTCTATGCCCAGACGCGCGTCAGCCATTTGCCTGGGCCCTGAGCTGTCATGTTCACAAAATTAATCAGGCATTGCTGCTGCAGGAACTTGGCTGCAGATCAGCCCAAATCCCTGGAAAGTGTCCCACACAGTGAATCGTGGGGAGACTAAGCTGGTGTTCTTCCAGTGCTCGGGATCCTTCCTCTTGTCAAAACCCACTTGCAATGCCCACAGGCTAGGAGACTCCTCCTCGGTCTTTGCTTTCTAGCTCTGTTGTGATGTCATCTAATTCCCTTATGACTGCGTAAGTCTCTAAGCGCAACTGTCCTTGATGTGGCTCTGCTCGCAAAGAGGCAACGGCGCAAGCTGCGTTTGCTGCGGCTCATTCACCAGCGAGCTGTGCTGGATGTGGCGCCCGTGCATGCACCCTGTTCCTATCACTGCTCAGTTTCACTGGGTTACTCCCAAGTTCAGTTCCATGTTTAGAATCCAGATTTATACCACACTTTTCCCTCCACCCTCAAAAGCGATCAGGACAACTTCGAATAAGAGATTTGTAAAAACACCATAATCTACATAGTTCATGCAAAATAAGCTAAAAGTGGCAGAATAAAAGAGGCAGCAACAATCTTAAACTCTGGAGAAATTAGGCAGCGAAGAGGGTGTTAAACAGAGTTTCTCTAGGGAGATTGTTCCAGATCTGGGGTGCCACCACGGAAAAGGCCATTCCGCTTGTAGCCCACCGCTGTATCTCGGGCAGTAGGGAAACCTGGAGGAGAATCTCGGATGAGGCACCGAAGTGCAGGCAGGCGCTTGGGAGGCCCAGGTGGTCCCTCTGGCGCCTTCGTCCCAGTGGGTTGCCAGGCACAGATTTTGCAAGGACCCGACCGTGGCTCTCACGGTGTCTGCTGTCACTGCACCCCACCACGCACGCGCAGGGCGCTTCACAAGCAGCGGGCGAGACGCGGGAGCGCCCGCGCGGTTCAGCGGTGTGGCTCTAAGCTCGTTTTCGGCGCAGCCGAGTTGCAAAGAGTTAAGCCACAGGCTGAAAAGATGGCCCCCCACCTGCAGAGGTGGCCTGCGGCTCTGACCCATAATTCGATTTTTCATTTTGCCTCCCGTGGCAAATGTGTTTACTTTTCACGGGGGGGGGGGGGGGGACGCAGACCGAACAGCAGTCCCGCAGCGCCATCTTCAGGCCAGAGGGTTTTAAGCCATTGTTTTCAGCTATCGCCTGAAATGAACCCCTTCCATTTTTGCCTGTTTCTGGAGAGTCAAATATTTATGTTCCCCGACACTCCATTGTTATGTAAGTCTCGATGCTCAAGGCCTCCCGCCACTGGAAGGGGGAGGGTGTGTGGCCCCCGGGCGCGGAGCACAGGTGAGCCGCTGCTGGACGGAAGGAAGCAGGAGCAGGCGGCCCACCCCTCCTCCCCAGCTCCCCCACAATGCCCTGCTCGGGAGGCTGCAGCACAGGGGGTCTCCGCCCCCCTGCCCACCCCAGGATCTTGGGAAGGACCCCTCTGAGCAAGGCACCCAGGCTGGGCTGCCGGGGTGACTCACCTGCCAGGTGGCTGTCGGGGGCCCTCCCGGAAGCCGCGGGGGGGGGGGCGCACACCTCAGAGCTGCCCTGGGAGCCACAGGCGCAGCGCATCCGAGCACCCACCTGCGCAGGCCTGAGTTATTCGTGTTCTTACTTTGCATTGTATCCTGCCTGTTTTGCTTTTGCACGGGAGCCAAGGTAGCTTGCACAGCCGACTTCTGCTCCGCTTTATCCTCACAACAACCCTGTGAGGTAGGTCAGGCCAGGAAGGACACCGAGACCCATGCCCGTCCGGCAGCAGGGAAAAGTGGCTCCACTGTCACTCCAGAATCAACCCCTGAGGTGGAGGATTCAGCCTTCCTCCCGGGAGGGTGGTGTTGAGCAGAACTCTCAGCCAAACCTACTCGGAGTTGGACACATCCTGGCCCCATACTTGAGTGAAGCTGCAAGGTGGACCCCCACAGCCCCCTGAGTGGGAGGTCTATCCACTTCATGGGGAGGGGGGGCTCTGTCCTGCCCCCTGTGAATCTCCCCCCTGATTTCAAACTGCAGGGTCGCAAAACAAACCGGTGGTTAGAGAAGGCTGCCCCTAGTGGCCGGAGATGCCATTGCAGGCTTTGACCACATCCGCACCGGGAGATTCCTAAACATCCATGCCCTGAAAAACCCAAATGCCCCCGAGCTGCCGAACCCCACGGTCCCCAGAACAGGCACGCCAAGTTTCAGCTCTCTGGCTTCACGGACTGGGCACTAGGGCACTGAAATGGGTGGGCAGCAGAGCACTTCGCGGCAATCCTATTAGAGGTCATTATGGGATGCAGGGCAGAGGGGCCAGATGGACTCTGGAGTGTATATATAGCGTGGATTCCATGATCCCTTCCCTTTTGAGTCAGACTGTAAACACGCTGAGTTTGACGAGTTTCACATCCCAGGGCAAATCTTGCAAGATAAACCGCCTTGCCTTGGGCTTCGGGAGCTGCGAAACACATCATCTCAAAGGAATCCAATTAGCGCTCCCTCCCTGCGTCAGAGGTGCACGCGCACCATCCATCGCAGCAGAGCAGCCTCGGATGCACGCAGCGGCCTGACACCGCTGGCAGCCCCCCTGCACGAGTCGGAAGGGGCTCTGCGTGGCTGAAGGCGGCTCGGAGCTCTGCGTTTGCTCGGTGGCGACAGCTAAGCCGGAGCGGAAGCCGTACGTGCGCTCTGTGCCAGAGGCATCCAGCACAGGAACGGGAGACAGCCTGTACCGGAGCAGAACGCTCGCTTCAAGCTTTCTCCGCGGGAGATGGGACTGGCAGGGCTGCACACGCAGCCCCGCTGGGTGGATGCTGCTGGCCCCTCAGCCGGCCCGGCATGCACGAGAGGCCGGCTCGCCCTTGACGGAAGGGGGCGATGGTGGTGGGGAGCTCACCCCCTCCAGAAAACCTGCACTCCGCACACGCCAGCCTTGCGTTCCAAGGATGCAAGACCGGGCCCGTCCTGCTCTGCCCTCGGATGGCACACCTGGAATCGCGTGGGCCAGAGAAGCTCCCGCTTGCCAGAGGCCTCTTTCCCGTCTGCTCAGACATCCTCGGCCCACGTGAAGCCTGAAAACATTTCACTGGGATGCAAGAGGCCATTGTTCAAAGGAAAGCAGGAATCATTCGCCGAAGGGCCTGCTGTCACGGCGGGATGGAACATTTCATTAGCTGTGCGTTAAATTACTGTTTTGCAAAAAATAAAAAACCACTATTATGATAACATGTATGTCTATCCCACCTATTCCCAGTGTTGGGGCTCAGGATGGCTCACAGCGTTAAAAGATAAACCATTAAATCAGTCATAGGAATATACAAAAGTGAATGGCATAATTAAATCAGTAAAATATTTAAAATACCTGCATTAGAAGTAGGAAAAGAACAGAACTAGCTGAGTGCAAACTCATGCATGGGCCCAGGCCATCCCTTCTTGGTCGACTTGAGGCAGTTCCTCGCCTCATACGACAGATAGACTGCTCTGCCCCCAGCCCACCTGTCCTGCAGGCATGCCTTCCCCCACCAGGCATCTACTGGTAGGCTTGGACCAACACCCATCATCCAAAGCCCGCATAGCCCATGCTGCCAGGAGCAGTTCTAATTCACAGCAAAATTCATTCCAGGACGTTATGACGTGCTTTGAACTGCACCGAGTTGGGAGCTGGGAAACTTGCAGTGTGAGGGCCCATTTCAACTTGGGAGAAACTCTCGAGGTCACTTCACATGCTGGGCGGGGCCAAAGGTAACAGAGGAGGGGTGCAAAATGCCAGGAGCTCCCAGCTTTGATCTCCTCCTGCCCATCACTAAGGGGGGGGCATTTCAATGGTTGAGGCAGGGACAAAGCTTTGAAAAAGCCAGGAGACGGGCCAACAGAGGGCAGCCTGGCCATCTGAGGAACCCCAAAGGACAGGTCTGGCCCCTGGGCCAGAGGGTCCCCAGCCAGGGGGCGTTTCAGTCCGGGCCTCTGCACATGCCCAGAGGAGCAGAGTCAAGGAGGCACAGCCCGTTCCAAGGGCCTCCAACCTTGTGCCAGAGGCCTCTGTACAGCATGAGTTCAGACCTAGGGCATGAGCGATCCGCCCCTTTCATGGCAGTCCTCCTGTAGAGGAGGAAGAGGAGGAAGACAGGGAGGGGGGCAGGAAGAGTCGAGAGCGGCCTGCCTGCGGTTTGTCCTGCTGCCCCAGCCTGGAGCCCGCAACAGAGGACCCCCAAAGGGATGTCACCTGCCCCTGGACTAAGGGGACTCTGCGATGTGCTACTACGTAGGAGGAGAGGCCCCCTGTGGCGGCGCCCCTGAAGCGCTCGGCCACCTCAGAACTCATTGTCTATGTTCCAGATGTCCCCCGAGAGGGCATTGGCAGCCCCCTGGATGATCCACGTGGCCAGGGCCAGCTGGTTCCTGAACAGGGTCTCGTTGAAGGCGTCTGGCTTGGTTCTCCGGAGGCGGAGGTGGTCCACCAGCGCTTGCAGAGTGTGGGGGCCGGAACCAAAAAAGACGTGGCGGAAGGGAACGTCCGTGGGAGAGACATACGGGGAGAGGAAGTGGTACTCCACCTGAGAGGAGAGGAGAGGAGAGGAGAGATGGACATGGACACCCACCCCCGAGAACATGCCTTTGGGCAAGGCAACACAGATCTGCGTTGAAGGGGCAACCAGAACCCCCAGGAGCAGCCAGCCAAGACCGAGCATGAGCACCTGACCAGCTCGGGTGTGAGGGGCCCTGGAGAGCTTTCTGGGCATAGACCCAGTTCCTTCGAGGCTGTGGGGGAGTGGGGGGCTTGGGTCAATCCAGCTTCACTCAGATCAGTGAGTCCTCCCACACGGGCCTCTTTATGGCCCAGGAGGGAGGCAGGGAGGGAGGGGAAAAAAAGACGACGACTCACCTTCATGATCCGGTCATTCAGCTCACGACAAGCAAGCTTGTTGTCCAGGTCAGTGTTTCCGAAATCTTCCGTCAGGCCAGTGACGGCTCGAGTGAAATCTCCATGGGCCCCAAAAAGCCACTGGAGGTCCAAGCCCAGGCCCTGCAAGGAAGAGAAACATAGAAACAGGGCAAGTCAGAAGGGGTCGCCCGGGCCATCTAGTCTGACCCCCGGCTCCAGGCGGCTCCGCTCACAACATGCCCACCATGTGGACGTCCAGCCTGTCCTTGAACGCCCGCACCAATGGGGCCTCAACCACCTCCCGTAGAAGCCCATTTCACACCCTGGGGGTCCTGACTGTCAGGAGGTGCTTCCTGGCATCCAAATGGATCCTTGGCTCCCTGAGCTTGGCTCCGTTGGAGCGCGTCCTGCCTTCCTCTGCAGGGGAGAACAGGTCTCTGCCCACCTCCGTGTGACATCCCCTCACATACCTGCATGTCGCCAACAGATCCCCTCTGAGTCTCCTCTTCTCCAGGCTGAAGAGACCCAGTTCCCTCAGTCTTGCCTCATTTGGCCTCCCCAGCAAACCGGCCACCAACCCTGTGGCCCTTCGCTGCACTGACTCTAACCTGGCTATATCCTTCCTGTAATGAGGGCCCCAAAACTGAGCACAATACTCCAGTTGCGGGCGCACCAGAGTCGTGTAGAGCGGTAGTGATACCTCTCTCTATCTAGAAGCCACACTTCTGGCTATGCAACCAAGGGTGGTGTTCACCCTCTTGGCCACCGCATCACACGGCTGGCTCATGTTCAGCCTGCAGTCAACCAGCACCCCGAGGTCCCTTTCACAAGTGCTGCTCTCCAGCCACTTGTCCCCTAACCTGTACTTATGACACCTTTTCCTATGCCCCAAGTGCAAGACCTTGCACTTATCCACATTGAACGCCATCCTGTTGTCTCCTGCCCACTTCCATAGTCTGTCCAGATCCTTTTGGATCCGGAGTACCTGCTCCTCAGTTGTGGCCACTGCTCCAGTTTTAGTGTCGTCTGCGAATTTGATCAGCAGACTGTTCACCCCTCCTTCCATGTCATTTATGAAAAGATTAAAGAGGATCAGCCCCAGGACAGAGCCCTGGGGGACCCCGCTTGTCACTGGCCGCTATCCCGATGATTCCCCACTAATGGTTACCTTTTGCTTTCGGTCAGTCAACCATGCCCTAATCCACCGGACAGTGCTTTGGTGGATCCCAAAACTCCTCAGTTTCTCCACCAGGATATCACAGGGCACTTTGTCAAAGGCCTTGCTGCAATCCAGGTAAACCACATCCACTGCATCCCCTCCATCTAGCCATCTCGAAACCTTGCCATAGAATCCCACAAGGTTTGTCTGGCAGGACCTGTTTTTGCGGAAGCCGTGTTGTGTGTTGTGTGGCTGTCAGCCTCCCTTCCCTATCTAGCATCACTA
>NW_025336508.1:1581144-1587059 GCF_004798865.1 Varanus komodoensis | reverse complement strand
GCATGAGAGAACCCCTGCCAACTCTCTAAGTACTCTCGGGTGTAACCCGTCAGGGTCTGGCGCCTTTGTAATGTCCAATGCCCTGAGGAGCCCCTCGACTTCAAGAGGGGTGACTCTAATCTGTGCCCCTAAGTCCCCGGCCTCATCTAATCTCCTATGCGGATATCCCTCGTCCTGCTTTGGGGAGAACACAGAGGCAAAAGAGTCATTTAGCATCTGTGCCTGTTCCCTCATGTCAGTCACTGGATCTCCTTCTTATTTAGTGGTCCCACCACTTGTCTCCCCTTCCTCTTCCTATTTACATGCTGAAAGAAGCCCTTTTGGTTGCTCTTGATATTCTTGGCAAGTCTCAGCTCGTCATCAGCCTTAGCCTTGCGAAGAATCCTTCTGCAACAGGCCTCCTCCTCCCGGTATACCCTTTGGTCTATTTCCCCCAGTACCCATTTCCTACAGAGGTTCCTCTTTCGTCTAATCCCTCTAACCACCTCCCTTTGCATCCATGGCGGCACTCTCCTCCGCCTCCCCACCTTACTGACTAGAGGTATCGTCAAGGCTTGCGCCTCCAAAACCTCCCTTTTGAGTGCCATCCACTCCTCAACTCGCTTACCTTCCAGTAACCTGTCCCAGGAGACTTTCCCTAGTCTGGCCTTCAGTTGGCCAAAGTTGGCCCTCTTGAAGTCCCAGCTTCTAGTGCTCGACCTGCTGCACGTCCCCAGTCCCCTGATCTCAAAGCAAAGGATGGAGTGATCACTCGCATCCAGAGCTCCCCTAATCTGTACTTCATCTATCAGCTCCTCCCTATTGGTCAAGACCAAGTCAAGGATGTTTCCCCCCCTCGCCGCCTCTCGGACCCTCTGTGTGAAAAACCCTCCCTCTATAGCTTCTAGGAAGTGACGTGACCTGGCTGTCACTGCCGAGTGAGTCTCCCAACTAATATCTGGGAGACTGAAATCTCCCATAATTACTGTGTCTCTCCCCCAAGATATCCTTAGAATCTGGCCTGTCAGGACATCATCCAGGGTCTTAAGGTTTACCAGGAGGGCGATAACATGCCCCCACTGACAGGTCTCTTTCCCTGTCAAGACCCCTAAGTTTCACCCAGACTGCCTCTGCCGAATCCCCATCTGTGCTGCATTCTATCTCACTGCATCCTGTCCCTTTCCTGACGTATAAAGACACGCCCCCACCCCTCTTTCCCTTCCTGTCCTTTCTCAGAAGGTGATACCCCTCTATGTTCACATTCCAGACTCGCCTTTCATCCCACCAAGTTTCTGTGATTCCCACCATACCCTCCTATTCCAAGGAGAGCTTCAAGCTCTTCCTGCTTATTACCCCTGGCCACTCAGCACTCTCTCCCAGCCTGTGCCTCTGCTGCTCTGCCAAGAGGCCAGAGCCAAAAGGGCAGGGAGTGGCCGAGCGCGGCCTTATCAGTCCCTCAGGCCGGTGGCCCCACCCCTCTGCTCCCTCCTGGCCCCTCTAGCCTCTCTGGCTCTGCCCCCTTCCTCTCCGCTGCTGCTCCTGGCCCTCTGCTCCCCTGCCCAGCCCCTCCCTTGACTTCGCCAGTCCCCTGGCCACTCAGCCCTTGCTCCCAGCCTGTGCCTCTGCTGCTCTGCCAAGAGGCCAGAGCCAAAAGGGCTTGGCTGAGCTCGGCCTTATCAGTCCCTCAGAGCTTGACATGTGTGGTTTATAGAAGCAACATTTCTTCACTAAGAACGAACATTCATAAAGCAGTCGTGGTTAACCTGCATGCTTCCAAGGAGCGAGGAGTAATATGGAAGGGCACAGACACTCAATCTGGGAGGAGCTCCTCCAGCCATTTAAGGGCATCTGCAACCCTGGTTTGCAGATATTTACAGCTCTTTTTGACACAAAGCAGACTTGAGGATGACTTGTCAGGTCCCCTTAGAAAACCAGAGATCCCACCCAGGCAGGCAGGGAAATGGCAGCAGAGGCTTCCCTGGTAATGCTCTTCCCTCTCCAGCCAGCACAGAGGTGCAGAAGGCTTGCTGGAGGTGCATGGTGAATCCTGCTTCTCTGCTGGCTGTCAAAAGAGGGTTTTGCTTATGGCAGGCACAGAAGCTCCATTCCACCACCCTGCTGCACTTCTCCATTAGATGTGCAGGAGGCAAAAACGTTTCCTCTGGGAGTGTGAAGGCAGCTTTGCTTCTAGTCTTGTCTTAACTTGATTTCAGAACCGTAACAGAAATAAAATGGAGACTTAAATTCCTTCTATAAGTAAAGGTTCTGGAGATGAATGAGCTTTGGGGGTTCCTTAATGGGTGTCAAATGACAAGTCATATTATGACCATGAGGCCTGAACATGGGGACTGCTCATTTTAATCTTGGTTACAGAGTACAGGGTTGATTATACAATATTGTTTTATCTATGTATAAAGACAGAAGCAATGGGTACATTCTAATTTTTCTTATCGATCATTTCAATTTCCACAAATATGACCAAGCACTTTAATAATCCTTACCATGTTAAATATTGCTTTCCTGGCATTATCCATTGTTCAAGATGCTCCTTCAGGTACTTGAGTGAAGCCTAGAAGGTTGAAGACAGATTAGCTAAGTGCTCATTAATGATCTGTTATGGTGTATATTGTTCTTTTCTAGCATCAAGAATCCAGCAAGTTCTATAAAGGAGCTTTATATCACTTCCTCTCATGCAAACCTCTGTAGAACCTACCTGTACGATGCTGTGTCCGACCTCCAGCCCTCTTGGTTCTAAACTATCCCTTGGTTTCTTTAGATGGCCACACCTACATTCTCTGATTCTATGCCTGCCCCAACTACCAATGGTTTAGTGTTTCCCCTGCTTTAATGTTTGCCTGCCATTTTCAAACGCCAAAATTCAAAATCCCCTTTCCCTTAAGCCCCACCCACCACAGGAGTACGGCTTCCACATGTCTTTTCTGAAAGGGAATTTGGCTGACCAGCTGAAAGCACTTCAGCACCCAAAGATAGGGCAATCCTGCATAGCAGCATCTTGACTGTGGAACTCCTTTACCTGCAGGCTAGGCTATCCCTTCTCCTTGCTGCTGGGATTTAGACAACTGGTAAGAATTTTGCTTTTACAGACTTTTAAAACTATTAAACTGGCATTTGTTTCCAGAAGATTCCCTTACTTCATTGCAATTTTGTCAACTTTTGATTTTCTTGCAACTGTTTCATTTGATTGCTCATATGATTTTACTTCAAGTCATCTTGGGTAAACAGGTAATTCAGAAATTTATTAAAGAAAGATATAGCACACACCAAGCAAGAGGAGGCTGCTCGCTCAATGTTATAGCACACATTTGTCATGTCAAAGGTGTCCAGTTCAAGCCCAGGCGTCCACCCAAGGAGTAACTGCACCCTGCACTGGTGTGGCAGCAATGTCATCTTAGCTGAGGAGTGACCTGTGTCTTTGCTAAACACAAGATGTGACTTGGGCAATTAGCTGCACATCGAATGATGTGTGTTCCATAGGGCCTTAGCGCTGCAGTTCTGCCTGCCCACTTGAAGGACATGGCCCGGTCATTTGCCTTCACCTGCCTCAATCAGAGTGAGTGACCTTTAGCTAGTCTACATTTAGAAGCTGTTACAATTGTTTTGAGTTCCTATGTCAGTTTGGCCTGAAGCACCATATCCATGTGCTGATAGCAACATTTTTATTTATAATGATGCATTAAATTTCAACCAATAGCTATTCTGAGGGTCAAACGGGGAGTAAAATATTCCCAGGAGCCCTTACTAGGACCTTTTTGCTACTATTCAGCTAGTCCCAGTTCATAGTTGCAATTTCTGTCCATGACAAAATACACATGTAGTAACTTTTTCTAAGCTTTTAAACCCAGGAATTATTGCCAAAAAACCAGAAGCAAGCACTTTAAATTTGCTTTCCACTTTCAATCAACACTTTGTTCCTGGGTTGTTACTGTGAGATCCAAACCCAAATTCTGGGTTGAACAATCCAGAGTTTAAGCTAAGAACAAACCAGAGGCCACTGTCTACTGTACTGCCCAATTTAGAACTGACCTTTTGAAAGTGGTATTCATCACAACTCTGTACATACTTGGAAATGTCTCAACAGAACCCAACAGGGCTTATAGGCACATGTGTCCAGGCTCTTATTTCTTCTAGTTTTTGTCCCAGTTCGCAAACAGAATTAGTGCCATAACAGTTTAAAACTAGAAAAGACCTGAGGATGTGACAGTATAAAGAGAAGATCCAGAAATTTAGCTCGTATTACTATTTGCTGGAAGTTAGAGATTTAGCTGGCAGGCAGCCAGCCCACCTTGCTCGTTGGGGGAAGGCTACCATTCAACTTCCTCTCCTCCTGCCTCCTTTGGGAGAATGACAGGGAGCCATCTGTGAACCATCCAGCCTGGTGAGAAGAAGTTACTGAGCATGTGGCAAGAGCAGCACCCACAGAAAGGCTTAGTTAGTATTGCTCTTGGTTGTTCTTGCATTAGATCATTGCAGATACCAGTGAATTCAAACTTAATATTTTATTTAATTTAGACATAATTAAAATACTGATTTTTTAGCAGCCTAAATAGGATACTTTATTTTTGGCATTTATGTTTATTGTGAGCTATATTGGACAGGTTCCACTGGGGAACTCAGCAGCAAAGGACTCTCTTTAGCCTATATCCAAACAGCATCCTCACCAGGTAAAGATTCCCTTAAAGCAACTTGGATTACATCAGTTTCCTCCCTCTAGTTAAGTATGTTCTCCCAGGAACCAGCAAGAGGAATCTGACATTTAGTTAGTTTGCCTGTAGAATTATACAGTAAAATTGCTGGGAGCTAGTCAGTATCTTCACCAGCAGGTACCCTCCCCACAATCCTGCCCCACAAAGTGATTGCCCTTTTCAGCCCAGCTTACCTCTTCCTCATGAGAGGCCCAAAACCTCATTAGCATAGCCTCTAGTTTGTACCAGCTCCCAAGCGTTCTCAAATCTTCACATTTTGTATATAAGCAACTAGGTCCGTGAGTAATCGGTGCTGGTGCCAGTTCTGAATGACATCAGGACATGTCCCTTTTTGAGCAACATGGATCAAAGGATAGCCCCTTGGCACCTCCCATTTTGTGCACTGGTACAAAGGCTGAGAGCAATGTAAATTTATGTACACCTTTAGAACAAAGAATCAGAGACTGAGACAGAAAGCTTATGCCTTTGTTCAATATTCCATAGGGTGGCCTGGTTCATATGATCAGGCTATCTCATGGTTCATTTCATCCCCTGGTTGATGAATTCCAGGTTGTGACAAGAGAACAGGCCTATTACCACAGCAGGCCACCATGTCCTAATTCACCCTATGGGCTAACATGTCATGATGGATGTCACTCGTGGGTGTCATTTTCATACAGGAAGCAGGACATCTGCAGGCACTATGCTGTGTGAGCCCAGGGGACAAATAAACACAAGGCAAGGCAATCCCTGCTGCCTGGGTTTACACAACCAAACAAAAACGCCATTCATGGCAGGCCCTACCAGTTAAGCCTTGGAGGGTTGTTGTGTTGGGTTCACATATTTGCCAGGTTTGCACAACATTAATTAACATTCCATGCAAACCAGCATTGATAGCAAGAAATGCCAGTATCTAGCATCATCAGAACTTGTCTAAGTCTGGAGCTTTTCCAGACATGACTTGTATATATGGTACACAAGTTAATTTGGCTGCTGGGACACACATACCAGCTCATGATCTCAGTTTGCATATACTCTGGGCATACCAGATTAGCTGCTTCAACCTACCACAGCTTATGGTACTGCTCAGCTGTTACTAACTAGATAACAAATCGAACTCCACCTTTCTTTAAAAGAATAGTTAAGCCTTCTACAGAAGTGGTAACTGATATGTCACTTGCAATCTTCAAGTTGAAGTCAAATCATGAAATATGAATGCAATAGCTTTGCTTC
>NW_025336508.1:1563209-1581044 GCF_004798865.1 Varanus komodoensis | reverse complement strand
CGTAGTGCTCATCGTTCCAGACTTTGTCGAGGCCGTATTTATTAAAGAGCAATTGAACTTCATCAGCCATGCCCTCATCTGCGGTACTTCCAGCATCGTAGGACGCAAAAGCATCCCTCATCCTGCTAGGCGAAATTGCACTTGAGTCAAGTCATCGGACGCCAAGGGGCCTGCCACTGCAGGAAACCCCCTTTTGCACCTCCTGACCTGTTCCTCCGTGCAGGTGCTTTCTGGAGGACGTTACCTGATATCATCCTGGAAGGTTGCGCCTCTGAGCTTTTCTGACAGCATCTCTGCAAGGTCGTGGAAGTTGTGGACCGCCTCTGGCGATGGGGCCTCCGGCACACGAAGGCTGGGGCATTGTTCACACGGTGCGGTGCTGGGAGCTTCTTCGGGAAGTCCTGCCACCTCTCTCTGCTCAGGCGAACTCAGGTAGCCAATCAGGAACCCTGTTTGTGTGAACAGTTGGAAAGGGCGAGCGCTTTTGCAGAGGCAGGATTAGGGAAAATCTGGTTTCTCATCACAGGGGAACCATTGGGGTGGCGGCCAGTGACAAGCGGGGTCCCCCAGGGCTCTGTCCTGGACCCATCCTGTTCAATCTTTCCATCAGTGACATGGAAGGAGGGGTGAACAGTCTGCTGATCAAATTCGCAGACGATACTAAAACGGGGGCAGTGGCCAGAACTGAGAAGCAGGTACTCCGGATCTAAAAGGATCTGGACAGACTATGGAAGTGGGCAGGAGACAACAGGGTGGCGTTCAATGTGGATAAGTGCAAGGTCTTGCACTTGGGGCATAGGAATAGCTGTCATAAGTACAGGTTAGGTGATAAGTGGCTGGAGAGCAGCACTTGTGAAAGGGACCTCGGGGTGCTGGTTGACTGCAGGCTGAACATGAGCCAGCCGTGTGATGCAGTGGCCAAGAGGGCGAACGCCATCCTTGGCTGCATAGCCAGAAGTGTGGCTTCTAGATCAAGAGAGGTATTACTACCACTGTATACTACTCTGGTGTGCCTGCAACTGGAGTATTGTGCTCAGTTCTGGGCTCCACATTACAGGAAGGATATAGCCAGGTTGGAGTCAGTGCAGCGTGGGGCCACAAGGTTGGTGGCCGGTTTGCAGGGGAGGCCGAATGAGGCGAGGCTGAGGGAACTGGGGCTCTTCAGCCTGGAGGAGACCCCGAGGGACACTGTTGGTGATGTGTGAGGGGGTGTCATGTGGAGGTGGGTCAAAGCCTGTTTTCCCCTGCAGAAGAGAGCAGGACGCATTCCAATGGAGCAAAGCTCAGGGAACCAATGTTCAAGTTTGGACGCCAGGAAGTCCGTTAGGACCCATACAGCATGGAATGGGCTCCCACGGGGGGTCGTTGAGGCCCCATCGGTGCGGGTGTTCAAGGACAGGCTGGATGTGCACATGGTGGGCATGTCGCGAGCGGAGCCGGCTGGAGCCGGGGGTCAGACTAGATGGCCCGGGAGGTCCCTTCTGACTTGCTCTTTTTCTGTGTTTATCCACCTGGACAAGCCCCCAGAGGATGCCGGAAATTCTGGTTCTGTGCAGACCGTGCAGAGCTGCCCCCGTTGATGCCGCACGAGCTGGTTGCTCTTTTCAGGAGCAGAGGGAAGCAGGGCCCGTGCAGCCGGGCCTCACAGGGGCAGCCGGAAGCCAGGCTCTGTCCTGACCCATTTGGCCGTTCGAGGCATCCCAGAGAATCTGGATAGGGTTCCAGTCTAAAGTGTTTGTGTGTGTGTGTTGGGGGGGGGGGGGGGGGCATGCTCTGCAGGGGGGTCAGAAGCCAAAAAGCCCTGACGGGAGCCCCTTTGGCCCCAGCCATCGCCGCCGAGCACGTCAGCACTGGGGGAGCTGCGTTACCGAGAAGCAGGAGGGCCAGCGCCCCAGACGCCATGCAGCCGAGGTGGCGTCTCGTGATCCTCGGCTTCACCACTGGGGTCCAAAGGAGGTCACTCCCCATGTCCGTGCTTCCCTCCTCCTGCTCTTCGAACAGCTGCATCCGCTGACCATTTCCCTCTCCATCCAAGAGCTGAGCCATCACGTCCCAGTTCTGTGCAGGGGCTCCCCGACAGACTAGGCAGAAGAAAGGGGATCCGGATTTGAGCGCGCAACGCCCCTGCCTGCCTTCGCAGCTCAGGCCAGTTCACTCTCGCTGGGCCAGGGCTTAGATTTAACTGGCGTGTCTCTTAGAACTCTGTTGCACATTAAGCCCTCGAAGTGAAATTTGGGCGCATGCTTGGGGCCCAAGGCTGCACTTCCAGGTAAAATACCTGCTTGCTGCACCAGTTTGAGGGCTGCAAGGAAATAGGCAGGACTTGGCACCCCAGAGAAAGCTTTCCCAATATTCTGTGGGGTGGATGTCACTGACTGTTGGGTTCAGAGACTGATTTCAGTCCACAGCTGGCTGCAGAACTGGACTCGAAGGGTGCTTCTTGGAAGCAACGTCTCCGACTGGGGATGGGGATGAAGGGCACCTGGTTCATCCCTGGGCCCAGAGCTCCTCAGCATTTTATGCATACTTTGGATGAGGAGGGATATAGGGATGCTCATGCCAAAGTGGGTGGATCGCCGATACCCTGGCGGACAGAAGGAAGGTTCAAAGGGATCTTGGGGGCTTGCACCACCGGGCTGAAAACAGCAGAATGAAACTCAGTCGGGACAAATGCTTAACTCAGGGTGTTCAGAGATAGGCTGGCGCATGGCAGGCATGTCGTGGGCGGAGCCGGCTGGAGCCAGGGGTCAGACTAGATGGCCTGGGAGACCCCTTCCCACTCGCTCTGTTTCTATGTTTCTAATAAATTCCCCGTCCTATTAATAGGCTAGACTAAAGATGCCGTCCTATGAAGTTCAGAGAGCAAAACGGCCTGTAGCTCCCAGGATGCCCTGGCCAGTGGCGCTACGCCGGCAGTATTTTTGCTTTTTGTGTAAACTTGCAAGGATCAGACGCCACACATCGCAACTAGCTCCACAGGTGCCGTACCTAGGAAGACCGTCTTGGGCACAGAGGTTCTGAACAAGAAAGGGCCGTCCTGGCACCGGGTGCTCAGGGAATGTCTTGGTCGCACATTTTTGCTTCTGGTATTTGAGATACAGCATTCAAGGCCAAAGCGACGAGCGGGCCGACGTGCAGCTCAGGTGCTGACTATGGCTGGGAATGAGGCTGCCTCGGTGGGGCATGGGGAATGTCCCTCCTGTGTGTGCATTACACTTCCTCTTTAAAAGGGCAAAGGGAGAACAAGAGAGAGAGAGGCTGCTGAGTCCCAGTTCTTTTTCATGTCAGAGAAGAAGTGGCGAGCATATATCATGTTTGTGATTCCTTGCTCACAGCATTTTTCAGGGGCTATCCTTGAAACTGGCATCCTCCAGGGTCTCTCTGGTGCTTTGCAACCTTTCTCATGGGTCTTTTCCATCAAGGAAAGGGTGGTCGAATTTGGACATTTTGCTATGAGATGTTTCTGTGTTTGTGCAATTCTGTTACACTGCAGAGCTGCCTTGTGGTTTGAAACGGAACATACAGAAAGGAAAACCCCAGGAAAAAATGTCCGCAGGGGCGGATGTAATCCCGCGAATAACCCAGAAGCAGCAGGCTTGGAGAAGGGACCACATGGAGAGAAGCCCTGAGATTTAGAAGACGCAAATTCTGCTCCCCTCTCGCAATAAAGCTCCCCTGGCAACCTTGGGCCAGTCACTGGCTCTCAGCCTAACCTACCTCACAGGGTTGTTGTGGGGATAGAAATGGGGGGGGCATGGAAGTCCCCTTGGATTCCTTGCAAGAGGGGAAAAATGTAGCATCTAAGTGTGATCAATTCATCAACACCTTCCAAGGCCTTCAGTCTTCCCTGCACACCCAGTTCACCCGTTCCCTCACGCCCAGCACACACGGAAAGGGAGAAAACGGCCTATGGAGAGAAAGCCACCTCTCTTCCTCGGTTAAGCTGCTCACAAAGAGCCAACCCTTTCGCTGCCATAGCAGATGAGCAGTAGGATTTATTTCACTTCTGTGCTGCCCCGCAGCCGAACATCTCTGGGCGGTTCACAGCAGTCAAGTGACCTGCTGAGGTGGCGCAGGGAGCCTTCCAAGGGGCAACAGGCCTGCTCCTTCCAGGGGAATGCAAGAATGCCATGAGTGGAGCTGGGTGGAGCCGGGGGCAGACTAGATGACCCGGGAGGCCCCTTCTGACACGCTCAGTTTCCGTGTCTCTCTGTAACAGGCTGGACACCCGTCATCTGCTCAGGGGAGCCACCCCGACAGCATCTCAGTCTTGTCCGGATTGAGCGTCAGCCAGGCACAGCGCAGCACATCAGATGATGGAAAGGAGAGAGAGAGCTGCGTGCCACCAGTGTAGCGACGGCAGCGCTCCAAACCTCCGGACGACCCCGCTCAGAGGCATGTGGGCCTGGCAGCTGCACCCGGAAGGGTGTGCAAAATTCCCTATTGCACAGTTCTTTTCGTCTGGCACAGAATACAGCACCATTGCATGAAAATTCACCGACCCGTGTATACGATGTGCAAAATGCAAAATGGGAAGACGACGAATGCACTTAAAGACACGCAGTGCGAATCACGGGTGAGACTGCAGACAAAGTTGGTCCCACAATTCCTTTGGTGGAGGGGAACTGCTGTGACTCCGAGAGGAAGCAGCCTGGCAGTGTGTGTGGCAGGGCCTCATCCTCTGGGCGCTGCCAAGCACCAGGGTCCAGGGAGCCAAACCCGGGACTTCCAAGGGGCTTGTCACACATCCCTAATTCTCAGTGAGGGCAGAGCAGCGATTTGCATAAGGGGCGTGTGAGCTCAGCAGCCCTACTTTCGATTTCTAATTCACAGCAGCTGCTCACTGGGCTGAGATGTTCACTGAGCTCCCCCCCCCCCCATCCCTTTCGAGATCTGCCACTGCCAACTCACATTGCACCAGCCTGCCCTGGCGCTTGGGGTCTTTCTGCCCAGCGTGCGTTCCTTTATACTTCCCCCCTCTTGGGAGGATCCCTTTGCAGCGCCTCATGATCCCTTTTGGTTTTAACCACCCCGATCAGTTTGGTGCCATCGGCAAACTTCACCACGTTGCTGCTCACACCTAATTCCAGATCATTTATGAGTAAGTCGAAAAGCTTTGGTCCCGGCACTGAACCTCACTGGGAGGGATCACCGTCGATTTCCATCCTCTGCCTGCTGTTCTTCAGCCAGTTATGGACCCATAACAGGGTTCCCATGCCTGCGTTGGCAAGACTAGAGCCGCTGCTGAATTTTAAAGGCAACTCTCTCTCTCTCTCTATGCATTTGATGGTTGGCTCTCCTCCTTCCAGCGCCCCCTCTCCAGGACACGCACAGCTCAAGAGGAAGAGCGCTCCGCTCCCAAGGAAGGCTCCTTCTGGAGCACCGCTTCCCCTTCCACAGAATGACGCCCTCCTTCCCCGAGGCCTCATTGTCAGTGACAGCTGAGACGTCAGCCAAGGAGCTGGGACCTTGCAATCTGCCCTCTGGGGCCTGGCCAGCCAAACTCTGTTTGCTTCAGGTTTAGCTGCTACTTTGCAGTTTGCGCCTTCTGACCTTGTGGCTGGACTCGCCCGGTTGCTCAACACGCTTGTTTGCTTTGTCACGGGGGTTCCTCGCACTCAGAAAGCCAGCTCCCCCCATCTAGCACTAGGAGGGCTGCCCGAGCTGCCGCTGCAGCCTGTCTGATCGGACGCCCTCGCTGGAGCAGCAGGGGCGGCTGTGGCCGAACCAGCCTGGTTTGCCCTGCGTCCCAGTGCCTGGGAGAGGTCCCCCCTGGGAGTGGTCCCCCCTGGGAGTGGAGGCACTGAACCCGTGAACAGTGCACCATGGGATGCGGACCTCCTGCCTGGGCAAGGCTGTAGGGGCTGGATGGTCCTGCCAGGTTTTCCTCCAGGATTGAGTTCCCAGCTGTAGGTTTGTGAGGGGCACGTGCCTGGGGATGTGGGCCTCTTGCTGCACCCTGGTCTGGCTCCGGCGAATCCTCTGTCCGTTTCGGATCATTTCCTGGAGTAATTAGTACAGATTCCGGCATAGAAGGAGAGCAGTGGATAGAACTTACCTTCTCCTCGCCCAGTTGCTTATATGTGGGCTGTCCCTTTAGAGAGGAGAGCGTATCAAAAGAGGAAGAGGGAAGCGCTGCCTGCCCCTGAACAATGTCCAAAGCCCCAGAGTGCATTGCTCAGAATTTTAAAGCGACGGGGGAGCCCGTCACCGGCCAGCCACCCGGCCCGCCTTGGCCCTGAGCAGGGATAAGGAGCGAAACCGCAAGGCAGGGGCTGGCTTGAAGAGATGGGAGCCATGCCGACCGCGGGAGAGGCTTTTCCCTGCCAGAAAGACGCCTTCCGACGTCGCCCTGCGAGGCACGGGCTTCCTGCTTCTCCTGCTCGTTCCTGCTTCCAACTTGTCGGGCAAGACACACCAAGCGGTGGCGTTGCGGCGTCACCTGCCGGACACGGGAGGCCAAGGCACACGATTCGCCGTCTTCTCTTGCGATCTGCGGCTGATGCCCGCCTACCCCTTCCGAGCTACATCTACTGCTTCACGGCCCTTTCGGGCGAAAGACTTCGGCTACCGAGGCAGAGGAAAAGCTGGCTTAGGGCAAGCTGGGGCTGGCAGGACGTGCTTGTCTGCAGAAAGGCTTGGGATGCGTGGGTCCCGCTGCAGCAAGACGTCGGCCTCCTTCGTGGGAGCAGGGTGGCGCTTGCCAGCTGGCTGGAGTCGCCCGTCGGCACACTGTGCCCTCGGGACCCCTCACTCAAGGAATCCTGCAGGGCTTTCCCCACAATTGTCGTCCTCAGCGCCCCCCCGTCTATTAAGCAATGTATTGAATTGTCGTTGCTGTTAAGAGGAAAGTCGACCAAATTTTACATCTTGACACAATGGAGCAGAAAGAGCCTTGCGGATGGCTGGAAATCGCAGCTCTCCCACGGGGCTCCCTTGCCTTGGATACTTGAGTATCTTGAAATGTAAAGAGAAACCCCAGGGAGGCGGAAAAAAGCATTTTTTCTGCCCGGTCTGCAGGCACTTGATAGGAAGCCCCGTAAGCGGCAGAACCTTCTTCGCTTAGGGTTGGCAGATGGGGGCTCGTGTGGCCCCCGTGTTCTGTCGGTGGAGCAAAAGCGCAGGTCCACCTTCCCCACGAGCCAAGCATAGTCCTTCCTCCTGTTGCAGGTTCGCACCAGACTAACAATGGGGAAAAGTTTGCAAAAGGGGGGGGGGTTCAGGCCTGCCCTCAAAAACTATGAGAGTGCAGAGCGCGTGGGTTCTTACTGTCCAAACCCAGCCGCCCCCCCACCCCAGAACCAAGCACGAGCTGCCCTTGCGTATCCCCCTCCCCCCGCCAAATTGGAAGACTTGTCAAATAGGACAGGTTGGGGGAGGACATCTCTGTGCCAATAAGAGCATTCCTTTCGGAGGGCCTTCTCCCATGTGCTCTGCTAGCTGACCACAAGGTCCTCATGGTGGCATGCGTGGCCCAAAATCACAGTTTTGTGCTAGCTGCTCTCAGTGCGGCAGCAACTGGCCCGCCAGCACAGAAATTCGAGAAGAGGAACTCAGTAGCTCCACTGAAAGCATCTGGCTAACTTTGTTGTTAGTTGCAAAGCCGTGTCCGACCCATTGCGACCCCATGGACAACACTCCTCCAGGCCTTCCTGTCCTCCACCATCGCCCAGAGTCCACCCAAGCTCACGCTGACTGCTTCAGTGACTCCATCCAGCCACCTCATCCTCTGCCGTCCCCTCCTTCTTTTGCCATCAATTGTTCCCAGCATCAGGCTCTTCTCCAGGGAGTCCATCCGTCTCCTCAGGTGGCCAAAGCATTTGAGTTTCATCTTCAGCATCTGGCCTTCTAAAGCGCAGTCAGGGTTGATCTCCTCTAGGACTGACCGGTTTGATCGCCTTGCGGTCCAAGGCGATCTCCTCCAGCACCACAATTCAAAGGCCTCAGTTCTTCGGTGCTCAGCCTTCCTTATGGTCCAGCTTTCACAGCCATACATTGCAACTGGCTAAATTGAAAGGGAGCAAAACAGAAGAAAAACATAGTTGTGGGCATGTATTACCATCCACCCGGACAGAAAGAGGACAAGGATGCAACCTTTGAAAAGCAACTTGACGGCATTTCCAAGAATGATGTAGTCATCATGGGGGACTTCACTTTCCTTTAAGAGACAAATTCTGCCAAGGATGGCCCCTCCAAGGGATTCCTGAGATGTGTTGCCGACAACTTTCTCCAGCAGAAAGTAGAGGAAGGCATGAGAGGATCAGCTATCCTCGATTTAATACTAACAGGGACGGCTTGGGGGACAAAAGAAGCACCATGAGAGGTCTGGGGGAAAGTGACGACTTGAATGCTCAGTGATGGACACAGGGTAACTGGAGCCAAACAAGCAACCTGGACCTCAAGAAAGCCAACTGTAATGGACTTAGGAAAATGATAAACGAAATGCCATGGCAACACATCCTTAACGGGAAAGGTGTCCAAGGGGGATGGGAACTCTTGAAAAAGAAGATTCTCGAAGCACAACTACAAACAATTCCATCAAGAAGAGAGTGTAGAAGACAGCAGAGGAAGCCCACGTGGCTCCACAAAAGGTTAAGTGACAGCTTGAAAGAAAAAAAGAACATGTACAGGAAGTGGAAGCAGGGCCAGACCACGAAAGAAGAATATAAACAAATAGCAAGGAATTGCATCAGGAAGGTTAAAGCAGAAAATGAACTAAGAATAGCAAGGGATGCCAAGCACAACAAGAAAGTCCTCTTCAGATACATCCAGGACAAAAGACATGAGAAAGAGAAGGGTGTCCAGCGACTTAAAGTGGATGGCAGAGTGATAACCGATGACAAGGAAAAGGCAGAGGTGCTCAGTTTCTACTTCGCTTCAGTCTTCTTCCACAAGGAAATCTGCAATCAAGAGGAAGTGAGAGATGGCAGCCCAAGAAGGACAGAAAAATGGTCAAGGAACACCTGGGTGGAATCAACCCTTTCAGATCTCCAGGGCCTGATGAACTCCATCCCAGAGTCATTGAAGAGCTAGCGGAGGAACTCTCAGAGCCACTGGCTATTATCTTTGATAAATCTTGGAAAACTGGAGCACTGCCAGATTGACTGGAGAAGGGATAACATTGTCCCGGTCTTCCAAAAGGGGGAAAAAGAGGAACCTGGGAACTATAGACCAGTTCGTCTGACATCAATCCCTGGAAAAATCCTGGAGCAAATTATTTAAAAATCCATCTGCAAACATCTTGAAAAAAAATGCAGTGATTAACAGAAGCCAGCATGGATTTATCAAAAGTTAACTCCTGTCAGACTAATTTAATCTCATTGTTTGACTGGGTAACCTCCCAAATGGACAAAGGGAACACTGTGGACATAATCTACTGAAACTTTAGTAAAGCGTTTGACATAATGCCACACGACATTCTGATAAGCAAAACTGGACTAGATGGAAAAACTATTAGGTGGATCCAAAATTGGCTGCTAAATCGGTCACAAAGAGTGCTCATCAATGGCACCTTCTCAAAGTGGGTGGAGGCAACGAGTGGGGTGCCGCAGGATTCAGTCCTGGGCCCACTGCTCTTCAACATCTTTAATAATGATTTAGATGAGGAAGTACAAGGAAAGATAATCAAATTCACAGATGATACAAAACTGGAATAGCAAACACCCTAGAAGACAGAATGAAGATCCAAGGCAGTCTTGATCAACTTGAATGCTGGGCTGAAAGCAACAGAATGAAATTCGATAAGGACAAGTGCAAAGTCTTCCACCTAGAAAAAAAAAAAACCCAAATGCATCGATACAAGTTGGGGAATGCGTGGCTCACCAGAACTGAAAAAAGATCTTGGAGTAATTGTGGACAATTGCTAAACATGAGCCAACAGTGTGATGTAGCCTCCAAAAGGGCAAATGCTATTTTGGGATGCATTAACTGAAGTATTACTTCCAATTAATGAGAAGCAGTAGTTCTTCTATACTCCTCACTAGTCAGCCCTCACCTGGAGTACTGTGTCCAGTTCCGGGCACCAAGATTTAAGAAAGATGCAGGTAAATTAGAAAGGGTCCAGAGAAAGACAACAAAAATGATTCAGGGTTTGGAAACACTGCCCAAGAGGAGACTGAGAGAATTGGTCGTGTTCAGCCTTGAGAAGATGGGGGGAGGGGGATGATATCCCTCTATAAGTACCTCAAAGGTTGTCACAAAGAGGAAGGCTGAAATCTCTTCTTGCTGATGCCGGAGTGCAGGACACGGAATAATCCAGTCAAGTTGCGACAACCCAGGTA
This sequence comes from Varanus komodoensis, assembly GCF_004798865.1. Taxonomy (NCBI): domain Eukaryota; kingdom Metazoa; phylum Chordata; class Lepidosauria; order Squamata; family Varanidae; genus Varanus; species Varanus komodoensis. The sequence continues at coordinate 1,570,764 of NW_025336508.1, read as the reverse complement.
CAGGCTGGGCATCAGGAAAAGCTTCCTCACTGTCAGAGCAATGCGATAGTGGGGCCAGCTGCCTGGAGAGCTGGGGGCTCTCCCACACCAGAGACATTCAAGGCAAAACTGGGCAGCCCTCTGGGTGGGATGGTGTGACTTGGTGTCCTGCAACAGCAGGGGTTGGACCCGATGGCCTTCATGGCCCCTTCCAACTCTACTATTCTGTGATTCTATCTTGAGATACCATCTGAACAGTTCGGCTACAGCTGAGGGAGAAACATATACTGCTCCCTAAAGTGGAGCTTCCTTTAGCCAGCAGTGTTTAGCTTGTGCCAATGATTGCACGATGTACCTATATAATTTTATAGTTATTGATTTGCTCACCATGCTCTGTCCAGACGCAGCCAAACCTTTGGCTGTCCTTAGCTTATGAAAGCATAGTTAGCTCAAAGGGCTCCTTGCACAGGAAGGCACATAGAAGGACCTGGCCTCTGGCAGCAGCCAACAAGGAAACTCCCTGGGAAACTCACGGGATGATGCCAGAAAAGAGGGTTCTCTCTGGCCCAGTTACGTGTTAGATCTTTTCGTGATTTTACCCATAGAAGTTATTCCAAATGATTTGAACATCAAAGTAAAATGAAAAAAAAAATAGCTGTGGCAAATTAGCCTGAAAGCATAAATTTCTGGAGATGGACAGGTCATAGCAGAGAGCTCTGACAAAAGCTGATCCACTGGAGAAGGAAATGGCAACTCACTCCAGTATCCTTGCCATGAAAACCCCATCGACAGTACCAAAGGGCAAAATAATGACGCCGGAAGACGAGCCCCTCAGGTCGGAAGGTTTCCAATGTGCCACTGGGGAAGAGCGGAGGGCTAGTACTAGTAGCGCCAGAAAGAATGAAGCGACTGGGTCAAAGCCGAAAAGACACTCAGTTGCTGATGTATCTGGTGGTGAAAGGAGAGTCCGATGCTGTAAAGATCTAAGATCTATGAATAAAGGCAAGCTGGATGTGGTCAAACAAGAGATGACAAGACTGAACATCGACATCTTAGGAATCAGTGAACTAAAATGGACAGGAATGGGTGCATTTAATTCAGATGACCATCTGGTATACTACTGCAGGCAAGAATCCCTCAGAAGAAATGGAGTAGCCTTCATGGTCAATAGAAGAGTAGGAAAAGCAATACTGGGATATAATCTCCAAAATGACGGAATTATCTCAGTTCAAATCCAAGGCAAACCATTCAACATCACAGTAGTCCAAGTCTATGCCCCAACTACTGATGCTGAAGAGGCTGAAGTTGACTGGCTCTATGAAGGCCTACAACACCTTCTAGAATTAACACCAAAAAATGATGTCCTTACCATCATGGGGGATTGGAATGGTAAAGTAGGAAGCCAAAAAATAACCGGAATAACAGGCAGGTTTGGCCTTGGGAGTACAAAATGAAGCAGGGCACAGGCTGGTAGAATTTTGTCGAGAATACGATGGTCATAGCAAACACTCTTTTCAAACAACCAAAGAGACGACTCTACACAGGGACATCATCAGATGGTCAACACAGAAACCAGATTGACTACGTGCTCTGCAGCCAAAGAAGGAGCAGCTCTATACAGTCAGTAAAAACAAGACCAGGAGCTGACTGTGGCTCAGATCATGAGCTTCTTGTTGCAAAATTTAGGCTTAAATTGAAGAAAGTAGGGAAAAGCACCAGGCCAGTCAGGTATGACCTAAATCATATCCCTGATGAATATACAGTAGAGGTGACAAAGAGATGTAAGGAATTAGATCTGATAGACAGAGTGCCTGAAGAACTATAGAAGGAGGTTCGCAACATTGTACAAGAGGTAGCAACTAAAACCATCCCAAAGAAAAAGAAATGTAAGAAAGCAAAATGGCTGAGGAAGCTTTACAAATAGCAGCGGAATGAAGGGAAGTGAAAGGCAAGGGAGAAAGAGATACACCCAACTGGATGCAGAATTCCAGAGAACAGTTAGAAGAGATAAGAAGGCCTTCTTGACTGAACAGTGCAAAGAAATAGAAGAAAACGATAGAATAGGGAGGATCAGAGATCTCTTCAAGAAAATTGGAGATATGAAGGGAACGCTTCATGTAAAGATGGGCATGATAAAGGACCAAAATGGCAGGGACCTAACAGAGGCAGAAGCGATTAAGAAGAGGTGGCAAGATTACACAGAAGAACTATACAAGAAAGAGCTTAACGTCCCTGACAACCACGATGGGGTGGTCACTGACCTCGAGCCAGAAATCCTGGAATGTGAAGTCAAATGGGCCTTAGGAAGTCTGAGCAACAACAAAGCTAGTGGAGGTGACAGTATTCCAGCTGAGCTATTCAAAATCCTAAAATATTATGCAGTAAAAGTGCTACACTCAATATGCCAGCAAATTTGGAAAACTCAACAGTGGCCACAGGATTGGAAAAGGTCAGTTTACATTCCGATCCCAAAGAAGGGCAATGCCAAAGAATGTTCAAACTACCGCACCATTGCACTCATTTCACATGCTAGCAAAGTTATGCTCAAAATCCTACAAGCTAGGCTCCAGCAATATGTGGACCGAGAACTACCAGAAGTATAAGCAGGGTTTCAAAGAGGCAGAGAAACTAGAGATTAAATTGCCAACATGGAGAAAGCTAGGGAGTTCCAGGAAAACATCTACTTCTGCTTCATTGACTATGCTAAAGCCTTTGATTGTGTGGATCGTAACAAATTGTGGCAAGTTGTTAAACCGATGGGAGTACCAGACCACCTGATTTGTCTCTTGAGAAACCTGTAAGTGGGTCAAGAAGCAACAGGGAGAACTGGACACAGAACCACTGATTGGTTCATAATTGAGAAAGGAGTTCGGCAAGGCTATATACTGTCGCCCTGCCTATTTAACTTATATGCAGAGCACATGATGAGAAAGGCAGGGCTAGATGAATCACCAGTTGGAATTAAGATTGCCGGGAGAAATATGAACAACTTCAGATATGCAGAGAATACCACTCTCATGGCAGAAAATGAAGAGGAACTAAAGAGCCTCTTGATGCAGGTGAAGGAGGAAAGCGCAAAAGTTGGCTTGAAACTCAACATTAAGAAAACTAAGATCATGGCATCCGACCCTATCACTTCTTGGCAAATAGATGGGGAAGAAATTGCGGTGATGACAGATTTTATTTTCCTGGGCTCCAAGGTCACCACAGACGGGGACTACAGCCAAGAAATTAAAAGACACTTACTCCTTGGAAGGAAAGCTATGGCAAATCTAGACAGCATACTAAAAAACAGAGACATCACCCTGCCAACAAAAGTGCATATAGTCAAGGCGATGGTTTTCCCAGCTGCAATGTATGTCTGTGAAAGCTGGACCATAAGGAAGGCTGAGCGCCGAAGGATTGAGGCCTTTGAATTGTGGTGCTGGAGGGGACCCTGCGAGTCCCTTGGACTGCAAGGAAATAAAACCAGTCAGTCTTAGAGGAGATCAACCCTGACTGCTCTTTAGAAGGCTGAATACTGAAGATGAAACTCAAATACTTTGGCCACCTGAGGAGGAGGGAGGACTCCCTGGAGAAGAGCCTGATGCTGGGAACAATTGATGGCAAAAGGAGGAGGGGGCGGCAGAGGATGAGGTGGCTGGAGTCACTGAAGCAGTCGGTGTTTGCTTAAGTGGACTCTGGGGGATGGTGGAGGACAGGAAGGCCTGGAGGAGTGTTGTCCATGAGGTTGCGATGGGTGGGACACGACTTCACAACTAGCAACAACATGGAATTGAAGAGTGCTTCTCAGTAGCAGCTTCTCATTCTGGAGGGAATGAGAAGGTTCATTCCTGGGCTCAGTGCTCCTCATTTTTATTCATGTTTTGGATGAGGGGTGGGAATGCTCATCAAATTTGTGGACCACACAAAAATGGGAGGGACAGCCACTACCCTGGAAGACAGAAAGAAGATTCAAGGTGATCTTTTTGTTGGGCTGCCCCTCTCAGCTGGGATAGCCATGTGCCTGGGTAGTGCCGCATCTATTGCTGGGAACCCCCAGTATTTAACCTGTGTGGCCTGTCCATCCCTAAGCAAGGGGTGAGTAGATTTACAGGCATGGTCGGGACGAGGCACCCCTGGGCGTACTGCCTGCATAGGAGGCATCTGCAAGCGCTCTCTGCTGCACTGCATTCCAAGAAAGTTTTCGTGCAAAAGTGCCACGGGAACAGAGCAGGGTCGTGGAGCCCTGTTTGGGCACCTGTCCATATTGCTTAATGAGCCACACCTGAGAGGCAGCCAAGCTTTCACTTTTCTTTATTAGTCAGTCGAGTCCTGCAATTTTTGTCCAATCAACCACTACACCAAAACAGCAATCCCCAATTCTAATTAAAGTTGCGGCACTACGGCACAAACACATGAACTCCAGAGGTTTGTGAAAGTCAAAATCAGTCCATACATTTTAGCAAATACACAATATATGCTTTTATTACCCATCCGAGGCACATGCACTATGGAAAGAACACCCAGTAAGATTACTGTGAAGATGCGGCATGTACGTGCCATGTGAAATAGTACCATGCATGGAAAAGTAACTCAGCTAGACAGCAGGTTTGAGAAGCATCTAAACTGACTTACTGGTAGAGGGGAGCTTAAAGGGCTAGCTTTTAAAGTGCTCAAGGGGCTAGTCTCCCCAGCTCAACGCACCACTCAAATTTGGAAATCTTCCATTAAGCAGCTGCACTCAAGGCAGTCTTCGAATCAGTACTTCACGGCCATGCATGCATGGAAGAGACCCATCTACGGAGAGAGCCAGAACATAGCACCTCTGTTGAAGTGTACCTTAACAAAAAAAGGTATCCATCTGATTCCAGGTAAGGGTAGAGCAGCGGACGAGCACTCTAGACTGCCTGACTTCGGCCCTCTGTGAACCAATTCCCAAGATCCCCCCGGTTCAGCCTAGTGATTCATTAGTCAAAAGCAAAACCTACATATACACACATTCAAATCATCATCCAGCCATTGTGAATTCAGTAGAAGTTCTTGCAGAAGGAGAGAGAAGAGGGTCAGGATGCATTAAGACTCGAAGGAAGCCTACTGCTCTTCAAGGGCGAGGGAGAGTTCTGGGCCATGCACCACTGGCAGCAGCAGCCAGCGACCCTGCGAGCTTTGCTCGCAGCGCACGGCTGCTCAGCTCACACAGCCAGTGAGAAGGGAGGCCAGACTCAGGAAGACAATCGCAGAAGTTCAAATATACAGGTTAGATACTAACGACCATGCTCTACAGATTTCATTGCGTGGCGAGCACTTACAAAAAAACTATGGGAAACACTGTCCCCGATAATTAAGACACCCTTAGTGCAACATATGGGGGTCACTGCCCCCGATACAACACTGTGGTAGGCAAAAACTACCTTGTTCTTTAACATTATGGGAGACACTGCCCCCGATAATGTGGCCCAAGTTCTCATGATACATCATAGTACTGGAAGTTTTACACAACAGCTGCCGCGACTGTGCATTCAAGCACAGCCTGGCATGGGCCTGCGATGGCTTGCTCCAGACTAACCTTAAGAAACGCGGCTGAAGGCGGACCCAAGAAGTGGTGCCCGTCAGCGCTTCGCGTGGGCGGGCGCCACCGTCGAGCTCCCAGTGAAGCAAAGCAGCACTGTGGCTCCGGCCCTGAGGAGACAAGCCCAGCAGCTTCCTCAGATCGGTCAGAGAAGGTGCTGCTGCTTTGCAGTTGCTGTGCCCAACAGCAGCACTCCCCAGGATTCCCTTTCGCCTGCCAGAACAGCGTTCCCCCAGGAGGGGAACACGTGTCCTCGTGCAACCGGGGCTGTTGATGCAAGCCGCTGGGAAACCGATGGCAAAAGTTCCAGTTATCATGGTTGGATTGTACTAGCAGATGCTGCTTTTTTATAAAAAACGACAGTATAACTGTCATAATTATGGAAGTCACTGCTTCCGATAATTATCTTCTGTAGAAAACAAATACCATTTATAGTGAACACTGTCACTGATAAATAAATAATAAATACCTCAACATCACAATGCAGGCAGAGTCGGCCTCTCCTGAAAGCACTCCACATTTTGCTAGCAGAGAGAGAAGCCACGGTTCCTGAAGGGCCTCAGAGCAAGGGGTCAAGTGCCACAAGCCCCTCTCTGAGCAGGAATGCTCGTTTTAGTTTTTAAATAGTACCACAGAACTACACACAGTCCTGTCGTCAGGAATCGTGTCTTTGGCATGGCCTTCCTGAGTAAGGAGAGGGGCAGTCGCAGGAGAGGTCCAGAAAGGCTTTCTCCGTTCTCTTGCAAAGGCAGGAGAAGCAGCTCTCAGCCCACGCTGGATCTGCCCATGGGCAAACGGCATTCATTCTACGCCAGGGGCTGGCGGGCTTGAGATCTGGTACTCAAGAGACAGATAGTTCTAACAAGAGCAGAGGGGAGATTCGGGCTCAGCTTCTGCCATCAAAAAACATGCCGCAAATTAAGTATCTTTTCCTCTCCACTATAGCAGAGCTTGGGAACAACTTGAATGATGGCTGGCTGTATGCTCTCCATGTTAGAGGCATTGGTTTGCTCACTCTGAAACAGCCCTCTTGCTGACTTTAGGACAGAACATAAAAAGTGGAGTCTACATTTAGCTAAATTCATGTCAGGACACTCACGGATTTGATTTAATTTTCAATTCTGGAAATTTGAAAATTGCTTCAATTTTTGTCTGGGCTTCTGGAAACCCTCTGAATGGCTAAGGGGACTTTGTGGTGTGCTGCTATGTAGGAGGAAAGGTCCCCTGTGGCGGCGCCCCTGAAGCGCTCGGCCACCTCAGAACTCATTGTCTATGTTCCAGATGTCCCCCGAGAGGGCATTGGCAGCCCCCTGGATGATCCACGTGGCCAGGGCCAGCTGGTTCCTGAACAGGGTCTCGTTGAAGGCGTCTGGCTTGGTTCTCCGGAGGCGGAGGTGGTCCACCAGCGCTTGCAGAGTGTGGGGGCCGGAACCAAAGAAGACGTGGCGGAAGGGGACGTCCGTGGGAGAGACATACGGGGAGAGGAAGTGGTACTCCACCTGAGAGGAGAGGAGAGGAGAGGAGAGATGGACATAGGCACCCACCCCCGAGAACATGCCTTTGGGCAAGGCAACACAGCTCTGTGTTGAAGGGGCAACCAGAACCCCCAGGAGCAGCCAGCGAAGACCGAGCACGAGCACCTGACCAGCTCAGGTGTGAGGGGCCCTGGAGAGCTTTCTGGGCAAAGGCCCAGTTCCTTCGAGGCTGTGGGGGAGTGGGGGGCTTGGGTCAATCCAGCTTCACTCAGATCAGTGAGTCCTCCCACACGGGCCTCTTTATGGCCCAGGAGGGAGGCAGGGAGGGAGGGGAAAAAAAGACGACGACTCACCTTCATGATCCGGTCATTCAGCTCACGACAAGCAAGCTTGTTGTCCAGGTCAGTGTTCCCGAAATCTTCCGTCAGGCCAGTGACGGCTCGAGTGAAATCTCCACGGGCCCCAAAAAGCCACTGGAGGTCCAAGCCCAGGCTCTGCAAGCAAGAAAAGGCAGAGCCTCAGCATTAGCAGCAAGCAGGGATGGCCCTGG
>NW_025336508.1:1496640-1563109 GCF_004798865.1 Varanus komodoensis | reverse complement strand
GCTTCGGCAGGCCTTTTAAGACAGAATACCAGTGGAAGCAAAGCTATCAAGCACATAACCCCATTTGCAGCATGTTCTGGGGTGGCTGATAGGGCATGCTCCAAGCAGCTAACTTTTTAGCTTCTGTTGCATCCAGAGTAGCCACACACTATTATTCATTAAAGGTGTGATTTTTAACATTATCCACAGCCTGCAAACTTTATTTGGCTTTTCCAGCAGAACTGTTGAACTAGTACACACCTTAAAGCCATGTTCCACTGGAATAGTTGTAAATATCTTAAAGTGCAACTGCACAAAACAATACACTTTGCTTACACTGAGAAACAGTGAAGGCACTAAGCAAGGTTAACCTACTATTAGCATGCCCAGGTGTCACTTAGGCAGTTCAACTGAAAAAATGAAAATGCCTCATAAACACATACAATGCTAATAACGGTTAATGTTGCTAATTAGTTCTGTTAAGTTTTATGAAAATGCTTTTTAGAAGGTGAGAATTCTGTGGCAAGGTATAGCAGGGGGAAAAGTTCTATATTCTATATTATCTAAAGACAGCTATACCTACTAATTGTACTGAATAGGAATATCAGGCCCAAACATTTAGCAACTTGGAGGGTGCCCCTTCAGTCACCCCTGAAATGTGTGAGATGGATGCTCAGCAAGTTTTGGTCCTAAGTGCTTCAGCTTTATACCCTGGGACCCAGGCAACAACCCTGGATTAAGTGTACTGTTAGTTGTACAATTGGACAGAAAGTAGAAATCGAACAATTAGAAAACTATGTTGCAAGTAAGCTATCACATTTGTAGAGCAATATAAGCTATGTCCCAAAGGAGTGCTTTAGGGTGGTGACAATGTTTCTAAAAGCCCTTTGTAGATTTGTTTCTGCAGGTACTCAACTGGATTTTTAACTGCTAATCAGGTCTTCTTTGCAATGTATGGCTGTGAAAGTTGGACCGTAAGGAAGGCTGAGCACCAAAGAATTGAAGCTTTTGAATTGTGGTGCTGGAGAAGACTCCTGTGAGTCCCTTGGACCGCAAGGGAATCAAACCAGTCAGTCCTAGAGAAGATCAACCCTGGCTGCTCTTTAGAAGGCCAGATCCTGAAGATGAAGGCCACCTAATGAGAAGGAAGGACTCCCTGGAGAAGAGTCTAATGCTGGGAACAATTGACGGCAAGAGAAGGGGACGGCAGAGGATGAGGTGGCTGGATGGAGTCACTGAAGCAGTTGGTGTGTGCTTGGGTAGACTCCGGGGGATGGTGGAGGACAGGAAGGCCTGGAGGAGCATTGTCCATGGGGTCGTGATGGGTTGGACACGACTTCATGACTAACAACAATCAGGTCTTCTACCGAACATGTCAAGGCAGTAGCATGAAAAGCTGCTACACTAAATAAGCCAGTGCTCAGTTACTTTGGATTTAAGTTACTATGCATTACCCAAAAGCTTTGAATTTTTAAGGAAACAGGAAAAAAAGCAAGAAATTACATTTTAAAGGTAAGAATAATTCATCATAAAGATGACCCTTTTCCTCCTGAAACGGAGCTTAATGGCTTAAAAAGATATGCATTCTTTAGTACTAGTGCCAACAATTCATCACAAATGAGTAGCTTAATGGCTAGGTAACTGTTTGCAGCCTTTGTTTCAACCAGCCTTCCCCAATCCGGTGCTGCCCAAATGTCCTAGGCTTCATCCCCGAGTAGCATGGTTACGGATGTAATGATGGGGGCGGCAGTTGCAAGGCAACACAGAAGCTGAGAGGGCCAGGAGAACCACGGCAGCAGTGGATGAGTGCACTGGCGCATGACTAGGAAGCACTACAGCACAACGGCCCTGCACCTCCACCACAAAGACAGACCAGGCAACCCCTCCACATCCTAACCTATAAGGATTCAATAGCTACATAATCACCTTCCTCTGCTCCATAGGGCTGGCTCTTCACTCCAGAAACCTCCAGAAACTTCGAGGCACTCGCCTTCCATTGTCGCTGCTTCTCCCCATCCCACAACCCAATCCTTCCCCAGTTGTTGGAAAACCCAGTCACCTCCTTCACATAAACACAAGCATTCATATTTACAAGCAAGATTCACTGCCGCTCCACAAACACGGAGCCAAGCACACCGACATTCCTGCCAGCAAAGAAAGGCGCTTCCAACGACTTTGAAATTCTGGAGGATTCCGCGTCAATAGCACCGCGCAATGGCAACCAGAAGTCTCCCAACCCACGTAAGCCAGCTTGAATGGACTGGGCGACAACTCCCAGTAGCCACCCCGCCAGTTGCTACAGCAGGGGGACGGCGAGGGCAACCATCGCCCGCCGCCCTCAATGCACGCAGACAAAGCTTTCCAGCCAGGCACAGAAAACGCATGGAACCCCCGAACCGCGCCTTCGTGAGGCCGACGTCCCCGCGCCCTCCGCGCCTCTCCCCCCGGGATCCAGGACGCACCCTTCGGCTCACCTTCGGAACAGCGAGGCTGCGCGGCTGCGAGCACGCGTGAAAAGGAGGCCCGCTCGGCCAGCAAGGCTTCCCCACCCCCGTCCGGCCCACCAATCAGGAGCCGCCGCAAGTCTCGCGCTACTTCTCGTCTGACGCCGCGCACGCCCAGTAGCGCGCTTCGTAGACGGCCGGCCGGCGCCGCCAATCAGAACGCGAGCATCGTTAATGGCCGGACGGGGCGAGGTGCTGTTCTGCAGCTGCCCTTGGCTCGGCGAGAGGAAATGTGGTTCCGCAGGAATGCGAGCGGTCACTTCCCTTCCCGCCCGCGCTTTCCGCGATGGCCTCTATGTAAAGGCTTCGCCGCGCCGCGTTTCCTGGGCCGATGGCAGGAACTCTTCAACGCCGATTGCGGCCCCGCCTTCCCCAACGGGCGCTCTCGAGGCGTTGCACAGCGCCGAGATTTAGCGTGGGCGTTTTACCGCCAGGCGGTCTGCAAGATCGGTACAGGGCGGGTGTCCTGGCGCCCCGGGGGCCGGACGAACTGGCTCAGCGGCGGTACCCGTGGCGGCGCTCTTGAGGAAGTGATTATGAACGCTCATCCGAGGCGTTCCTCCTTCGCCGGCAGCTCGAGCTCCGGTGTGTCCTTCCACTCGAACGTGGCCGGCAGTTTCCCGCCGAGGACGGCGGCCCCCACTGCAGACGGTGTGGGCAGGAGCTGGGGCGACGACGGGAGGTCCGTCCGTTTCGGCCTGCCGGAGTCATTAAGCTGCTCTGCCGCCGCGCCCCCCGCAGCTCCCAGAAGCCTGCCACTACCGTGGGTGACAGCGGGGAAGTCCGGTCTGGACGGCCCCTCGCGGCCTTGCCCGCTATCCAGAGCGGCCGCCTCGGCAGGCGCTTTCCCGCCCGACGAAGCAACGGAATTACAGCGTTGCTCTAGTTCGACGGTCGGACCCGCCAATCACAGTCGGCGGTCGGACCCGCCAATCACAGCGCTCCTACCGTGAGGGGGCGGGGAAAGCAAGTGGCAGTTGGGGCGAGCCGTTTGGCAAAAGGGCGGGAAATGCGAAGCGGGCGGGAAAGCGCCAAGCGGCGCGTGGTCTGACGGTGACCGAAGCTCCTGCCGCCCCCGCGCCCCTTCAGCATTTTTCCCTGCCAGAACGTCCGTAGACGCGCTTTAAATCCTGTTGCACCTTCCTTTTTTCTAGTTGCTCTTCAGATTACATAAATAAAACGCCCTTTTGCTTGTGCGTGTGGTTTTGCTGAGGTAAATTGCACTGCTGCTTTTCAGCCAACAAGGCTGCATATAAATGTTGAGAACAAGAAGAACATCATTTATTCCCTCAAAAAAGTCCCAAAAGGTAGTTTTCCTGACAGGACAGCCACCTGGTGATTTTAGTTGCCTTTTTGCAGCCTGCTTGTTCTGGTCATGTCCCCTCAAGTTGTCCCTGATTTATGGCCACTGCGTGCATGAAGCCCTCCAAAATGTCCAGTCCTTCACAGCCCTGCTCAGCTTTTGTAATTCAGTGCTGTGGCTTCCTTGAGGGAGCCCATCTGTCTCTTCTGGTCTTCCTTTTCTTCTGCCCTCCCCTTGATAGACCAGTACACCCTGGCCATGAACCTCTAGGCACACCACCTGGTCAGGTACACAATGATGGCCGACCCTGCGCAAACTAAGGGAGCAACTCCTAAATGCCGAGCGAGGCGAGGATGGGGCAGCCAAAACAGCTGGAGCAAGAACAGGCCCCTGGAACAATGGGGAGTGCGGGGAAATGACATGTTTACCCGGCTGCTTAAAAGGCAGAGCGCCGCTCAGGACAGGCAGCTGGGATGCCCTTTATTCCTGGCATAAAGCCGCCTCCTGAAAAGCCATGGCCACTGGGTGGTTCTCAGCCAGGCAAACTGACCATCTCGCAAGGATCCCCGATTTGGGTAACAAACTTTCCCCGGCATGACTGTCTTTTGCCTTCTCACAACCTTTCCGAAGTAGGGCAGCCTCCGTTTTGTCATCTTTGCTTCCAGGGAAAGCTTGGGCATGACTGGATCCAGAACCCACTTGTCCGTCCTACTGTATCTTAAAAAATACGATATAGACACCTTTGCGCAAGATTTCTGGCATGGCTGTATCATAGGGTATTCTGATTCTGGTTGCTTTATTTTTGATTTTCCAGGTAAACAAACAAACAAACAAACAAACATCAAGCTTACTTATAGTTGCTTTCAAAGAATAATAATTTTAACATAAATGTACCCTGAAATGCCTGATCCTGCCTAATCTTGGAAGCTAGGCAGGATCAGGCCTGGATAGAATCTGGATGGGTGGATCATTATTACACAGAGAGAGCTTTGGCTATGGGTGGCATAGAATGTAAACAATGATAAATATTATTTTAGGTATAGGTAGAAATATGGCTGTATATATGTATAGGTAGAAATGTATAAGTAGAAATATGTATAGGTGGAAATATGGATGGACTCCATTCCAATCCATTGACTGCTTGAGGGTTTTCTTTGCAGTTCTTAATAAGAAGAATATAACTTCTAATTTATTTAAAATTTATATTCAGGACACAATCCTTTGGAAGCTTAAACATATCCTTTCCCGTCTAAACTTGCATTGGATTGTATCTTTATTCTTTTTTCCATAATCTGAGGAAAGGCTTAGACAGACGTTGCTGCATTTGTAGCAGATTTGTTAATGTGATAAAATAATTCCATACTGTACTTTAAAAAATCAGATGTTTTCAATCTGCCTTTAGCTAATTTAAGTTGATATGTCATTGTTTCTGCCATGAATGTTTCGATCCAAAAGAGGAAGCTAAAGGCAAAGAGTGTGCATGAATGTTTGCAGTCTTCCAAAGATGGAACAGCACGCGCTGGCTACTCAGTGAACACTCATCTGGATCTTCGGGTAGCTTCAGATGAGGCTTTTGTTCTGCAATGGCCCTCTCATTCACAAAATTTCCCTAGGGGTCCAAGCAAAGTCATCTTCGATTGTAAATCCCCAATGATTTCTCTACTACCTTCTGCATGCCATTTTTCTTTCCAGAGTACAAGTATTAGGGTGCAATCTCCCTAATACCTGCACAACTCTGACGAGTGCTTGCTGGAAGTTGCACCTCTTGGCACAGGGAAACCACCAGTGCAGCTTTTAAGGTGCAGTCCTGTGGATGTTTTCATAGGATTGCACCCTATGCCAAAAAGATGGAGAGGATGCACCGTGCATTTTGACTGATAGTGCTGGGGCTCCTAGAGCACAGCCTCACCTTTGGAGGAGGTGGGTTTCCCTGTGCCAGGAGGTGCAGGTGGCCAGAGTGCAGCCTTATCGAGGGCACAAATTCTATGCATGTTCACACACACACAAATCCTACAGCTTCCAGTAATTCCTAGCCAGCACTGCTGATTGGTGAACGCTGGCAGTTTGTACGACTTGTTTAAACATGTATAGAATTGCGGCCTCAAATGTATCATATAGTCCTTGAAGTGTGTTTTGTGTTTTGTTTTGTATAAAAAGCAGTCTTAAGAGGTTCTGCCAGAGTAGAGCAAGAGATCGTATTTACAGCTTTCCCAGCCAGCTCTGTATCTCTTCCAAATTGTACTTAAGGTCTCTCTTTCAGACAGAACTCTGAATGTAAATAAAAGACCTATAAATAAATATTTAGAGTCTGTGAGGAGGGGGAAGTAGCTGGCGCCATTGAGTCAGCCATGGCTGGTAGGTAAGATTGCAGCTCCATTGGGTGCTTTTTTTTTGGTTTTCTTTACACGTGTTTGCATAGATTGCAGTTTGGCCCTGAGACTCTGTAAACATCACAAGAATGTGAATCCTCAAAAAAAGTGTGTTTCAGAAAAAACAGGAGTTACATTTACGTAACCAGAAGCAACGAGGGCAAACATTTCTGTTGCTTTGGTTTAAATGTAATGTTGTTATGACTGACAGTCGCATAATAACCATGTTCCACTATGAATGCTATTACATGTATTATTCCTAACATAATGTTCATACATAATCCATTTATAGGAGTATTTTCCTCTCTGCTCTGGCTAGTATTCGGTTTAAATAAACAACATACTTCTTTTGTTATAACCACTCTTACTGAGAAAGGAAAAAAGAACAACCTACTCCTGCTCATTAACTTTTTTTTCTTCAGATACGTTACAAGAAGAGGCTGTATTCCATGCCTTCACTTTGTGCATCTGGCTGGTAAAAAGTGATTCCTGCTTTCCCCAGGGAGTTGAAGGTACTTTGAAAAGTGTCAGTGGGATGCACCTTTATCTCCCTTCTGTCTGCACTACATAGGATTGGCAGGCTTTGTAGTCTTTCCAAAACCTATTTGACCTGGAATGCTGAACAAAAGAGCTATATCTGCATCCATGGGGAAACAAAGCTTGTCCTCAATCCCTCTGAAGAGCATTGTCAGTGTTCACCTTCTGTCTATTCTTCAGAGCGGATAATTGCTTATGTGGCAAGCAGAACTGGGTAAGTCTGGGACAGCCTCAATATAATCAGTTCTTACGGTCATTCGTACATATTGCCAGTGCTTTTTTGTCATAGAACGCACCGGAATGGAGTTCCGGCACCTTTTTTCGATGGATTTTCCAAGTTTTAAAAGTAACTTTTGGAAATCTGACGTTTGGTCCACGTGGATTTAAATCGCCCTGTCAAGCGTAGCAGGTCGGTGGCAAAATCATTAAAATGGTGCATGCGGGCTGCTTGTGTGTCGAGTCCGATGCATGCGCACTTCGTCCGCGCTGGTTGTGATATTGCTGCTCGGCTTTGACTGGTTGTGTGGTCGCATGCCGAGTGCTTACTGCGGGTGGCGACTGTTATGTTTCATTACACAACTGACGTGTGTGGGTGTGTGTACAGTGATTGACTACGTGCGAAAGGTAAATAATTTCATGAGTCCTGGCACCTTTTTTCTTACAAAAAAAGCACTACATATTGCCATACACGAAGGACAGGCAAACAGAAATGGGCTGCCTTGCATCTCCCACCCAAGAGCCTCTCATCCTGCTCTGGAGTTTGAATCAGGAGCAGCGAATGCCTGGAAGGATCCTGCTCTTCCAGGCTAGGCATTAGTCCATCCAAATGCTCGATAAGGAAGCTTCCAGAATAGCCTGGCTAATAGTGTGGGGATAACTGACAAGGCAAGGAAGTGATTCACAGTGACAGTTTTGAGTTTATCTCACCACTGCAAAACACTTGGTCAGTTGGATTCTCAGTTTGGCATGTCAGAGTTAACGCCACAGGCCTGTCTTTCTTTCAGAGAGGAGGAGGAGGAAGGAAGGAAGGAAGGAAGGATTGCAAGGAGTCCTGGCCAGAGCACTTACAATCCCCCATTTGCAAAATGATAGCTATTTAACCACAGGATGTTATATAACTGAAAACAATAAAGGCTCATCAGGACGAGTAAGACTTGCCCTTGCATGTCTGTCTGCATTGCTTTATGATTCCACTATTTGCTGCAGGAAATCTCTTCCAGTGGAGAAACAGATCCTGGATATTCTTCATAGCATTATAGAATAGTATAGCTTCTAGGGAAAGTGCTGGCTTGCTTTGATATTCTTGTTCGTCTCTCTTGCTTGTCTCCCACTTGTCTCTCTCTTGGTCCAGGGGTTGCAAAACATTCCTTCGGCACCGTTTGTCGAACACATCCCGCCCTGTCAGCTTTCGTCACTCTCCAGCTTTTGCACTCATGCATTGTGATCAGGCATACAATTGTGCGGGTGGATCATCTTGGCCTTGGTCTCCAATACAATGTCCTACATTGATCTTTTCTACTTCTTCTATCGCTGCCCTTCCCAGTCTCCCTCTCCTCCTTATTTCTTGGCTGCATTGCCATCTGAACTGAAAAATGACTTGAGTCTGCAAAATCTTTCACAATTTCTTCATTGTTAACAGTAAAGTTGTGGAAGTCTTCTGTATTCATGATTTTTTTGTTTTCTTAATGTTCAACTGCAGTTCTGCTTTTACTCTTACCTGAAGTCATTTCAATTCATTGCTGCTTTCTGGTGGTACACAGATATTTTTGTTGTTGTTGTTAGTTGAGAAGTTGCGTCCGGCCCTTCCCAACCCCATGGACAACATTCCTCCAGGCCTTCCTGTCCACAGATATTTACATAACACCAAATTGCTGTCTTCTTGTATTTCCTCAGCATTCTTCAATCTTATCTGCAGAAAATCCCTTTTCTACATGAATGGAACAGTAAAAGGATGATTCTGATGTGTACATTAACAAATGGGTGCGGTGAACTTGTTGCCACTTTGCCATACCTTACAACAGAAGCCTAAGTGTTTGAGAGGTGCAGGATGCACCCATTCAAAGGTACTCTACAATCCAAGAATACAATAAGGCAGATGAAAAGCTGAGTCAAACTTTTGATGAGCCATTTATTAAATAGCAGCCTATTTCCCTGCAGAATGACCACATTAAGCAGTAAGCAACAAAGAAACAGGATTTAAAAACGGCTGAGGCTGTTAGACAGAAGGGAAGCTGCTGCCCACTCCCTCTGCTATGAATATATTACCTGAATGTGCTTTTTTCCTTCTGCCTTTGATACCATTTTCTTTTAGCAGTTTTCACACGTAAGGAGCCAGAATGGAGATCGCACAGGCATGGTCGTCACGATTTGCGAACTCAGCACCCCATGGTGAAGTGCAGCAAGATTGGTTTCTATTAGACCTTGCAGAGACACAACAGCTTGAAGAAAGTTTGCAGTGCTTCACTCTGGTTTGTCATTATGTGCAACCCCAGTTACAGTGTTTCCATGCCGTGTCCACGTTCTTGCCATAGAATTGCCAGCAGGAGCATAGAGTTGCGCAAACCTGCATTTTTTCATTATCCTGTCCCACCTAGCAACTGCGGTGTCACGAGCCTGCTGCACTCTGACTGGCTGCCGCATGCTGCTTTTGTCCTCTGTCTGTGCGCTACCTCCCTGATGCCCACCTGCAGCCTCGGAACCTCGGCGGCAGTGGGACATCGCAGTGCGCAGCCTGCAGCAGCAGTGACCCTGGAGGCAGATGCGCTTGGCACGCCGGGTTTGCTTGAGCGGGGCTTCCCAACGGCTTGCCTTTGCTCTCCTCCGAGAAGCTTGGGGCCCCCACTCTCCCTGCCACTCCCATCTTGACTCCAGCATTCCTGAGGGCCCTCAGCAAGCCGCACTGTCTCACTGCCACAGCTGTGGGACCAACACATTCCCTTCTGCCAGCCGGACACTTCCCCAGGCAGTGCCACATGTGCTCCCAAAGGAAACTCTTCCCAGCGGAATATGCAACCACAGTCCCTGGCACAGGTTCCCATGCTGGTGCCCCCCACATGCCTGGGTGCAAGGAGGGGCAGGGGCTTGCATCGGGTGCAAACCCTTCTCATGGGGGGGCATGGACAGGTGTGTGGGCAGGTGTGTTTGCAGGTTGGCACAGAGTGGGGCAGCACAGGTGAGTGTTTCTGGGGTGCTCCTCTAGAGTCACAGTGCTACTCTAAGGCCCGGTAAAGCACTCAGTTCCTTTACTGAGCATCAGAAAAGAGAAGGCACAGAAAACACACACAGCAAAAGGCAGCTGGCTGAGGCCCCACCGAGAGGAGTGCATGGGCCACTGGCGGAGAGACAGGCAAGGCAGGCGGGAGCAGTGCACCCTGGGGATGATTTTCAGCTGCAGCGGTTCATGGGATATGTGCCACCCTTTGGAGAAAAGATGGAGAAGCATGGAAACGATGCATGCATGGAAGCCACGCACCCGTCTGAACCCAGGACACAGCCCTATGGCATCGCTTTATGTTACTTGTGAATGCAGCCACCATCTCTATTTTTTTATCAGCAAATATGGCAGCAACAAAAGAGAAGGGGAGGAGGAAAGAGAGTGGCATAATTCTTCAGGGTCACAGTTATAATGCCGTTATTAAGAGAAAGAAGAAAAAGCACGTCGGTCTTGTCTGGACTCAGTCTCAGCTTGTTGGCCCTCATCCAGTCCATTACCAGGTTCAGGTTCAAGCATGAATTTGGAATAGTCATTGACTCACTTGCATTTAACGCAAAGTTGAGTGCCATAAAAAGAGCCATACTGGATCTGACAAAGACTCCAGTCCCTTGTGGGACCCCACTGTTTACATCTTACTATTTATTGCTCCTCTCTTCTTCGACCAGTCAGATCCAAAGGAAGACCCTCCCCTCCCCTCTCCTTTCATGGCTGCTACGTTTGTTGAGCAGTCGATATTGTAGGATTATGTCAGATGCCTTTTGGAAGTCCAGGTAAACAATGTCTACCTGATTGCTCCCATCCACATTTTTACTGGCATTCTCAAAGAAATCCATACATTAGTGCACAGGACTTCACTCTGCAGGTCAGGAGGTGCAAAAAGGGGGCTTCCTGCAGTGGCAGGCACCTTGGCGTCCGATGACTTTACTCAAGTGCAATTTCGTCTAGCAGGATGAGAGATGCTTCTGCGTCCTACGATGCTGGAAGTACCGCAGATGAGGGCATGGCTGATGATGTCAGTGTGGTTTATCTCTTTATCCTCCATTAGCTCTCTTGTCATTCAGCTCTGAATTTCCTGCCACTGATTTCCTGTGTCTGATGTACTTAAGAAATTATTTGTTGTTGACCTTAATGTTGTTGGTGATGCCTTTTTGCATCTCTTATCATCTCCTTTCATCTCCCTTGGACAAGCCTGCTTTCTCTTTTCTACATTTGAGCAAAACGTCTATTTTCTGAAGGAAACCTTTTCGCTAATAGCTCATTGGACATTCTTTGTTGCATATGCCAGTGGCTTCTTTTGCTTGGCGCTACTTTTCCTAACTTATGGAGTACATACTGACTGGCTTCAGACAACACAGAAAACCATGGTTTTGTTTGTTTGTTCACTGTTGATGGTCTGTCATGTTGATGCAAATTCCTTTGCAATTTTCCATTTAAATTTACACTTGATAGAACTGTGATCATTGTTTTTAGCTGGTTCTGCCCCATACCTCATACTAGATAGCATCTTCCTCAGGGGTTTCATGCAAATAAGCACAGGGACAAAGTAGGAAGCTGCACAAGACTGAATGAGAAACATCCCCCCCCCCCCCCGGTGCCCCTCATCCTCTGAAACAAGATGTCCACCTGGGAGCTGCACCTCTTGGAAACGACCCCACCAATTCCCAGTTCAGACAGCCTCTGCAGAGGGTCACCATGGCTGATGCTCTCCCAGCAAAGGGCATCCCACAGACGAACATCCCAAAACCAGGAATGCCAAGCTCCTGATTCCAGTGGGTCCTCCATCACCATGGCTGGCTGCGTCACGTGGGCCACCGTGGTTAGCTTTGTCACGCTATGAATGTGTGGCCCCTGAAGCATAGACCTCCCACGTCACTTGTGGAAATCAACTTGATAGAGAGTACAAGCCACCACAAGCAAACCAAAAACAACAGTTAAAGCATTAAACAGAGAGAACAGGAAAATCCCTGCTTAACAGTTTCATTTCAAGTTGCTGCTTTGTTTCTCTCCCACCCACCTCTTTGTTTTTCTTTACAAAAAATCTTTTCAGAAAACATTCCTCTCCCTCCCCGGCTCTCTCTTCTCACCTCTCAGAAGATGACGTCAGTATTTGTGCTGTGTCTCATCCACATCTGTTTGGCAGGTCCCTGCACAGGGTCCGTCTTCGGGAAGCACTCCTGACACGCCCTGTATTTGTGGCCTGCTACTGCAAATAATACTGATGGCTTAGTTTCAAAATTTTAATGTATAAACAAATGAGGAAGTATTTATACTGAAGGCAGACATGGCCAACCGGCAGGGGTTTTCTCTGTCAATTCAGAGTTTTCCCCTCGGGTTCACTATCACATAAAATCCCAGGTATTTACAACACCAACCCCTCCAGAAATCTGCTGGTTATCATTCTGTTTCTGGGTTAGATTGGTGGGTTCCCCAGAAAGCCCCATATCAGCCTTCCCCAACCTGGTGCCCCCCAGATGTATTGGAGCATGCTGGGCACCAGGTTGGGGAAGCCTGCCTGCCCTCGATGTAACCTGCACCTGGAATACCTGAGAAAGCCCCTACCTGCCTATGCAGCTGAGGCCCACTAATACACCTCTGCTGTGGGTTGGTGGCCTTCGAAAATTGGCAGGACATGTGGCTTGCTGCCATGAGACCCATGACCCTAGCAGGATGCAGTCATCAAACACACGGTTCCTGGGGAGTGGGCTTCACCAAATGTCGTGGGACTTGCCTCTGACCATGCACAGGTTTATGCCGTCAGTCAGCCTTCAGACCAGTTTAGCAGAGGCACATCACAGCTCTTCTACTACAAGATTTCTCGAATCCGTAAACACTTCCATTTCTTTTTACATTGCACACCAAGGCAGGTCTGCTCTGCAGCGACAACACTAGAGCGTAACGAGAGTTGCTCTGAGCTGTGCTCGCGCATACAGGATTGCCCCCTCAGCCTCCACACCTGGCTGGCCTCTGTGGGAAGTGCTTGGCTTCCATGTCCTCCTGGAACTTTTCATGCAGAAAAGCATTGCCAGAGTGGCACCCCCGAGCCCACTTTCTGCCTAAAGCTGAATGTTACTGCCTAGAATACGGCCACATTTCAGATGGGTTCTAAATGGAGCACCGGCAACTGTTCCATCGTGTGATCAAGTCTTTACCTAATAGCGGTTAGATCATTCCAAGTTGCAGTTTCTAAAACCTGCTGGATCGGCCCGGCATGGGCTGGATGGAGAAAGCCGTTTAGTGCAGAGCTGTCTTTGACTACGCTCTAGAAAAACACACAAACCCAACTGGCATCAGAGAAGGAGGACCAATCTTTATGAATGCGTGGATACAAAATGAGAGGGCCAGAGGAGCGAGGGAAAAGCGGAGCTGGAAAGTTTCGCATAACACATGATTGTAAAGAGGATTAGTGTTGTGCAAGAATAAATTCCTACATCTCCGAAGGAGAAATGAATTGGGCCTTGGCATACATGCCTCGTGGATCTAATTTCCTTAAGCTCGTCAGCAATCATGAGCTGGCAGCCTTTTTTTTCCCATATATTTATCTTTGAATTTCAACAAAACAGACTATTAAAAGAGAGGGAGAAAAGGCAATGTTCCTGCAAAAATCTGAATAAATTATTTACAACAAATGTACATGGAACGTGTACTGCATAAATGGTTAACCATAAATGCAGTTATGCATAAACTTCATAAGTTGCTGTGCTTGCACATAGCATTCAGAGCCCTTCCATCCATAGCCCACACCCTCAGTGATGGCACTCTATTACATTGCATCTCTATGCCTTCTTTTTATTTCTTGTGAGGAACCCAAGGCAGCTTCTACAGCTTCATTTTATCCTCACAACAACCCTGTGAGGTAGGCTGGGTTGCATGTCTGTGACCTAGTGGAGACTAGAACCCGGTTCTCCTAGGCCCCCAGTCCAAAACTCTAAGCGCCACACTTGGTATCACAACTGCGACTTGCATCGGCCATGCTGGCTGGGGGTGATGGGACCTGCAGTCAGACACATCTGGAGAGTACTACGTTGGGGAAGACTGGCCTACAGGACGCTTGCATTCAACATGTATGGGAAGAGATGCGGGCACACGCCAGCGCAATTGCGCGGTGCTTTAAAATGCAGCAAGGGCAACGGGGACGAGACCAGAGAGTCAAAAGGGGTCAGCAGGCAATCTAGCCAAGCCTCCTGTAAGGGCAGGCAGTGCGCCCACGCACCTGTTCAGCCTTCCCGCAGCAGCCCGCCAACGCAGAGCATGCAAAGGGCATCCATGCCCTGCAGGCGCAGACGCCTCTGCCTCTTTGAAGCGAGTGAGGGCAGCTCTCCTGCCATGCGCCCTCCTGGGGTTCCGGAGCAGAGACGAAGACGGTACCAGCACGTGGCCAGAAAGCCAAGAGGGCAGACATCCCGTTGTGCAGGGAGATGGGCTGATGAGAGGCCTGGCATGCCGCTGCACAGAAAATGCGGAAGGCTGGGGTGCAGAAGTCCAGCAACGGCGCTTCCGACAGTGGTCCTGTGGCCCTTGGCTTGCCCATGGTGGCAGGCCTCCTTACTGTAGCTTCTCCGAGTGTTTGTGGACAAGCATGCTCACTAGAGACAAGAAGCATCCCCTCATGCGCCCAGAGATTTAATTTTTAGAGGCCCTGGGGAAGGCACTGAATCGGAAAGAAAGGCAATATTTTAATGACTTAACCACAAAGCTTTTGGAGGGCATCCCATACAGGGCAGAAACGGGAGTGAACGAAGACAGTTGGATCACCTTACAGTATATGTGGTGTGGGTTTGTCATATTTAAAAATTGACTTCTTGACATGCAAACAGAAGGGGGCAGAAAAATGGATCTTGCTGCCAGAGAAAAGGTTATTCTAATGGACTGCTGCTCCTGTAGCCGCTGAGCTCGTCTCAATGCAGCTTAGAAATATTGTTGATCTTTCCATCGACCTTATTTTGGTTGGGGGGAAAAGTGGGGTGGGGGGAATCTCTGATGAGCCTGGAAGAGCATGAGCACCCATTAAAGCCTTCCAGTCAACACAGAAAGTGGAAACCTAGCTCCAAACCCACTGTCGAGGTGGGGAAAAGCTCTCTTCCCCAGCTCCCAAAGAATTCAGGTGCAAATGTTGGGAGCAGGAACATGGGAGTGATGACCAGTGTGCAACTGGCTACTGGAAACGTAGCAAAGCTTTAACAAATGGCATAATGGCAGGGATGCACAATCACACGCAACCATCAGGCCTTAATTGTGCCCCTCATGGGTACTAGGAACCCCCCTCCCCACATTTCCTTCCTCAGTGAGGTGGATTTGGCCTGTCCTTGCTGATAAAGCACCAACTAGGAGAGAGCAATTTGAATCGGGATTGCCGGCATCTGCATACCTGCTTGGTTGGGCAGGTTCACAAAGAGCTGGATCCCTACTCCCACCACTCCTGTAGCTCTCAGGTTTGAAAGGGGTTGTGCACCCCACCTTTAACCCACTTTGCAAATCTGGCCGGACGATGACTGGCTTATTAAAAAGATGCGCCATGCATTTGCCCATGTTGTCCAAACATTATTTGAACTACTTCCCTTTGCAGGTAGCAAAGTGACTGGCTTATATGGAAGCCCAGATTAGACCTTTATCGGTTTCTGGAAATGGTCAGAACAAGCCATTTGCTACACGGATAACGCACTTGGAGGCTGTTGCTGGGGCCCAGGGGTCATTCAGCCAAGCACAAAATGACCGGACCCTGTGTGCAGAAGCGTCCAGGTCCTGTCCAACGAGTGTTAGCTTTAAGAATTTTTATGGAAGCAATGCTTTTTTAGCTCATGCATGTCATGCAATGGGGGGTGACCCCCTTGATTGGGGCAGATAACCATGTGCCCATAGGGGTCCCCATCAGATCAGCTGTGTGGGTAGTGAACCCTCTTGGGCTACATTAACACAAAATGGTGCACGGAGAATAAAAGAAGGAAAAAACAAATGATCCAAGGAACTGGCTGTGCTCAGCCGTTCTTCTTCTTGTGAGAAACCTGAAAGGGCTGCTCTTCTCTGTGTCACAATTCTAACCAAATTCTTTGCAAGATAAGCTTGACTTCTGCATTCCTGAGATGCGCCTGTCTTAACTGGTGCTTATCATGCTTCACAAGGACATCTTGAGTCCTTAGATGCGCTGGACTTCCCCAAAGCATCCTTGACCACGAAGATACCAATGTATCTGGGCAGGAGCAAAGAGAACAAAATCCAAGAGCTAGCATAAATAAATTTGTAAATGGCTTTAAGGCTGATAGAATTCTATGGCCGCTTTCATAAAATGAAAGCAAATCACAAGGGGTTGTACAAGATAATACGCCTATTTCCTTCTCAAGTACGTGCTTGGCTTGTTCATTAAAAAAGAAAAAAGAAAAGTTCACTGTGGCAGAATCATGCTCCTAGGCATGAATATCTCCCTCTAACAGTGGTTTCAAAATTTTGGGAGTCCTTGACACATCCATGTTTACTCTGAGGAAACCTAGAATAGTGCTGATATTATCTTAAACCTAGGATAGTTGAGGCCGTGCCGATCTTCTGGAATACCGCCTCTTGGACTTTCCCACCGCTCTGCGTGAGCAGAGAGAGCACATGAAAACAAGCCCAACCCTCTGTCCTGGTTGTCTGTTCAGGTTTAATGGGAAGCAGTAAGAAAGCAGGTCCACTCTTATGTCGCTTCTTTATGTATTGACTGTTTCTGTGTCGCATTATATCTTGGCAGCTTCCATGGTGCTGGATGCTAAATGCTAAAATTTGCAAAAGCATTAAAACGTTAAAAACGAAGTAGCATTACAACCATGGCTGGTCTGCAAAAGAGCCTTTGTGGAAATTCAGCAGGTGCTGAAAATTGTCTTTTCACTGAGCAAAACCAGGCAAGAAAATCCCCTTATGATTATGGCCACAATAGCAGGATCTGCTTTACGTTCATTTGGGTCTATCTGAGTTTGCACTACCTGGTCTAACCGGATTCCTACGACAGGGAGCTTTCCAGAGCGAACTGCCTTGCTACACTTTCCCTCCTTGTGTCAACATCTTCGGGCAACTGGACTGGCTTCCGAATCACGAAGGTTTCAAGGGGAACAGAGAACCTCAGACGAGCCCAGCTGGGTCACTCACGGGTCCATCTGGCCCAGCAGTCTCTTCACACCAGCTGCCTGCATGAATGCGCAAGCAGAACACCCGCTCCTCCATGTACCCGGCAACAAATGTACATAGACATGCTGACCAAAACTGAGGTATTCCTACCACTCTATACGACTGTGGTGCGCCCACAACTGGAGTATTGTGCTCAGGTTTGGGCCCCTCATTACAGGAAGGATATAGCCAGGTTGGAGTCAGTGCAGCGTGGGGCCACAAGGTTGGTGGCCGGTTTGCAGGGGAGGCCGAATGAGGCGAGGCTGAGGGAACTGGGTCTCTTCAGCCTGGAGGAGACTCAGAGGGGATCTGTTGGCGACATCCACGTATGTGAGGGGGTGTCACACAGAGGTGGGCAGAGACCTGTTCTCCCCTGCAGAGGAAGGCAGGATGTGCTCCAACGGAGCAAAGCTCAGGGAGCCAAGGTTCCCTTTGGATGCCAGGAAGCTCTTCCTGACAGTCAGGACCCCGAGGGTGTGGAATGGGCTCCCACGAGAGGTCGTTGAGGCCCCATCGGTGCGGGTGTTCAAAGGTAGGCTAGACACACACATGGTGGGCATGTTGTGAGCGAAGCCGGCTGGTGCCGGAGGTCAGACTAGATGGCCCGGGAGGCCCCTTCTGACTCACTCTGTTTCTAAGTTTCTATGTTTCTATGACCTGGAGAAGTGAACATGACAAGCCATGGTGGTTTTTTACCATGGCTGGTCCATTGTGTTCTCTGAACCCAGTCATGGTGTTTCACCATGGTAAGCTTGGTCTTTAGAAATCACAATGAGAAACAGTGGGTTGTTCTATGCTTTCTCCATAGCACCATAGCTTGCTTTATTGTTTGAACCCAGGATTGTGGTTTCCACACTTCTGGTATGCAACTACTGCCGAGTCTCCTGGGAACGGAACCGATTGTCCAGAGGCTGCGGAAGCGAGGGGCCGGACAACTGCTTCTCGCAGCCAGGATCTTGGCTGGCTTGAGGAAAGCAAGCAGTGAGCCACCCCTTGGAGTCTGCCTGGGATTTGGGGGTTTGCCAGCTGGAGAAATGATTGTGGCCAGTGGATAAATGCAAGAAGCCATGCTGTTAAAAGGTGTGTAAAGGGCTTTTTGTTATTTGAGAAAGCAAACCTTGAAATCTTTGAAATTAAATAATATTATGGAATGACTTTGATGTACCATTTGCTTGTGCTCTTAGGAATATAAAGAGAAAGCGGTATTATGCTGGCGTTGGCATGAAATGACCCCCTACTGCTTTTGTGGGGCGTTTGGCAGTGGGGTGGGTGGGGGGAGCGCTAATTCCTGGAGAGTCGGCATGGAATGCTCCAGCCGCCTTCTAAGCCGCGGATGCTTGGCTTGTGTTGTGTCCTCCCCAGTCCATGGGCAAATCTGCAGCTCGTGTTGGCACGAAGCGCAGGAACCGAACCGACTAGGCCAACGCTCCAGCAGGGACGCTGCTCCCACCCTGCCTGAGTTTGCTCCCTCCCGCATCTCCCCTTGTTATCTCTGACCTTGCACTGGAAATAACAGCAGGGGTTGGGGGGGGGGGGGGGGGCTTGGCTGCAGGCTAGAGGATCTCCATGGAGAGCCATTGGCAGGCTGGGGTTCCCCTTCCCAGCTTTAACTGGCAGTGCCAGAGTTTGCACTTGGGGAGCACCCTACCCCCACCCCTGCCTGCAGAGCTACGGCCCTTGCCATAAATCGGGCAGCCTCCCACCTCTTGCAGGCAGCTTCACGAGCTGCTAACTTAATGTGAGCAACAGGCATCAAGAACTGTGTGTGGCCCCAGGCACGTGCCCTGCATTCCAGCCGCGGCCGTTTCACCAGCATGGTGCCCATGCTCGTTCAGCCCTGAGATCCTCTCGTGTCAGCACTGTTCTTCCTCAGCTTGGCTGCTCTCCCTTTCTGGGGTCTTGCCATGACATTGCTGAGTGCTTTCTGCTTGGTGTAACCCCCTTTCCCCGCACTGAGATCCCTCCTTGCGGGGGGGTGGGATTTAAAAACAATGCAGGGGGACCCCTCCAATCCCAGAGTGATCTCTCCTGCTCTAATTATCTGCTTTGAAAAAGGATTTGCCTCTTTTCCATGATCCCAGTTTTTAAAAAAGAAAGAATGTGCGAGTGAGCGAAGCACCAGCGTGTATTTGCTTAATTATACCGGGATTAGTGGAGAAAGGCAGAGAAAGCCTTCTGAGAAAGGAGGAGGATTGCTGCTTGGTGCATGTGCAGCTTATCTGGCCACCCAGCATCACCAATCCCACCCTCGTCTACCTCCAGGAATTTGGCCTCCAGCTGCAGTGCAGATAGAAGGTCTGCGCCTGCATTGATAGCACCACTCGACTCCACCATGAAGATCTCCCTCTCCTCTCCTCTCCTCTCCTCTCCTCTCCTCTCCTCTCCTCTCCTCTCCTTCAGGCTTGTTGACATTGCCTTGTCCTGGGGCCAAAATCTGTCTGCAGCGGGGGCAACCGTCTTTTCCAGCCTTCTTCCCCCAGCTGCAGTTCTCCAGATGTGTTGGACAGCAATCCCAGATCATTCCCAGTCAACAGGATGCCAAAATACCCAACATATCTGGAAGACACCAGGGGTGTGCTTTCTCTCTATCTATCTTTCACTTCAGGGTTTCTTTTTGGATGGTTTTTCTTTCAGAAACACCTTAAATAAAGAAGTAGGTTCTGAAACCTGGGGGAAATGAGTGGGAGGAACATCTGGTATCGAAAGCACTAAAACCCCTTTGTTTCCTGCCATTTCTCTGCCTGACATCATAGCTTGCTTCTTGAGTTGGCTTTTCACTATAAACCAAAATGCACTCTGGGTTTCATTTATATTTAATGGCGATGTAGCTGTTTACCCTTAATACTCCCTGATAAACCCACTCCCCATGAACGTGTTTGATTTTGTTTTTCTTGCGTGACCAACGTCTAAGCTAATGGCCATGCTGACACTGTGAGTCGAATGAAAATCAGATGAAAGGGCTTGGATGAAGAGAGTTGGCTGTCTGAGCAGTGAAGCTTCTCACTCTTCCCATCTCAGCAAGCATTTGTGGCCACAGCAAAGCCAGCTGAAACATTTCTCCCATCCAGAGTGACAACAGGAAGCCTCACTTTCCTTCTGATGCTTGATTGGCTGGATCAGGTGGTCCAGCCTTCCCCAACCTGGCACCCATTAGATGTGTTGGATGGCAACTCTCATTATCCCCACCCAGCATGGCTGATGGGAGTTGAAGTCCCAACACATCTGTTGGATGCCCGACAGAGCCAGGATTTTGTTTGTTTGTATCGCAGTGCCTAAAGTGGGAGGAACACACACCGAGATGAGTTAATTTGAAGAAGCCAATGTGTTTTCAAGGTGGGATGGTGGGGAGAAGGCCTGCTCACGCTCAGGCAGGAAAAGAATTGGCATCCCATCCCATCCCATCCCATCCCATCCCACTAAACTGCTACCGAGATAAGCAAGAAACAGCAGGTGGCAAAAAAGACTGCAATGGGACAACCACAAGCCAAGCTTTGGGGGTCCAGGAAGAATGGCTTCCCATTCACGTCCTCCCCTTTTCACACTGAAAATATTCACCCACAAAGGTTCGGCTCACGGCGAAACTGTGCTCGCTGTGAACATCCTGGGCCCACAGGCCGGGCAGTCGACGCTGCCACTGACCAGCTGAATTGGTTGGTGGGCACCATCCCTGGCTGCCATCTTTCCTCGCAGGGCAGCCAAGTCGAGCACCAGGCAATGCGCACCAACCCGACGGCCCTTCAGCGAGCCGCGCCCTTCGGACTGAAAGACCTTTCCACGGGCTCCTCCGTCTAAGGCGCGTCACCAAGTCTTCTTTCTCTCGTGCTTCCTTTTCTGCAGCAGCCTAGTTCTCTAGTAACCATCGCATCTCAACTCTGACCGTGGCCATCGCTTGGCCAGATGCCACAAACCCCGACTTCGGCCACCCCAGTTCATCAGCGGGGTGCGTGCCGCTTTCTTGGCCTGCCTCAGCCCAGAAGACGAAGCCCGATTTGCTGCGCAACTTTTCACAGCAGCCTGGGCTGCAGAAGCTGGCCGGAGGAGCTCCTGCGGCACGGAGATACGATCAGGTCAGCTCCTTGCAGGCTCTCTGCTGTTAATGGCACAGGCGCTGGCAGACGTGGGAGTGGTTCTGCGAACCTTTCCACAACGCTTGGCTGTGTGTCGTGGCTGCTGCTGGCCCTCCTCCCGCTGCCCACCCTGGTGAGTGTTTGACTCACCGGTAAGCCCCAGTGTTTCCATTTTTAAAGCTGAGGCTAGAGGAGCGATGTAAGGGAAATCAGATACAGCTCCCCCGGTACAGCCAATTCAAATGGAAAGTATCACCTGCCAGTGATGGGTGGGAGGGCAGGCGAAGGCCCAAATGGCCAGAGGTTTAAAAAGGGGGTGCCGGCATGCTTCAGTGATGAATTGTGTGGGCGTGCTGCCTCCATTTCCTGGCACCTTGGC
The DNA here is from genome assembly GCF_004798865.1 of Varanus komodoensis. NCBI lineage: Eukaryota > Metazoa > Chordata > Lepidosauria > Squamata > Varanidae > Varanus > Varanus komodoensis. The sequence goes on along the minus strand of NW_025336508.1, from coordinate 1,541,626 downwards.
ACCGTTCACCAGACACGAGGCAATCACAGCACAAGGAAGTGAGTCGATTCTCGGTTTGAGATGGAACCGTGGCAGAGCTCTGCACCTCCAAATGGCAGGCAGGCTCAGGAAGAGCTGTCTTGGCAGCTGCGGAGAACGCATCTGTTCACCCCCAGTTGCAGCTGAGGAATTGGGAAGGGGTTATATATGAATTATGGGATGCTGTCTCCACTGTGGTCCACCTGGTGCTAACACTGGCATCTGTTTGGTGCCCGGTTGAGACTGCCCTCTCTTCCCAGGCATGGGGTATTTAGGTCAGCTATTTCTATCAGATCCATTACTTTAGCCATTTCACATTCTCGTGGCCCTCTAGACTGTGTCTGGAGGGTCACAGGAAGATTTGGATGCCCAGCTGGAAGGTTGGAGAACAGCCCTGTCTGGCTTTTTTCTGAGGATGGTGCTGTTGTCCAACCTCAGAGCGAGGGATCCGTGCTCAAAATGCCCCCCACCCACAGGACAGGGAGAGGCCCAGGCTGGCTGCATCTCTGAGGTTGTAAGAGTGACCTCGGAGGAGGGTGAGGAGACCGGCGTCGCCAATACACAAGGCATCGTGGGGCCTCTCTCTCTCCTGCTCCACCAGATGGCCAAAGCTGGCCATCCGAGCACGTGGCAGGTGTCCTCACCTCCTTGCTCTTCCTGCCCTGCCTGGGATGCCCGAAGGCCTCCGAGTTCAGAGAAGCAGGCCTTCTTGACTGCAGCCTTTGTTTTATACACCATACATTAGAAATTTTATACTAGATGTTTTACTATCCTGTATTGTGAGGCATTTTTTGTCAGCTTTTCCAGAGAGCTTCAGCTATTGGGCAGTATACAAATGAAGGTAATTCAATAATACTAATACTAATAATTATTAATACAGGTTAGTTATTAATAAAGCACCCTGAAAGGAAATACAGGTAGGCATGCTGAACCCTTCCGTATCCTCCACAAATAAAACATCTCCTCTCCAACATCTTTCTAGAATTATCACTGAACAAAGAACATGAGCAGGCCAGATACCCACATGTATAGCTTTATGCAAATGTTATGCAAATTGGTGTGCTCTTTTGTCCTCTGCTTTGGTGACACATTTCTTCTTTGCCCATAGACTCATAAAATAGTGGAGTCGGAAAGGGCCATGAAGGCCCTTGGGTCCAACCCCCTGCTGTTGCAGGACACCACGTCACACCGTCCCGCTCGATTCACGGGTAGCCCTCCCTGATTCCGGGACCAGGCTCAAGCACTGGTTTGGGCCTGTAATGCCCTCCACTGCCTTAGCCCAGGATACTTCAAGGGCAGAGCGCTCTTACCCGGGCCTAATCCCGATCATTTTGTGCCGGCCAGTTGCTGCTGCTGTCTGCATTATGGGGAGGAGCCACATGGAACGGGGGGTTTTCCACACTTGGCATTTCTGTACGGGCTCTTGGAGGGCGTCTTTGGTTTTGTCTCTGTGTCTAACCAGCACTTCGAGCAGGTTCTTTCCGAGCAGGCCACAAGCGGCACTTAAGCTGGAAGTGAAAGAAAGCGTCCGTGCCCGTGACATGTGGGTGCTATTTAGCGATACCACAGTGCCACCTAGAGACTCTCTGGTGGAAGGGCAGGAAAAGAAGCGCTCCGCGTGCAGCGCATGAAGAGCAATTCTGCGACAGAATGGAAAGCAGAGCCACACTCCTTCAGAGGAGCGAGTTCGTAGCTTGGGGGTGTCCTTGATCCATCTGTGCCACTTGAGGCTCACACAGGCACCAACCTGGGGGGGTGGCCCAGCTTTGCCCCTATCTGGACAGGGACAGACTGGCTTCAGGAATCTATGCTCCAGTAATCTCTAAACTAGATTACTGCAATGCATTCTGTGGGCCCTACCCTTGAAGACTGTTCAGAACCTGAAACGGGTGCAAAAATAAGCAGGCCCAGAAATCTGCACAGGTAAGACCAATTCTGGCTTACCTGCACTATCTCCTTCCAAGCTCAGTTTATAGGTTAGAAGCAGCACCTTGAAGTCCTACGTGGCTTGGAACTGTAACACCTGACACAAAGCCTCTTCCACCCTCCATTTACCTGAACCTTATGATCTACATCTAAGACCGTCATCCAACTGCGAACGTGACAAGCAGAAGGGCCTACTCAGTGGTGGCACCCCAAATTCGGAATGATCTCACAGAGGCTTGGCTAACACTGCCATCTTTTCCATGCTGGGTTAAAACTGCCCTGCACTCCCAGGCATCAGTGGCAAATGATGGGACAAGCCAGCTGTTTAAAGAGGACTAGTTTTTACCGGAATGGTTTTAGTTCTTTAAACTTTAAAATGTTGGATATTGGAATTTTGAGTTCTATTTTGCTGTTTTCACATTTTCAATGCCATCTTTTATTATTTTTGATCGTTATAGTAAAAAATAAATAATACTATTTTCTATTGTTTTTACATTTGTTTATGTTTGTGAATTGCGGTGAACGACCCAAAGTGCGTTGCTATTGAGTGAAACAGAAGTGGAATGATGAAGTCAATACTGATGATAAAAATGGGCTGGAATGCAGGTTTAGGCGCGTGCCACAGGGCAAGGACGAGCATTCCCCTGCCCTCCCCTCCCCATGGTAGAACGGGGGACGGCACTGTCAGGGGCCACTGGCATTCGGGTCCAGCCTCAGAGATTAATGAATGACTTAAACATGATGTTCACAATGCCTTATTTCATTTTGTAAAAGGTTTGCATGTTTTGTGCAATCCGAAGCAACCTGCGGCGATGCGAAGCTTTCTGTCAGTGAACTGGATCGGGGAAGGGGGAAGGGGGTTAAATTCCCTCCTCCACCACCCTGTGACCCAGTGAGGCGGCCGTGTGGCATCAGAGGAAGGGGAGCCCCGGTTGAAGCCCCTTTCTAACCCATGTGCCAAAAGGCAGGAGGCTTTCCCTGCAGTCCGGGCCTGTACCCGGGAGGAGGGCTGTTTATCTCCCTACTCCACACACCACCCTCCCAGCTTCTGCGCGCTGACGCTGCCCTCGAGAGCCGCGGGGCAGAAGACGCGGCAGCGGAGATGACACTGGGCCTGCCCGGCCCAGAGCGCGAGGCCTGCGTCGATCTATCAGCTCAGCCCTGCCAACAGTTTTGTAATCTGAGTTTCGCACCCTGCCAGCCATCCTGGGGCGGGAATGCGTCAGGGTGCCAGGCTCACCCTCGCTTCAGCCAACCCACCAGCCCTTGCAGAGGCTGCTCCTCGTGAGAACATCTGGTTTGCACCTTCTGCGCTATAGAATAGTGGCAGCGTTGGAAGGGACCGATGAGGCCGTCACATCCGGTCCCCTGCTCCGCTTCCACGTTGGGTCACCCATCGGCTGCTTAGTGGAGAAGGGCCTTCTCTGTGGTGGCACCCCGATTGTGGAATTCACTCCCCAGAGAGGTTCGCCTGGCGCCATCCCTTTATTCTTTTCAGCACCTGGCCAAAACCTTTTTATTTTCCCGATGTTTTAAGATCTGACTGTTTTAAGTGGGGGTTTTATTATTGCAAAATTTTAGGATGCTGTGTTTTAATTAATTTTTCTTTTGTTACATTTTATTGTTAAACCTTCCTGAGACTTCGGTAATGGGACAGTCTACAAAAGTTTTAAATAAATAAATAGCAGAGGTGAGTTGACATGCCAGCTGGGTATAAGCAGGCAAGAGAGCGGAAGAAGGGCAGGGAGTGCTTGGTCACGGTTTATCCCTCAGGGTCTCCCAGGCAAGCTTGCCCACCTTGCCATAAATTCAGGCAGGATGCGTTTCTCTCTTCCCTTGCGGGCAAACAAGCCTGGCTTTGCACAGAGTTGGGTGTCCCCTTTCAGAAAGGGCAGTCCTCAGCCTGAAGGGCTGTCCTGCCTGGTTCCGCTTTGACAGGAAAGGACCATCAGATCTGCTGCCGTCTGGACAGGGGGCTGAGAGGCTGGTGGACACCCAGGGGTCCAGTCTCCTAGGAGAGCGCTGTGTGGCTGTTGAAATGATAGGATTGCTCCTCGGCTTGCCTCGGTACCTATGAAAAAGCACGTGCAGACGGCCCGCAGAGGGATGCCCTCTTTGAAGGGATGCACGTCTCTCCGGGTGACGGGTGGCCCTCCCCATGGATTGAAACAGCCCTTAGCCAGATGCACTGGAGCCTTTCAGCAAACCTACGCCGTGCCATGGTGCCTCTCCCGCTGGCACCCCTTCCGGCCCATGGCGTACCCTTCTGGTCCCTCGAGGGTGGGGTTGGCCCACTCTGTTCCCCTGAGGGGGGTGCCCTAGAGCAGCGGAGGGGGGGCACCTGGCCCCTCAGCTGGCTAATCTGCAGCTTCAGACGGCGTGGTCTGCGGAGCTCTGGGCTGATTGGGAAGTGTTCTTCAGGAGTCTGGTAATGGTACTGCAGGTTACAACCACATGGACACATGAATATTCATCAGTACCAGTGAGTGCCCGTTAAGGACAAAATGGCTCCAAGCCACGCACTGCGGAGGTCTGCTTAGTGCGCACGCTGCGTTTCGGGTGTCCAGGTTCTATAGGTGTTGTGCTACAGTGAGGCCGATCAGACAGGGCAGTAAATAAATTGCAGCCTTCCCAGCTTGATGCCCTGTAGGTGAGTTGGACTGCAGCTCCCAGAATCCTGGCTGGGGATGATGGGAGCTGTAGTCTAGCACATCCACAAGGTAGGGAGCTGGGGAAAGTTACTCCTAGCACTTTCTAGACTATAATAGAGTTGTATACACTACAGAGTCTTTTCTACAGGCATACTCCTATGTAATATTACATCTTTTTTCTGTCTAAGTATGGAGAGGATTGTGCCCTTAGAGACATAAAACCAAATTAAAACATTTCACCCATAGTGTTGTTGTTGTTGTTAGTCGCGAAGTCGTGTCCAACCCACTGTGACCCCATGGACTACACTTCTCCAGGCCTTCCTGTCTTCCACCATCCCCCGGAGTTCACCCAAGCTCACACCGACTGCCTCAGTGGCTCCATCCAGCCACCTCATCCTCTGCCGTCCCCTCCTTCTTTTGCCGTTAATTGTTCCCAGCATGAGGCTCTTCTCCAGGGAGTCCTTCTTTCTCATTAGGTGGCCAAAGCATTTGAGCTTCATCTTCAGCATCTGGCCTTCTAAAGAGCAGTCAGGATTCATCTCCTCTAGGACTGACCGGTTCGATCGCCTTGCGGTCCAAGGGACTCACAGGTCTCCTCCAGCACCACAATTCAAAGGCCTCAATCCTTCGATGCTCCATGATCCAACGTATGTTGGCAATTTAATCTCTAGTTCCTCTGCCTCTTCGAACTCCTGCCTGTACTTCTGGTAGTTCTCGGTCCACATACTGCTGGAGCCTAGCTTGTAGGATTTTGAGCATCACTTTGCTAGCATGTGAAATGAGTGCAATGGTGCAGTAGTTTGAACATTCTTTGGCATTGCCCTTCTTTGGGATCGGAATGTAAACTGAACTTTTCCAATCCTGTGGCCACTGTTGAGTTTTCCAAATTTGCTGGCACATTGAGTGTAGTGCTTTTACTGCATCATCTTTTAGATTTTGAATAGCTCAGCTGGAATACTGCCGCCTCCACTAGCTTTGCTGTTGCTCAGACTTCCTAAGGCCCATCTGACTTCACATTCCAGGATTTCTGGCTCGAGGTCAGTGACCACCCCATCGTGGTTGTCAGGGACGTTAAGCTCTTTCTTGTATAGTTCTTCTGTGTAATCTTGCCACCTCTTCTTAATCTCTTCTGCCTCTGTTAGGTCCCTGCCATTTTGGTCCTTTACCATGCCCATCTTTGCATGAAACGTTCCCTTCATATCTCCAATTTTCTTGAAGAGACTTGCAGCCAGAGTACAACCACATTAAAAACTGCAGGTGCCATTCACATGGTGTTCTGCTTCTCAGCTTCCTATACCAAAGTTTCCACATCCCCCCCCCCATTTTTTTGGGCAATGCTATGCTTGCCCTTTAGAGCTGCAGGTCAGGCAGAAATTCAGCAGGCTCAGCTTCTCTCACCAGCCCATCTCAGCAGAGCAAGGACACAACAACGCCTGTCGTTTGCATTCTCCTCTGTGGCTGCGCTGCAGACAGAAATGAAATGAAGGCAGGGTAGGGTTCTTCGGTTTGGGACATGAGAAGGTAAGGTGAGCTGCCTCGAATCAGGTGAGACCCTCCCAGAGGCACGTGGGGAGGCCGCAAATTCAGCCCTCTGCATTGCAGGAGGCATGTGGTCCCCACACCCCACGTCCAGGGTTCAAAGGCATGCTTTCTCTGTGCCTGGAATTTCCCTGTAGCTAAAAACTGTCATATAACTCCATGAATCCGACCAGCCTTTCCCTCCCTCCTCTTAAAAAGCAGCCTCAAGGCCTCGTGATTCGGGTGCTGACGTGCCCTGCCTCACACAGCACTCTGCTTGAAGAACCGTTGTGTTTTCAGCTTGAAATTCAGCATGGACTATCAGGTCTGGAAGTGCCTGGAAGATGCCCTGGGAGGAGGCTGAGCGGGCACCCACTTGCCTTCCCCACAGTGGTGAGATGCAATTTCTCTGTAATTGCTCTCCAACACACATTCCCTCTCTCTAAATGCAACTCATAAATATCCTCAAGCATGTGAAATTCTCGGGGTTGCGCAACCCAGGGCTTCTGCGCACTGCCAGTCTATCCGAGGCATTTTGCTGTGCTCGTTTCATGAGCAAAAACCAACGGAGCTCTCAGTCGGTTTTCTACAGGATGCTGAGCCACAGTGAACGGGGAGGCGGCAGCGAGGGGGTGGCCAAGAGCACAGGCCTCTCCGAGGGCCCCCTGCCTTCACTGCCCGAGGCCGCGCTTGGCCCTGCCTCACGGTAGGGCCGGCCCTGCTCACAGGCATTTTTCTGTTTGCAGGAAGAGCTCCCCGTCGCAGTGCTAACCAGTCTGGGGTGCCTTGTTCTTGAGTGTGCAATTAAAAGCACCTTGCTTTAAGCCCCCCTCCTGGGGAGGGCGAACTGCTAGCACCCCGGCTTTGTTGCACTGGATCCACACAGCCGCCCGGATTTCAGTCTGGCTCGGGGCAGGGCTGTGGAGGCAACGATGGCAAAGGCCAGAAGCGTGCCTCCTGTGGAGCCCCGTACCCTCTTCTGTCTTCTCTCTGCCACTGAGCAAAGAACCTGGAAGCTACTTCTGGTGAAGAATCATGAGCACGCAGTGAATGATTCAAGCAGGAAAGCTCTAAGGGAGCTTCCCAGAGAAGGCTTCCTGATGCCTGGTTGGAGGAATTCTCCGGGGTGAGGGAGGGCTCCGCTCTTATCCCTCTTGTGTTTTCCCACTCCTCTGGGGGTCTTTTTCCCTGGGAAAAATCTGTTAAGGAAAAACAAGGATTGGGCTGCGGAGACTCTCAGGGCAGCCCACTTAGCCACGTAGCGCACCAGGGCCTGATTTGCCTGTTTACTCTGGGATGGCTTATCCCACTGGCTTATCTATGGCTGGCTTATCTATGGCTTGTGCAGAGCGTCATTTCCCCAACTGCCTGTCTGGGTGCAGCTTGTCTTGCTTTCTGGATCTGGGTAGCATGACTTTTGGAAGGGGGAACAACCTTCAAATAACCCACGGGCTGTATCAACCCTGTGCAAACCATGCTGTTGGGTTTCAGCCAACCCAACAAGACACACATGGGAACCGCTGATGGAGATTCTGCCTGGTACACACCGCAGATCGTTGGACCCATGGCAATCGTGCAAACTAGCCGACTGCCTGGAAACAGTTTCCCTTCTCTCTGCATCCCCTCCAAAAAGGGATTTTAACTGATCACACACCTCCCCATTCAAAGCCATCTTGGGGCAGCGAATTCCTTCTGCTAATTTTAATTTACCTGTCAAATGATAGAAGCTTCTAAAGCATTTTGCAAACTGTGGAAAGCTTTGGTTACTGAAGACAAAGTCCTTCTGATTGCAATTTATAGCTTGTATTACAGGCCTGGGAAGCTTCAAGTAAAGATAATAAACCCTGGCCACTCCTTCTGCCTCCAAGCAGAGTAATTATTCCTCCAGAGTAATGATGCCTGGTGAGGCTCACCAGGGCAAATTTCTAACAGGGGAGCAGAAACACACTCCTCTATGCACTTGAAAGATTTGCATCAGTGAGGTACAGTGGGGAATTGCATTGCAAAATGCCCAGGTGCAGCATGGTGACAGAAACATGATCTGGGCAAATCTTTTTCGAAAAAGACTGTTGTACCTTAAACACTTTGCAAGGAATCTGTGAGTAGCTTGAAGCTCAGAGCTGTTTGCTTCTGTCCGCTATCTGTCGAGATTCCAAGGCTGCGTCTCTGCTTAGGATCGGTGGCCAGATGTGACCGGCCCTGTGATAAAACAGGGTGAAGTGACTTATTGAGTCACCGAGATGGCTCGGAGATGAAGGCAAAGGTTGCTGCCGACATGGTACCTCAGCCAGAGAGCTGGGCATGCTGGCTGGAGGAGGGGAGGTGTTGGGAACGTGCTTCAAGTGGCACGATGCCCCGTGCCAGTGCTGAACGATGCCAGGACGGTAAAGGCAAGAGCCGAAGGGCTTCTCTGCACGAGGCATTTCTCGTGACTTCATGCCAGTGGAGGTGGGCCCACAAGAACAAAAAAGTGCGAATATTAACAATATTCCCAGGATGGGTGGGTGCCTCAAGGTCTTGCCGCGTTTCTAAGTTCTTTCAACCTTTTAGAATGGGGGGCGGGATTGGGGGAGAATCAGGAAACCCCCAAAGGAACGGTGTCTGGGAGAAAGGCCATGACTGCATGAGACACCCCAGAAGAATAGATTGGGGCCTCAGGGGGGTTTGATTTGGGGCCGAGGCTTCAGGGGCCCACCCTGCTCTGTGTGAACATGCAGGAGGTTAAAAGCATAAAATAAGAAAAGACCCTCCTGAGCCACACAGCCTGTCAGAGCAGCATCGGGTTCTTCCACCTGTGCAAATGAGATCAGGAGGGCATCCAGGAGAGATTTGGAGCAGGTCAGAGGGCCGTTTTCGATCGTCTGGGCCTGCCAACGTAGGGCAGACGTGCCAAGTATCTTGATGCTCAGCCGCCAGAGCACGCAGCTATCTGAAACAGCCGGGCCGCCTGCTCCTCAAAGCCGCTGTTTGCAGAATTTCAGCAGGGTCTCTCGGGCCAGCTCCTGTACGTCACTGCTCTCTGGCCCATGGAGCAGAGGCCAGGAAGGAGTCGTGGGGCTCCTGCCCCTCGGGGCTCAGCCCAAGGTTTCCCCTCTTTGCCGTGAGGAACGCGAGCTCCTTCGGAGGCATCTTTCTTGCAGCCAGCTGCTGGGGAAATTCGGTGGAGGCAGTGTGAGCATCTTCCAGGAAGGAGACACTCTTGTCCCTTGAAGCATTGCCCAGGGGTCACGGGCTTTCCGTGGGCACTGCTGCGAGAGTCTTGCCAAGCGGAAAGGTGGCACGGAGGCTTTGGTGGGCAGGACAAAGAGGTCAGAGGGAGGGGCATGGCCCAGCTGCCACTCTCCTCCCAAAAACATAGGCACCCCTCACCCCGTGGGGACCGCTCAGATACTGAGCAGCGACAGAGGACGGAAGCGCCCCTACTTTCGCGCGACCCTCGGTCTCAGGCTCTTTTGCCTCTAGGCTGCTAGGACCCGGAAATGCGGCGGTGAGGCTCCTCTGAGCCCGGTGTCGGGCAGGTGGATGAGCAGCCCCGTGAGAGCGACTCAGCCCAGAACTCGGCAGCATCAGGTGCCTGTCTCTCCTGGTCCGAGCCTCGGTCCTTGAGGCCCAGAATGGCCCACCCAGGCTGGGAGCAGGGGCTCCTGGTGGGCGGGCGGGTGCCAGCCCTGCTGGGAGGTGCAGGGAATGAACTTCCAGCATGCACAGCGGGAATCAGGGAGTCAGGGAATAGCAGAGCTGGCAGGGGCCGTGAAGGCCACTGGTCCAACCAGTGCTGGTGCAGGACATCACGTTACACCGCCCCGCTCAGCGGGCTGCCCAGTTTCTCCTGGAAAGTCCCCAGTGAGGGGGAGCCCCCCAGCTCTCCAGGCAGCTGGTCCCACTGTCGTGTTTGCTCTGAGGAAGCTTTTCCTGACGTCCAGCCTGAACCTGGGCTGCTGCAACTTGACTTGATTGTTCCGTGTCCTACATTCTGGCACCAGTGAGAAGAGACCTTGCCCTTCCCCTTTGCGACAGCTTTTGAGGGACTTCTAGAGGCAGATCATGTCCCCCGGCTTTCCTGCGTCCTGCAGGCTGCTGAGGCCTCGGGTGGTGAACGCTCCTTTCCCCCGAAGGTGCCAGGCTGCAGGAATGCCATGTGCGGCGACCCACTGGCCCTCAGCCAGTCCTGGCCCGTGTCCTCCGGCGCCGTCCTTGAGGTGGTGTCTCTCACAGATACGAGCCGTGCTCCAAACAATCCTTCAATAGACAGGAGTTGGGCAGGCGGCCAGCCATGCCTGGCATCGCCTGCATTCTCGATGGCTCTGCCTCGTCTCGCCAGCTGGGCCCGGCTTCTTAAGGTGACTTTGATGGCGGGGAAGGGCCAGATCAATGGCCTCATCTGGCCTGGCCCCACCTGGACCCCTCCAGACATGTCTCCCAGCCGGCTCTAAGTAGCGAGGCTGGCCAGGGAGTGCTGGGAGTCGTAGTCCTAGCCAGCTGTGGTGCCTTCCATCACGGCCAGTCAGGTGCCTTTGGGACAAGCACAAGTGGGGTTGAAGGCAAATGGCTTTTCCACTGCTGCTCCCCAGGCCCTGGTGTCAAGATAGCATGCCCCTGAACAGGGAGGTTCCTCCACAAAGCCACTGTGACCCCAACCCAGAGATAGGTCTGCCCCTTTCTTTTCCCTGATTGCCTTTCCCAGCATCCTCCAGTCTTGCAGCAATAAAATCCAGACCTTCATTCCCATCCACCCGTCTGGAATCAGCTGCTCACCCATTTCCCTGGATGCCCCAGTGCTGCGGCAATAGGGGAATGGGGAAGAGCTCTCTGTGTCCGGAGGGGTTGTGCTTTGGGCAGGCAATCAGGGCCACGAGCCCCCAGAGCCGCTCCTCCATGGCCCCGTGGCCCCTACTAGTGCCCTGCCGCTCAGGGGGATGAGGAGGAGCAGGAGGTGCCGTGGCCCCTTGCCCCCGGGGCTCCCACGTGCCAAGCAAGCAAGCAAGCCCAGCAGGTGACCACAGCGGGCGGAGAGACGGCAGAGGCACTGTGGGAGGGGCCCCTTGAGGGCATCTGGCCGGAGGGCCCTCAGCCTCTCGGAGGCGGCCTCGGCTGCCCGCGAAGACAGCGGCAGGACAAACAGCACCCAGCACGTCGATCCAGGCGGAAGCGTTTGCAGCGTCAGCAAGCGCACTCTTGGAACGCCTCCCCACAGCCCTGGTGGGCTCTGCTTGATGTGGAGGGGAGACACGGGATTTCTTCACATTCGGCATTCGGGGGAGGAAAAACCTCCCAGGCATCAGACCTCGTACGCACTCTTCCCTTTTGCTGAGCCACCTGTTTTTCTGTGGCGAGCGATGGTGGAAAGAATTGCATACGCTCAGCTTTTGGAGCGGATCCTGCATGCCGTGTTTCCTCATAGGAGCCCAGCCCAAGCGAGGGGGACATAAATCTCTCCCCTCCATCACCCGCGCGGCCGTGAGTTGGCTTTGCGGCTTCCTGACGGGAGTTCAGACACACAAGAGAAGGGCTTCAAATGCCACTTAGGTCGGGGTGGGCAAGGACCAGGCCCAGCTTCCTCTCCGGGGCATACCCATGAAAAGCAACGTGGGGGCTTGTCCCCCGCAGCACCAAATTCTGGTGCCAAATTGCAGGGACTGCAGAAAAGCGGAGGAGGCAGCAGGGACCATGTACGATGCCTGCCCCAGGGTGGTCAAAGGGTGGGCTGCTTTTATGAGGGACCTCCACTCTAATTAACCCCTTAAAGCAGGAGCTGTTGTAACGCATGGCTGCAATAGGGATCAGGCATCCAGGCACTCACAAGGGGTGCACTTGGAAGCAATTTGCAGAACAAAGCGAAAGGCTGCGAAAGGCTGACCGGTTCGGCTCGCAAAGTTGCAGGGACTCAAGGACTTGGTTAGTGAGACTCAGCAAATGCCCGCCTGCCCCCAACCCCGTTGCATGCGTCTGTGCGCAGCCTAAAATTCTTTGGAACATTTGGCCTGAGAAAGAAACGGGCTGGTGGTGGAAATGGGCTGAGCCATGTTTTCTTTTTAAAAATAAAATGAAACCAAAGACAAGACCGCAGTCCATGCGCTGAACATATATTTTTTAATTCCGCCAGCAATAATAACCTTCCTTAGGACATAATATTTGAAGTGGCAAAGGGAGAAAGACTCTCTTGTGTCTTTAAATAAGAGTTCTTTGGTTAGAGACGTGGATTTCACTGAGCAGAATCCCAGGTGTTTAAAGTTTATGAAAATAAAGACCACCCTTTCGTGTCATCTGCTCATGAAAGCACACATGGGCCTCGGCTGCCAGAGGCACACGCCTCAGCCCTTTCTCACTTCTCCTCCTGACCCCTCCGTTAGGGCAGCTTCGCCAACTTCGTGCCCTCTAGATAGACTGGGTTTGGTGGGTGGATTGTGGAGGTTTGGGTCTTGTGTACTGGGTTTGTGATGCGATGGACAGGACGGGCATCACACTTCCACGCTCGCTGCTCGAAATCATTTCTCGACTCCAGAGAAATCAGCTCTGTCCATTTATCCATGCGTGCGATCTCGGCTCCTTCACCTTGGAGAGGAGTTGTTCTCCAGGGTCAGTCCAGGACCCCATTAGCCACGACAATGGGGTCTTACTGGCACTGGCTTCCGCCAGTGGAGAGGAGTGTGACCAGGAAGTGTGGACTTTTGGGTGAGGCAATTATGTTTTGTCCTGGTATTTGCTTAACCAAACGAACATGCAGCCTGGTCTCAAGTCAGTGAAGGATAAAGAGCTTTAGAAAAGCCAACAAGGGCGGACAGAAGAGGTTAGTCCTTTTGGGGAGGAATAACCTGTTGTTTGTCTTGTACTTTGCTTTTCTAAACTACCAGGAAATCCTTGATAAAAGGATCAATAGTTCTTCTAAATATTACCTTCTGGCTGAGGTAATGGGCTGGATGAGGGCCAATAAACTGAAACTTAATCCAGACAAGATGGAGGTCCTGCTGGTGGGTGGATCGAGCTCCTGGGTAGGTGGCCTGGACCTTGTCCTGAATGGGGTTGCACTCCCTCTGAAGGACAGGGTCCGCAGCTTGGGAGTGCTCCTCGACCCAGAGCTGACTTTGGAAGCTCAAGTGTCAGCGGTGGCGAGGAGCGCTTTCCTTCAGCTTCAGCTGATCTGTCAGCTGCGTCCCTACCTGGAGGACGACTGCCTGGCGACAGTGACGCATGCATTGGTTACTTCCCGGTTGGATTACTGTAACACGCTCTACGTGGGGCTGCCCTTGAAGACGGTCCAGATACTTCAGATGGTGCAAAACAGAGCAGCCAGGTTGCTGACGGGGACTGGGTGTTACTCTCACATAACCCCAGTCCTCTACCAGCTTCACTGGCTCCCCATCGAAGTCCGGGCTCAATTCAAGGTGCTGGTTATCACCTACAAAGCCCTTAACGGCTTGGGACCCGGATACCTGAAGGAACGCCTGCGGCCATATTTGCCCTCCCGCCCCTTGAGATTGGCAGCAGAGGCCCTCCTCCAGGAGCCCTCCGTGAAAGGACTGATGATTCCGCAGCCCACACCTCCGGATGACCTCTCCCAGCGGTTTCATGTAGACATTAAACAGCAAAAGGGACAAAATGGACCCCTGCGGAACTCCATGGCATAGCTGCCATGGTGCAGAGCCATAGTCCCCCAGCACCACCTTCTGGAATCGGCCATTGAGACAGGAGCAGAACCACTGCAAAGCAGTGCCTCCAACCCCCAATCCCGCTAGCCTGTCCAGAAGGATACCATGGTCAATGGTATCGAAAGCCGCTGAGAGGTCCAGAAGAACCAACAGGGACGCCCTCCCCCTGTCCTTCTCCCTGCACAGGCCATCATACAGGGCGACCAAGGCAGATTCAGTACCGTACCCGGGTCTGAAGCCGCACTGAAAGGGGCCCAGATAATCAGTTTCATCCAAGAGTGCTTGGAGTTGTCCCGCCACCACCCGCTCCAACACCTTGCCCAGAAACGGGAAGTTGGCCACTGGTCTATAATTAGTGGCCATCTCTAGATCCAGTGACGCCTTCTTCAGGACCGGTCGGACTACCGCCTCCTTTAAAGGGGCAGGTACCCGACCCTCCCTCAGAGAAGCGTTAACCACTTCCAAGATCCAGGTCCCAATCCCGTGCTTGGCGTTGTTAATTAACCAAGATGGGCAAGGGTCCAATAGGCAAGTGGTGGGACGTACTCGTCCAAGCACCTTGTCCACATCATCAGGCCGCAATAACTGAAATTCATCCATTAATTTTGGACCAGGCGGCGGCATTGGTATCTCCCCAGAAGCCTCTGAATCGCTAGTAGAGTCTAGCTCATGACGAATCTGAGCGATTTTCTCCCTGAAATGCTTGGCAAAGTCGTCACAGCGGGCCTTCGAGGGTGGAACCAGATCTTTCTTAGGGCCAGGATGGACCAGCCCTTGTACCACCCGAAAAAGCTCTGCCGGATGGCATTTTGAGGAGGCGATGGAGATGGAGAAGGATTTCTTTTTCACCGCCCTCACCGCCACAGCACAGGCCCGATAGTGGGCTCTCAAGTGTGTTCGGTCGGATTCATCCCGTGCTCTCCTCCACAGGTTTTTTGCCAGTGCCTGAGATGGGAGCGTTTTCCCTCATGCTGTGCTGGCTCGGGCACGCTCGCTTTTCTGCTGACGTGTGCCTACACGTGTGGTGGAGGAAGCAGGTGTGCTGGACAAGTGTCCGGGGCCGTGCTCGGCTTGCATGGTCTTGAGAGAAGCTGGACGGGGGGCTTGGGGACTGGATGCCGTCAGCACGAGCCCTCGTGGTGCCAGCTTGGGGGAAGCTGCATCAGTGGGCCGATTCCTGGAAGGCGCCTTTGATACCATCAGATGAAACGGTTCCGGGGATGCTGCCAGAGGGCGGACAGACGCCCACCTGGCGGGGATCCGGGGACACTGCCCTGTCAGCCAGCGTCTGTGGGACCACTGTGGTGACTTCAAGGGCACGGCTCAGGCATCGGGGCTGGTCAAAGACTGGCGAAGGTCTCCCACACCTGTGTTTACCAGCAGAGGGTGGAGACAAGGTCTTTTCATTTGCAACCACCATGTCCTAATCTTCTGCATGTTTAGAAATCGGCTGCACCGTGTCCAATAACAGTGCTCTTTGCAAACACACGTAGGATTTGAGCCATGACCTCTGCAGGCCTCTTCTGAGACACAGACGGAGTGGAGCCTAAGAGGGAAAGGGTGGAGCTTCATAGTCCAGGGGGTGCGGCTTGATAATATTGGGGTGAGGCCTGGAGCACATGGCAGTTTTGGGGATGGAGCCTGGGGGAGTGAGGACAGACGAAACGAAAGCTCTTATGGCGGGTTTTCCTCCATGAGGTGGCTAAGCGACTGCTAATCCATGGTTATGTCCATTGCGGAAGTACGCTCTGGTCATGACTTACAGGGCATTTCCATTCCTGCTGCGGCATCTCTAAGGGGAAATGCAGTTTGGTGGAATAGTGCAAATACCCAAGGGGGGAAAGCGTTTTCTTTGGATTTTTGAAATCATGCTGCATTTTCCTTGTTCGACAAGTCCCATGCCAAAGCACTGCTTGGAAACAGAAGGAAAGTTGGAGAGGCACGGCTTCAGCGAAGAGCTGTGAGCAAATGTGAGCAGGGAATGAGGAGCGCACAATACGTGCCCCGAGAGAGCAGCTTTCTAGTCCTCACTCGGCCATGACGCTCACGGGGCGAGTGTGGGCCAGTCGCTCTCCCTCAGCCCAGCCAACCTGATAGGGCTGTTGCGTGGAAGATGACGGGGAGCGAAGGAAGCCGCCTTGACCTCTCTGTAATGACCCAGGGGCCCCCCTCCCTCTTACGAGGAGAAGCCCCGTGTCCACCCGAGAATTAGCGCGCGACTGAAGGGTTAAAAAGGAGGCTGAGCAGATACTCCTCTAGCCACACGCTGGGGATTAGTGGTGAGGCAGAGGAATGGCCGCTGGAACGGTTTCACGCTAAAATTGATGGGGCAGGAAAACGTCAGCAGAGAGTGCTTGCAGGGCTCTGATAAAAGAAGAAGAAACAACCCATGGGGGGGGGGCAATCTCCGGAAAAAGAAGGGGTGACCTGTTGCTTGCTGGACCCGGTTAGCCGAGATTGTGAGGTTGGGCCCCCCCGGGATGTGGATTCCAGAGTCTGGGTAATATCTAGGCAATAGGGTGGGGGATTTGGCCATAATGTGTGTGCAGGGGGGGGGGGGCAGACCCCTGGAGCAGGTGTTTGCATGGCTGAGATTGCTGGATGGATGAGTTTAAGGGTTTTTGAAAGGGTTTCCTGGAGGGGGGCGACGGCCAACCCCAAACCCGGGAAGGACTGCAGCTGGGTTGTGCTGCTGAGGAATGAAGAGGTACCTTGAGGGAAAAGCATCAGTACTTGTGGGAATTGCTGAAGCAGCACACACATGGCTCCTGACCACGTGCAGAGTGCAAGTGCCTGTGCGATGTGGATGGGCTCTGCCTTTGGCCGCAGGACAAGAGGGTTTCCCAAACAGGGTGAGTTCCCTTCAGCCAAGGCTTGGCCAAACCCTCAAAGGAATCTTGTTCTGCCAGAAAGACCAAGAATTTGTGTATTGTTTTAAAATGAATGACCCCTTTAAAGGCACAATGTGCCCTCATGTGTAAATTACAAAGAAACAAAGGTTGCGAAATCCAAACTTTCCTCTCTGTGCCAAAATTGTACCTTTTCCCTTCGGACTCGGCTTCTGAGTAAGGTTCATGATCCATGTTTTAGATTCTGCGGCTATAAAATTCTCATTGCAAAGGCCCAGCTGAATGTTTAGACAGAAATTAGCTGCGGCTTTCCAGCTGGGAAGGCAATCCCACCCCACGTGTAAGATATTGGTTGTGATAATGCAGGTAGCTGTGGGAAGCTGCGTGGTTCACATCTTCTGAGTGCGGCTCATTCCTTGGGAACGAGGGGCCAGTTTCCAGCAGCAACGTGGCCAGATATCACGGCTGTGCCCCGATCAGCCCCATCGGTGGATCCCCGAGCCAAGCAGAAAGCCATCTCAGGTGTGTCAAAAGGGGTTTTCCAGGTGCATTTGTGTACCTTCATGAGGTCATTGTCTGAATTCAGACGAGGCTGAGGAAGGCACTGACTTGGGGACGAGAGCGATGGGGAATGAAGCCCCGACCCAGAAGACCCTTTCTGTGGCCCAGGCAAAACAGAGCAAGTGTTCAGCGTGTGTCTGAAACCTTTTCTGTCCCCGTGGTGAGCATGAGCCAGACCTGGGAAGAAAGGCACTGTGTGCAGGATACCACCTTAGTGAACTTCTCCTGTGGAAAAGCCCCGTGAGGGCAGGGGACATGGGCCAAGCACAATCCAAGCAGATTTCCCTACCAAAATGGGGAACAGCACTTTTTTTATATATTAAGTTTTATTCAAAATAACCCTAAAACAAAAGAAAACTAAAAACAACATCAATCATCAGAAATATCGGACCTGCTGGGCCAGCCCCCACATTTTTTTCCATTTATGATAACTTAAAAACATATTTAAATTTATACAAAGTCCCGTTTCTCTAACCAATAATAAAAAGAGTCCCAAGTTTGAAAGAAATGGGAACAGCACTTTTTATGTGTTTACTATGATAAGGACTCCTTGGGGACTTTTCCCCATTTTGAACTTTTACCTGGGCGACCGCCTGGCCCGGCGGCTTCCTTTCCCCGGAACGGCGCCTCTTATTACCAGGGCAATCGGGCGCAAGCGCTTGCTCGCTCGCGGTGGCTTGCGATCTCTCGCCTGCCTCTCGGCCGCACAAGCACCTGCAGAGAGCCAGCCCAGGTGGCTGGATCACCATGGCCTGCAGGCTGAATGCTAGCAGGGACTGGAGCCACGCCGTGCCGGAAGGAGCTGCTTCCCACCCCGCCGGAGAATTCGAAGATGGGGTCCATCGCCCAGAAGAACAGTGGCCCTTGAAGACCGGTTTGGCTCTGGCCTAAAGAGGGTGCTGCTGCGGACTGGCGGGCTGGACCTGCGGGCTGACCCAGGACTGGAAATCCCAGCTCCGGACGGGCCCAGATCCAAAGACTGACAATGCGTTGTAACTTACTCTTTGCATTGTGTTTCTGGACTGTGTTAGGGAGAGGGTGAATTACCGCCTGGGGGGTGGCGGGCGGCGGCTGGAGCGATGGGACACGGGCTGAACAGGTTCTGCCTGCTCTGTCTCAGGGGCAGGAGCAGAAATCTATTGGGGGGAGTGAAATTTAGCCCCTTTGCCCTCCTAATAGGGCAGCCCCAGAAAAGCTTTAACTTGGCAGGGGGTTGGGCTGCTTGCATCCCTCAAGGCTGGAGGCATGGCTTTCCCTCTCAAGGGGTACCCCTGGCTGCTCCTCTCACGGCTTCCCCCAAAATCTACCCCCAGGCAGGGGAAACCCTCACCTGGTTCCAACTGGGAATTGGGCCTGGGAGAAAGCGCCGCTGGGTGGCGGGATGGGCGATGCGAGTCGACCGCCTTCTGCAGGGCCAGTCCATGGCGCTTGCTGCCCGTTTTGGGCACGGCGAGCAGGCAGGGATGCCGGAGGGGGCAGGGCCGAAGGATGCAGGGAATGGGACTCCCGTCCAAACTCACGGCCCCCCCAGCTCCAGGGCAGCAAATGACAGTTCCTCCTGCCCAAAGGAAAGTCCACGGCCCTGCGCTGGGTCTTGAAACGGGCGTTTGGGACGAAAATGACACCAAGCAAAGCCCGGTGGCCTCCAGCCCCCCCCCCGGAGGACCCCCCTCCCCTTGGCAATTCCGCCAACGATGAGGGATGCTTCAGGAGTGGGGCAGAGGAAAAGGGGGCATGACCCTGTAGGTGGCTGCAGGGCCTATAAGAAACGTCCATCGCGGCGGTTTGGCTCCGGCCACCTGGCTGTTTTGAACCTGCCCTTCTCCTTACATGTAACTCCTGAGGCCTCCTCAGGCCAGTGCTCCATAACGGAGCTCAGCATGCCCAGGAACCCACCAAAAAGGCCAAGGAAATGGGCCCCCGCGCAAGGAGAAGCGCTGTGCTCCCTCCCTCCATCCCGCTGTGGGGCAGCCTGTGGAACCCCCGGCCGCCCTCCGCCCCAGGTACCCGAAGGAGCGAATCCTCCATGGGACTGGCGAAGGGCTGCTGTTCGTGAGCCAGGAGCTGGACCGGGTGCGTGCAGTGATGCCCCCGGGGGGCTGGCCCTGGACCACCTGTCGCAGGGGAGGGGTGCTGTGCTCAGCGAACCAGGCCCCCGCTCAGCGGGTGTGGTGGGCTGGGAGGCCCGCCTGCCCCCCATGGTGCTGTCTGGGAGGGCTAAGCCCACGGCCTGTCTGGACGTGGAGGACGCCAGCCCACCACGGATCAAGCCCGGTCGCGAGCCGGCTCATGCCAGGGCTGCGGGGGCCGGCTGGCACGGCTCCCCCTCCTTGCCGCCACAACTTGTCTGGGCTTGCTGCAGCCCGCCCGCCCTTCCAACGCCTGTCTGGGCAGGGGATCACGAGAGCGGCCGCTCCGCCGGTTTTCGCGATTCCCGTTCGGGAGCTCCGGGCCGAGGGCCCCCACGGTGCCCCAGCCTGTGCAGAGAGAAAAGCAACCTTGGCTCGCTTTATGAAGCCGTTTTAAACCAGCTTTAGAAAGGGGGTGGGGTGTCCAAAGGACCCTTTGCAGCAGCAGATTTTGGAGGGCTTTTTCCCAGGTGCAGAGATATCCGGTGAGTTGTCCCCTCAAGTCCAGGTAGCTCATGGATCCTAACAAAACTCCCTGGAGATCCTGCAGGAAGGGTATGTGGCGGTCACCCCCCCCCGTTTCCCCCTCCTGCAGCAGCATTCCTGGGGTGCTCACATGTCCTGAGCGTACCCACGGTTTTGCTTGCAGCCCCAAGTTGGAAGCACCGCACCGCGGGCTCTGACCTTGTCAGGTGTCAGCCAGAACCCTGTTTCCGACGTGGGACTTGGGAGGGGTTAACTGTTTGGCCAGGAAGACGCACGGCTGTGTCTGTCGTGTTTATGCACCTGCAGCTGCCTTGCCAGACAGGGAACCGGGAAGCCCCCCAGCCGCCGCTGCAAAACGTGGAGCTCCAGCCGGTGCCCAACCCATGGGATTGAGAAAGGGAGACGTGTTTCTCCCCCCCCCCCCCCCGCCCACATAGCACTTGAACCCAGAACCGTCCCATGCAGCTGATGGCTGGGAGCTTCGGGACGGGTGAATCGCCCGGCTGTTCCCCATGGCTGCTTTCAAGCTGCAGGTGAGCCGGTGCAAGGCTGGATATGGCTTTTGATGAAAGTGCGAACCGGGGCAGTGGGAATTGAACCCGGGCTCATCCCACACAGCCGGCTTTGGGAGGAGGTTCAGGACAGAGAAAAGGACTTCTTCACACGCCCCGTAGGGAAGCCAAGATATTCAGCTCCGCAGAATGTGGCGACGGCCCCCAGTCGGCACATTCCTGGAGGCGTTGCTGGCTGTGTGCGGCGGAGGCAGTGCGCTGGGGTGACCCCTGTGGGAAGAGGCAGAGGGATCCCGAGTCTGCCTTGCTGTCTTTTCGGATGCCCTTGTTGAAGCACAGAAAAGAGCAGACAGGCCATCCCCTCCCAGGGGGCATCTCTGTGCCTTCTCCGCGGGGTGTGGAGAAGGGGCTGCCCTGACTTGTGGTGCGCTTCAAGATTTAGGGTTGTGCAACTTGCCTGGAAAGTTTGGGGAGTGGGTCAGCCATGAGGCAGCAGAGCGGGACTGCCACCTGGGGACCTCGCCAGGGATGGCAATCGGGCCTTTCCGGATACCGAGCAGGGAAGCCTCACCAGGCAGAGTCAAATAAAGAGAGGAGGCTTGCTCCTCCAGGCTGAGCCCCCCCCCCCCCACCGCCAGACCACACATCTGCCTCCCACCCCTCTTTTTCCCCGGACAGAGGTGCATCAGCTTCCCGGTCTGCCCGATTGCCTAGTTTGTGGCATCTCAAAGCCCAGCTCCAGTTCTCGGCTCTCATTTCTCTCATTTCTCACAACCAGAGCTTCAGACCAAAGCTGCTTCTCCAGGCAGGCTTCTTCGTGAAGCGGCGTTTGGTGTAACTCCAGCGCTTGCCCCTTTCTGCCCCAGACTGTGAGCCTGTGCCTTTGGAGGTCTTGGGCAGCCTTTCTCTTAGCCCACCCACAGCCCCCGGGCTGCCAAATCGAAACGGAGGAGACCCGCGGCCCCGTGGGAGGTGGCAAGCTTGCCAATGCTTTAATCCAGTTTCTCCCGTACAAAACCCGTAGGCGGGGGCACGCCTCCAGGAGCCCCTTCAGATCTCAGACACGGAGAGGCGTGCGACGGCATGCGACATCGGGCCGTGCCGGTTGCCGTGAATCTGGCACTTCCAGTGAGCGCCACCGCCGGGCTCCAGCAACTCCACGGAGTCCAGAACGTCTGGGGAAGGCAGCACAGAGACAAGGAAACCTCCGGAGGAGCAAGCAGTGCTGTTTTCTCACAACCACCACAATTGCGCATTAGCATCGTTCCAGGTGCCGTGCGCATCCCTTTCACAACAGGGGCGTCAAACCTTGGGCCCTGGGCCAATCTGACCTCCCTCCATGGAGCCCTAATCAGCCCGGGGGCTCCTCAGGCAGCCCCTTCTGCCGGCCCCACCCCGTTGTAGGAACCATTTATTTATTTATTTGGAGTTTTTGTATGCCGTCCCATTCGCATGAGCCTCGGGACAGCTTCCATACAATAAATAAACAAACCATATAAATAATGCACATAAAATCCAGATTCACCCTGGCTGTAAAATTAAAACCAATAGATAATATTAAAAGTTGTTAAAATATTGTTTAAATATAAAGGTCTTGGCCTGGCGCTGAAAAACAAATAAGGATGGCGCCAGGCGGCCCTCTCTGGGGAGCGCATTCCATAGGTGGGGCACCACCGCAGAGAAGGCCCTCCTCCGGGGTACTTTGCTTCCTGATGTCTCTCACGGAGGGCTCCCGGAAGAGAGCCCCTACTGCCGATCTCAGGGGGCGGGAGGGCAAATATGGACACAGGTGTTCCTTTAGGTATCCAGGTCCCAAACTGTTAAGGGCTTTGTAGGTGATAACCAGCACCTTGAATTGAGCCCGGACTTTGATGGGAAGCCAATGGAGCTGGTAGAGGACTGGGGTTATATGAGAACAACGCCCAGTCCCCGTCAGCGACCTGGCTGCTCTGTTTTGCACCATCTGAAGTATCCGGACTGTCTTCAAGGGCACCCCACATAGAGCGCGTTACAGAAGTCCAACCGGGAAGTAACCAATGCATGCGTCACTGTCGCCAGGCAGTCGTCCTCCAGGTAGGGACGCAGCTGACGGATCAGCCGAAGCTGAAGGAAAGCGCTCCTCGCCACCGCTGACACCTGAGCTTCCAGGGACAGCTCTGGGTCGAGGAGCGCTCCCAGGCTGCGGACCTCCATCCATCCTCCTGCGGCTTCCCCACCCTTCCTTCCCATTCTAAAAGGTGAAAAGCTTTTCTTACACCTCACTGACAAGCAATAAACGCCATACGCTAAAGCGTGCTGGTATTGCTGTGTGCTGTTTTGCCGTGACCCCTGGTTTCGGCCTCGCACGAGGCCCGCACAGCTTCTCCGAAATGGAAGAAACCGTTCACAACTTGAAACGCGGAACGGGGCTTGGTCCGGTTTGTGCTGCGGGGGGCCACAAAATGCCCCAATGGGCTCTTGCCGCCGGTTCTGTCACCATCCAGTGTGGCGGCCTCTTCCAGAGAGGTGCAGGGTCACTACCAGCCCCTTTGCGTGTGTTTCCGCCCAGGCTTCTCCCTCGGCCTTTCTGTGTGCTCCCTTGCACAGCCTGCAGGTGGCACTGTGGTGTGGCAGAATTACGCAACCCCAGGGGGCTTTCTGCACCTGCTTTTCTGCGTGCGAAAAAGCAGCCACACAAATGGATGCGAAGCAGGGAGAGGCTCTGGGGATGCTGACACCCCCACAAGCTCCACGAGGGAGGGAGTCCAGCTGCACAATTAAGGCCTCGTGTAGAAAGGCTGCGAATGTTTATAACACTGCATGTGGATGTATCTGGAATCCTAGTAAGAACCCTGCAGGGTAGGCCGGTGCCGTTCATTCTGACATTGCTTGTCAGAGGCTGGGGAACAGCGCCTGGATCCATCCACTGACTACATCAGGGCTGCAGGAAGTTTCCGGTTGGCGACTCCCTTGCCTGCCTCTCGCCTTTCTGAATTCCGCCCAGGCAAAGCAGGTGAAGACGTGGGTCAAGCTGCGTGCCCCAGGTGCGCACCTCTGCCACCCACACCTGGCGATTTTCCGGGCAGGGTATTACGGCTTTGGCCCTCAGTCATCAGTGAGATACTGTGCCCAAACCCCTTTCACGAGCCACCCACTGAGGCAGTTTGGAGGCCGGGTGGGGGGGGGGATTCCTTCCAGCACCCTGCCCAGTGGTGCTGGGGCATGCTGGGAGTTGTAGTTCAACTTGGAGGCCACCGAGTTGCCTTTACGAACTTAAACCGACAGGGCTAGCTTTGCTGCCCAGCTCTGAGCAAGCCGTCCCGGAGGAGGGCTGGAGCGCCGGCCTGGCCAAGAGGTAAACATAGAAACACAGAAACAGAGTGAGTCAGAAGGGGCCTCCCGGGCCATCTAGTCTGACCTCCAGCACCAGCCGGCTCCGCTCACGACATGCCCCCCCTGTGGACGTCCAGCCTGTCCTTGAACACCCGCACCGATGGGGCCTCAGCCACCTCCCGTGGAAGCCCTTTCCACTCCCTCAGGGTCCCAACTGTCAGGAAGTGCTTCCTGGCATCCAAATTGAACCTTGGTTCCTTGAGCCTTGCTCCGTTGGAGCATGTCCTGCCTTCCTCTGCAGGGGAGAACAGGTCTCTACCCACCTCCGTGTGACATCCCATGATACTCACTGGGGATCTCCACACGCTTGTCGGCGGCGTTCAGCTGCCAACCGGTTTTCCTCTTGTCGACCTGCAGGAAGAGGCGCCAGGCTGCTGCCAAACAGGGAGGGCGCGGAGCGTCCCTGCAGTCGGCTGCCGCTTCGAGGCACCGCGTGCACAGACACGGAGCCCTCTGTCCTTGCCCCGGGGGGGGGGGGGGGGCCCTTTGGCCTGCCCGTGCCGTGGCTCAGATACGCAAGATCGCCCCAGCTCCATTCAACACGCTGACGGGAAAACCGGAACCAGCGTCCCCGTGCATCCAGCCGGAGCTGGCTCCGGGGCTTTGAGTGCCCTGCGCACGGCCCCTGTGCAAGAGGCCGGGTTCAGACGATCCGAGGGCTGGGCACCCAGCCCTCCTCGCATCCCGCTCACCTCCTCCGCGGCTGGCCCTGCCGGCAAGCCCAGGCCGGGACCTGCGCGATGCAGGAGGCTCCCCGCAGCGGCCAGGAAGTGGCGCCAGGCCCTGCAGGTCCTCTCCTCCCAGGGCCGGTCCTGCGTGCAGCCGTGGGGGCAGGAGCCCGGGACCGCCGGGCTGGGGCTGGCGCGCCAGAGGACGCGGAGGCCCGCGGAGGGCGTTGCGCGCTCCCAAGCCGTGGCTCCTTCAATCGGCACGGCTGACCCGACTTGGTACCTGTCGGGAGAAGCACAGAAGAGGCAGGCGGGGATGGCTGGAGCCCCGAGAGCCCATTGAGGGCCCGAGCATCCAGGGTCTGCCCCAGGGGTGCTGAGTCTCTCGCAGGCCATGGCCCGATTCCACTTGGGAGAAGCTCTCGGGGCCGCTCCACAGCGGTGGGCAAGGTCAAAGGCAAAGGGGGTCATGAGAGAACCACCAAACAGATGAGCCTATTTTAGTTTCGGGCTCTTGCTGCTAGTAAATCCATCTTAGGAGAGGCCCTTCGCCTTTTAGGACAGGGGAAACCTGGACACAAGCCGCGACACCAGCACAAGATCGACATTTTGGGTTTGGGAAAGGGGTGGTGGCCATCTGGGGAGTGTTGGGAAGCCAGGTTTGGCTTCCCGCCTGCGATGCCTCCCCCCACCTGGCCTCTCTAGCCTGGCCTTCGGCGTGCCCTGTCGGAGGTGGTTATCGGTGGGTTCCTGGCGACCACCATCTCTCCAAAGGTCACGTCACTCACTTTGCTCCCTGCTGCTTGCAGAAAGCCCAGGGGTGCCGGTCCCGGGAGGAAGGTGGGCTGGAGTAGGAAGCCTGTGAAAAGAGATACGGAGAGGTCAAGACGTTCGGGTGCATTGCCAGGGTTCTCCTAGCAAGGTCTCGGGGCGACGGGTGTCCCCAAACGCACAGCCACGAAATCCAAAGCAGCCTAACAGAGCCATGGGTGGCCACATGCCAGGGCTGGAAGCCGCCCAAGAGATAACGCGAATTCAACACAGGATGGCAGGAAAATGCGGAGGATGGAAAGGCCTGAGAGAGCAGGAGGCTTCTCCAGCCATCCTGCCAGCCACTTTATTGCAGGCTGGTGTGACGTGCGGCACAGTGGCCTTGCCCAGAAAAGCTGCGGCAGCAGTTGGAAAGAGGGGGAATAAATGGAGCCAGCTTAGAAGGCGATCAAATCAGCCGGCATTATCAGTGCTTCTACACATCTGGCGGAAGGAGGCCACTTAACGCTGCTGAGCTGCGAGCTTTCCCCACGGCCAGGCGCTTGCGAGTGCGGAGAGGGCTGCTTGCTTCCTCTGGGAGAGGGCAGGCAGAAGCAAACGAGGAGGAGGAAGGAGCGGGGGCGAGGCAGGACGCAGCCAGGGGCAGGCATGGGCAAGGCAGGGAGCCTTCGGGAGCCTGCCGGTTGCGAACCGAAGTCTCCGGTCCTGTGAAGGGCCCTCTCCCCGTGGCTGCAGGCCGGAGCCCTGGTGCGGCTACCTGGTGCTTGCACTTGCGGTGGGCCGCCCAGGCGTTGCTGATCTGGTGGGAGAGCAGGATGAGCGCCGGCAGCAGGTAGAAGGAGGCGGGGATGGTCACCAGCACGCTGGAAGCGGGAGTCGGTCAAGGGGCGTGAAGGCCCGGCGCTCACCCTGGCGCTGAGCTGGGCTGGGAGGGGCAGGGGGAGGAGGAGAACCAGCGGGGGGGGGGGGGGGGGGGGGGGGGGGGCGGGTTGGGGGCCTGCGGCCGTCTCTGAGGGGGCTGGGGCCGCTCATCCCATGCAGCCTTTCTTTGCAGCTTTGCTGGAGCTCTCCGTGGTGCTCCAGGGTGGCAAGCCAATTTGGAGGAAGGGCTTTTCAGCACGAAGGGAGGCTCCCTGGAAGCTCTTGTGAAGCTCACGGGGAAAGCTGGAATGGATGGGGAGCCCCGCTGCCCTGGAATCCCTAGTCCGGCCTGCATCCCCGGAACGGGGTATTTGCTGCACGAAGCGCACGAGCCGGAAAATACTTGGGTTTGGCCGCAAGCAGAAGAGGGGCCACAGCTGCTGGGTCATGGATAACAGAACAAAAACGGGCAAGAAGAGGACACCCATTTGCGTAACATGCGCAGGAGTGATGATGATTTACCTAGACATGCAGGGCACTTCTCCACAGTGGAAAGGACTGCCTGGGTGGTCTAGGTTGGCCTGGGCAACCCCTCAAATTGAGGACCCCTTCAAAGAAAGGACTGCCCCCTGCCAGGCCTCCAAATGAGAGGACCGTCCTCTGCAATGTAGGACACCTGGCCCCCCCTGTGCTGCTGCAGCTCCGTTAAGCTAGCCACCTAGACCGCTTGCCTGGCGGGAGGCACAGGGTGGCCCTAGGGCGGGGTGCCCAACACTTGGGGGTACATCCTGGGCGCCCCAGAAAAGACTTTTTTGGGCAGGTGGGCGAGGCTTGTCCTAAGCTGGCTTTTGTGGGGAGGCCCATCGCAAAATGGCGGGGACACCCTCCCGCGACACCCGTGCCCGCCGGCACGAGGAGGGCCGTTCTGGCGCCCGAGCTCCGCCGCGAGTTCCGGCTGGGAAGGATACGTGCAAATCTTCTCCACGCTGAAGGCCTGCGGGGTGTTGAGCGCCAGGTAGACCAGGCAGGAGGCAAGCACGGCCAGGTCGTAGCCGCTCAGGAAGGTCACGAAGAGCAGGAAGAAGCGCAGGTTGTGGCTGCCGATGCAGTTGTTGACCCACACGCAGTGGTGGTCAAACTCCTGCAGGGGGCGCCAGAGAGTTACCCGGAGGCCTGGGGGCGCATCCCAGTGCGCCAGGGCCAGGTGGCGCCGCCTGCGCCCTCCCCACCTGCTCACACGCGTTTGCCACATCCAGCCTCTTGGACGGCTGCTTGACCCAGGGCAGCTGAAGAGCAGGAGGGCTGGCAGCGCAGCCCAGGGCCACGCTGGCCGGGGCTGATGGGAGCTGCAGTTCAGCAGCTCTGCAGTGTGATGGGTTGGGGAAGGCTGGCACACAGAGGAGCAGAAGGTCCCGCTGCCCCCGGTTGTTTTCGCAACTCCTTCTGGCTCTGCTCTGTTCTCTGTTCTCAGCCTGCCTCATTTTCGGGATTTAACAAGAGGGGCAGACCCCAGCATCTCCCCCCAGGGCAATCCTGTGAGCTTTCCCACCACTTCCGCCAGCTTTTTCCTTTCCCTGAAATCATCCACTGGGGAGGAAAAGGCAGAAGAGCTGGCCCATGAAAGCACCCGCTGCCAGATGCCCTCTCTCGGGACCCTGCTGGTCCTCCTCGCTGACACGACCTCTTCCTCTCGCTTGTGGGGGGCGGACTTGTGAGCGAGGGGACAAGAGCGCAGGCCCAGGGGCAGAAGTGGAGGTGCATGGGAAGCTAGCTGCCTTGCGGCCCAGTACTGCCAACACTGACTGGCAGCAGCAGCAGCAGCTGCCCAGAGGTTCAAGCGAGGTGTGTTCCTAGCCCTGGCTGGGGGGCCTGGAATCCTGGAGCAGTTGAGTTGGAAGGGGCCCAGGAGGCCGTCTTCGCACCCGGGATTCCCCATCTCCTAAGGATGCCTTTGGTGTCTTTTTCTAGGTGCAGAACTAGCCATCGGTCCCTCCGGATTTGCATTCCGTTGCTTTCAGCCCAGCGCTCCAACCTGCCAAGCTCACCCTGCATCTTCTTTCTGTCTTCCAGGGTATTAGCTCTCCCACCCAGTTCGGCATCATCTGCAGATCTGCGAAGTGTTCCTGGCACCTCCCCATCCGAGGCATTAATGAAAACGTTGGCAAGCACTGGGCCCAGGACTGAACCCCACGGTACCCCCCTCGTCGCCCTCCCCAGCCGCCGTTGAGGAGCACTCCTGGATGCTTTCCGGGGTCTAACGGGCGCCCTACAGGCGCAGCGGGGGCTGCACCCCAGAGCTGTGGCCCCTCCCCCAAGAAGCTCGGCTTGGCGGGGAGAACCTGCTGGACTGGACGGGGGCTCGTGACCATGTGGGCCCCCAACACTGGCCTTGCTGGGTGGCCGAGGTGGCCGTTGACGGGCCATGAGGCTGTCCTAGTCGAACATCGTCCTGGATGGTCACTCCACCGGCTGGGTGCAGCTGCTGAAGCCAGCAACCCTCGCCTGGCTTGGGATTTGGCGAGCAGGAGTCTCAGGGTGGGTTTCGGAGGCCGGGCTGATGAGAGACCCCTTTGGACCTTGGCGTTGTCTGCTTGTGTGTTTGCATCCGCAGCCCGGAAAGCACCTGGACGGATTTTCCCAGCAGTCACGTATTGCTGTGAGCAATCTGGGTTGCGAGGCAGAGTCTGGCCGGAGCCCAGTTCTGCACAAAAACGCTTCTTTCCTGCCTTTCTACTACACAACCACCAGGTGGAGCTGTGCCCTATTAGAGTAGCACAAATACACCTGGAGAAAGGGTAACATTTTACCTGCTGTAACTAAATACCTCATTTTCCCAGTTTTGAAAAACTCCCAGGAAAGTGCTCTGAAAAGACAGAAGAGAAACTGGAGGGTCACGACTTTGTCTCGGGAGCCCATAAACATGAGTAAGCCATCGCGAGCACACCATAAATGCCTTGTGTAGAAAAGCCCTCCAACGGTTAATGCCAATTTATTGACTTTGCGATAAGATGTTTTATGACGACGAAACTGCCAGAAACTCTTGGGAAATCTTGGGAAGGTGGTCACAGACTGCTGGGGGACCCCTGTCCCTTTGGGACCCTCTGGTGCAGCCACATGCTCCCGCCAACCACAATCCAATAAGCTAAGCTCAATATTTGCCCTCTGGAAATTCTCTCTTCGGCAGCTGTCCACCGACCCTAAAAAACTGGGCATGATCCTCAGATGATGGAGCCCTGGGTTGTGGTGTCCTTTTGGTGTACGCACACACCCAGGGAGGGTTGCGCAGCTGCTGGCACTCGTCCTGAAGGTGCGGCTTTGTGGAGCAACCTGCCCTTCAGCGCTTGCCAGCCTCCTGCAGGTTGCGACATCTACATGTGTATTGCACGGCATGGCCATCGCTTACCTCCACACAGGTGTCGCACCAGGAGCAGTGAAAGGTATGGGGCAGGCAGTACAGCTGGCACTGGTTGCACCAATGCTGGTCGAGGTCGTTCATGGTAACGGCCTGCTTCACCAGCTCCTCTTTGATGCCTGGAAGAGACGAGAACGAGGGAAGGCATGCATGAAACGAGCGGGGTGGCTTCCACCGTGGCCCCACCGTGGGAGCCACGAAGGGGTGGTGTCAGTCGTGCAATAAAATGTGGGCAGAAACGGCACGTGTCCCCCCTCCCCACCTAACAGACTTTGCGTTTGTGGGTTTTTTGCTCAGAAAAAAGGGTGAGTGTTGGGAGAGTGGTGTGGGAGAGCCTTTTCTTCTCCCCACACACGGCCCAGTGGGGTCCCCCCGAGGCTGAGGGAGGAGAGACTCGGGAGAGATGAAAGGAAGCGCCTCTTTACACAGCCTGTGCTTAAAGGAACGGGATGTGGCATTCTAAGATGTAGCTGGTTTGGTGTCCCGGGGGAGAGGTGCCATGAAGATTTCCCCCTCTCTAGCGGATTCTGACAACACCTTAAAAGCAGTCCTTTATCTGAGAACAACAGGTTTCCAAATGGCATGGATCAGTGGAATGACCTCTGCCCATGTGCAGACTTGAGTCCAAACTGGGACATGTTCCCCCTTCCTCCCCTGCCTGAGGGCCGGGTGGACAGCCCTGAATGGGCCCCTCCCTTGGCCGGACGCCCCCTGTTCGGGTCCAAGACCTCCTCCTCCATCTCCACCCCCTCCAGCTGCAAGGTGGTTCGGCTCCTGCACTCGGTCTGAGCCATCTGGCCTGGCGACCTCGGCAGCTCAGGGGCTTCTCACGCCATATCTGGGCTGCGGGGGCGGCAGCTGGAGAGAGACAGACAACTGACCACACTCCTGTGCCTTGCCTCCAGAGCTGTGAGGGTGGCCTGCCGGGGTGCTAGTCCCTGGGAACCAGACGGTGCTCGTGGGCTGGCCAGGGCATCTGGCCGGCCAGGAGGAAGAGGACCCCGGCCTCGGAGGCCGTCTCCTCCTCTCCTCGGTCAAAGGTCCCTGGCCACCTCGGCTGGGCCCACATCTGCTCTTTGCAGCAGCCGCTCGGCTTGGCAGGGCCGCTTCGGTGTGTTTGCTTTTGCGGGCCTCTGCTTTGATCTGGGCGGCCGAGGAGGCGCCAGGGGAGGGAGCTGGGTGCTCGGGGAGCTGCGACTATTGCACTGCGCCAGCGTGGAAGAGAGCGGCCACGTGGAGTGTGCAAGTGTGTGCGAGAGAACACAACGCAGGCCGTGCTGGGGAGAACTGGCGGCACGGGGGAGCGAGCAGCAAGACCCAGGGAAGGAGGTCACACGCCTTCGCCCGGCCGGCAACTGACCCCACTGGCTTGGACAGCGCGGTCAATGTGGCGGAAAGTCCCACAAAGGCCTTTGGCCACACCTGTGCTCACCACCGCTGCTTGACCGGGGGGGTGTACAAGAGGGAAAAGGTCTCCACAGGACGGTCTCCCCAGTCAGACAATGCCTGCTTGACCAGAGAACCTTCTCCAGCTGCCAGCACTGATTCCTGCCCTCTGTCTCTTTATTAATCACTATTAATAATGCACAGTAATATAATAATTGCTATTATATCTTTACTAATTTTAGAGCATGCAGTAGCCAAAGCTTTCTGGGCTGTGCGCAACAATTCCAAAGACTGTAGAAACATTTAAATAGTTAGGATTACAAAACATCGGGATGAGGCCAGACTTCCTGGGGAAGTCTATTATGTTAGGGAAAGTTGAAGGCAGAAGAAGAAATGAGATGGACGGACTCCATCCAGGAAGGCACTGCCTTGAATGTGGAAGGGCTGTGCAGGGCTGGCTTGTCATGAGCAGAGCTGGCTGGAGCCGGGGGTCAGACTAGATAGCTTGGGAGGTACCTTCTGACCGTCTATGTTTCTAGTTTGGAGGGCCCTTGTTCATAGGCTTGCCGCAAATCTGAGACAACTCAGTGGCTCGTAGCAACAAGTAACACGAAAAGGAGAACTCAAGTAAACCCAGCAGCAGTGAAAAGATTTAGAATCCAACACAGACAAAAACAGGTGGAAGCTAGAATTGTTGGGACAACGGGGAAAATAAGGTCTTCATCTGTCGCCAGCAAGGGTACAATGTCGGTGCCCGGGGAGCCTTCCCGGGTCGTTCCTTCCACGGCCAGGGTGCCACTCCCCACCTCTCAGTCACTGCCCTGTTGAGGATGAATTCCCCTGAATCCTTAAAGAGTCCGGCCCCGGAGCTATTTCAGGCCTCGGATGTGAACGCCAGCCCTCTGCGTAGGGCTCTGGACGTGTCGATGGAAAAGGACTGGCGCACTGAGCTCAGGTTGGCCGCTCTCTGCTCACGGCCTGTTCTGGCCCAGCTGTTTTGGGCTGTCCCACATTGGAGGCCTTTTGGGGCTGCCCATGGGGTTTTCATGGCAAGGGGACTGGAGTGGGCTGCCATTTCCTCCTCCAGTGGATCCGTTTTGTCAGAGCTCTCTGCTGTGGCCTGTCCGTCTTGGGTGGCCCTGCACGGCACAGCTCATAGCTTCATTGAGCTACGCAAGCCCCTTTGCCACGACAAAGCAGAGACATCACTGCCGACAAGAGTGTGTCTAGTCAAGGCGATGGTTTTCCCAGTTGCGATGTATGGCTGTGAAAGCTGGACCATAAGGAGGGCTGAGCGCTGAAGGACTGAGGCCTTTGAATTGTGGTGCTGGAGGGGACTCCTGCGAGTCCCTTGGACCGCAAGGCGATCAAACCGGTCAGTCCTAGAGGAGATCAACCCTGACTGCTCTGTAGAAGGCCAGATACTGAAAATGAAACTCAAATACTTTGTCCACCTAGTGAGAAGGAAGGACTCCCTGGAGAAGAGCCTGATGCTGGGAACAATTGACGGCAAAAGAAGAAGGGGAGGGCAGGGGATGAGGTGGCTGGATGGAGTCACTGGGGCAGTGGGTGTGGGCTTGGGTGGACTCCAGGGATGGTGGAGGACGGGAAGGCCTGGAGGAGCGTTGTCCATAGGGTCGCGATGGGTCGGACACGACTTCGCGACTAACAACAACAACAACAAACAACAACATTGGAGGCATTGCAGTAATCCAACCCAGGGGTCAGTGGAGCGTGGATTCCTGTGGCCAGGCCGCCTCTGTCCCGATCAGAACATCATGGGGCTATCGACTTAAGCTGGTAAGAGGGACCCCCAGCCCCGACCCTGAGCCCACCTGTGCCCCTAGCAACAGTGCTGGATCCAGGAACACCCCAAACTACGAGGCCCGATCCTTCAGGGGGTGTGCGTCCCCCTCCAAAACAGGTCGAATATCGCTCAGCCTGGCAGGCAAACCACCCAGGAACAGGGCCCCCATCTTTTCTGGGCTGAGTCTCAGTCCAGGGCTCCGGCTGCACCCAGCGCTGGATTCAGGGCAGCCCCCACCTTGGCCCAATTTGATGGGAAGGAGGGACAGGGCTGGGCGCACCCGCCGGATGGCCAGGTCTCCCCCCACACGCCCAGATCGCTTCCCCCAGCGTGGTGGCATCCGGCAGCGATGGCGTCCTTCGTATCCCTGGGAAAGGGGACAGGCCTGGGTTAGGAGAGGCCCTGCGCCTTTGGGTTGCCATATCCCTTGCTAAAGGCTGGGCTGCTTTTCGTTTCTGCATGAAGACAAATCGATGCATCGCTCACGGATACCTGAGAGGCGCACTGAGCCCCTCCGGAGGGAGACGGGCGCCCAGCTTACCTTTGTGGAGGATTCCTGTGTCCGTGAAGCTCGTGAGGAGGAAGAAGATGATGGTGGGGATGAAGAGGTGGCTGCAGATAATGGGGAATGCCCAGGAGACGTGGAGGGCGAGCCAGCTGCAGCTGGGAGAAAGCAAAGCAGGTGAGCGGCAGGCTCCAGTTTCCGGACACAGGAGGGGCTCCCCTCCAGGGGAAAAGGCCAAGGCTAGCTGGACCTAATTTTCGAGGCTGTGGGCTTGTTTTCCCACGTAGAAGACATGCCCAAGCAGGGTCACCAGAAGGAAATGCATTTAATATGTATTTCCTCAAAAGATGATTAATGCACCTTTCAGGGGGCACTGAAACAAACAAGCAAAAACGAAGCCAAAAAAAAAAAAAAAACACCCCCATACAGTGTAAAAAATGGACAATTTATTGACCAGCATTCTTAACCCCTGAGACGTTCTGTAGGGGGCGGGATAGAAAAGCTTGAAATAAATAAATGAATAACTAAATGTATTGGCATGAAAGAGCAAAATCAAGAGAAAGGGCATGCCAAGCGCCCTCTGGAACACGTGTGTGTTTGTGGCCCGTTGGAAGGTGACCAGAACTCCTTGGAGGGACATGATCCCATACCGTCCTGGTGCCCCAGCAGGGAAGGCCCTGCTCCCCAGACGTCTGTCCGGCCACCTGCCGCCTTCTGAGGACGGAGAGACACAAAGCTGAGCTTCCCCTCCCGATCTGCAGGCGACCGACCGGCCCCCAGGTGGGGGAACGCCGCCCGGAGCCCGTGCTCCGACTTACGGGAAGGTGAAGAAGAGGCAGCTGAGGCCCACGAGGCTGCTGAAATTGAACGAGGCGAAGAGACCGGAGGTGATGGAGGGGCATCCCTCTCGGCCGGAGGCCATGGCTCAAGGGATGGATTGGGACCAAACCGTTGGGCCTGGCCTGGACGGAATCACATTCAGCCAGTTGCTAAGAGACGTTGTGACATGGCAGAGGGGCCGGGTGGGAGGGGGCTTCTGTTGCCACGGTGGCGGCAGGCATGGACCCTCATGCGCCGGGAGGCGAACCCGCACGGCCCTCCTTGTCAAGGGCCTCCCACGCGGGAACCAGCCCTGCACCGTCCCCGGAAGGCCCCCTGTCTGCTCTGCTTTCCCTCAGCGCAGCAGCAGATCAGCTGGCGGTTAACACAATGAGCCGGTGTGTTTCCTAGTGGTCGGAGCATGTTGGGCTGGGACTCCGCAGAACCAGGTTCCAGTCCCCACTCAGCCACGAAGCTCACCGGGCCTGTCACTGACTCCCAGCCTAGCCTACCTCACAGGGTCGCTGTGAGGAAGGAACGGGGAAGAGGAGGCTCACAGGGGCTGCCTTGCGTTCCTGGCAGGAGGAAGGCGGGTGGGGTGCGAGGGGCTGTGCATCCAGCCTTCCTTCAGGGCCCTGGTCCCGAGACCATGAGACCTAGCCACCTGAAACTTGCCATGCATCCTAACGGGACCCCAGCCGTGGGCTCCGTTCACCTTTCAGCAGGCAATGAGAACATGTGCATCTGGAAGTGCTTTTAGGGCGTCTCTGATGGTGCTTGTTTTGCAGCACTTACAACTGAAAAAAAGCTGTGTTGCCAACTTTTTGTTATTGTGCTCATTTGTCCAGAAGTGTAAAAGGGGGTCACCCATATGGGAAATGTGTGTGGTGAGGAAAAGCCAGAACTGGAGGGACGCACCGACCTAAGAGGCAGTTCATCCACCGTGACCCAGTGAAGAATTCTGTGCAGTCAAGTGGTCTGCATACTCCAGACACCCATCATCTGATCAAGGGAAGGACGTTGCTTCACCTATCTTTGGGGGGGGGGGGGGGGGATGAAGGGGCAACTTTGTTTTATTGTAAGCCCACCCTGAGATTATTTGGTAGAGGATGGTAAAGAAAAGTTTCAAATAAATAAATAAATAAAACAAGCACGCCCCCTCACCGATTCAGGCACCATGGTCCAGACTCCCCCAACCTGGCACCCTCCAGAGGTGTGGGACCACAGCGCCCAGCATTCCCAGCCGGCACGGCAGGAGTCTGGGCCTGTCGCCCTCCAGCTTGTCCCTTGGTTTGTACAGCGCCATGCACCCTGAGCGTTGGTGCTGCCGAAGGGCTCTCCGCAGCCGCTCCAGGCCCGGCTGGGTTACCCCTCCGCCGGGTTGTGTGTTCGAAACCTCCCCTGGCTGAGCGAAAGCGTGACGGGCGCCTGTGGCTGAGGCGCCCCAGGGCCACCCTCCGTGGGAGAAGGGCCAGCGCTGTGGGGGCGCCCGAGCCCCCTCTCTGCACTGTGGATCTGCCCCTTTTCCTGCACCCAGATCCGCATTTCGCTTTCTCACACGTTTGCTTCTTTCCTTTCATCCTTGAGTTCCCTCTGCCCCGATTATGGGGTGGCGGGGGCTTCATTTTGTGACGTTTTTGGGCCACTGCCGGGGCGACCGCGTTCTCCACGGGAGCCTCCAGGGCTGCGTTCAGGGGGAGGCCCTCGGTGCAAGGCGCTGCCTTGATGCGCAGGGTAGCGAGAGCGCGACGGGGCCTCCTCGGCGGCTGCCCCCCCCCCCGGCCGCGGGGCTCCCTCCGCTCCATCCTTGGCCCGCTGGGGCGGTTCCGGCTGGCTCCCCGCGCCGCCTGCGCTTGGCTTTCCTCTTATCCCTGGTGCAACCCGGCTCTATGCGTGCCTGCAAGGGCCGCTTTCCTTGGCCGAAAGTCGGCGTGCGAACCGGATCGCCCGCAGCGCCTTGCCCGAGGGCAACCGGGAGGCCTGTGCACCCGGCCGCGCCGCGCCCTGCCCTGCCCTGCCCTGCGGCGAAGGTGCGCCGGGCCCCCGCGAGGCGAGGCCAGGCCGGGCCGGGCCGCAACGCGGGGGGGCAGCGAGCCGCCGGGCGCCCTTTGCCTCCGCGCCCAGCCCCTTCCTGGTTCGTTGGCCGCGCGGCGGCGGGCTGGGGCCGGCGCCTCCCGGTCGGCGAACCCGCCGCGGCCTGTGGGCGGGTGGGCAGGCGGGCGGGAGGCCGCGGAGGCGCAGACTCTGACCCGCACGGCCCGCGGCGCAGTGCTCGCCGCTGCCGGAGCCATGGACCCGCCGGCCAAGCTGCTGCAGGACCCCAGGTAGGCGCCTCGGGGCGCAGGGCGCGCTTCGCGGGGAGGCCCATGAGGCGCGGCTGAGGGACGAGGCTCGGGGGTCACATGCGGGCACGTGAGGGGCGCCACACGGCGGTGGGCAGAGACCTGTCCTCCCCTGCAGAGGAGGAGCCAAGGTCCCATGTGGATGCCAGGAAGCGCCTCCTGACAGTCGGGACCCCCAGGGTGTGGAATGGGCTTCCACGGGAGGTGGTTGAGGCCCCATCGGTGCGGGTGTTCAAGGACAGGCTGGACATGCACATGGTGCGCATGTCATGAGCGGAGTTAGCTGGGGTCAGACTAGATGGCCCGGGAGACCCCTTCTGACTCGCTCTGTTTCTATGTTTCTCCTCATTGGGACAGAAATTCCCAACTGTTCTTTTCTTTCCTGAAGTCCCACGGGTGAAACGCCCACGGTCCGCACCAGATTCCCAGCCAGCTCTCAGTCTTCCAGCGGGTCGCCTGCCCCCGCTGGAACTGCAGTCTCGTCCGTCCGCTTAGCTGGGAGTAAGAGCTGTTGAATTGGATGGGCTTTGCTTCTGACAGTGATTATCACTTTACTTTTATGCCTTCCTCTTCCTCTTCCTGCAAGGAACTCAAGAAGCTTGCAAAAAAGTGTCTTCTTTCCATTTTATCCCACGACTGTGGCCCCATGAGAAGGTTTGGCTCAGGCTGAATGGCAAGTCCGAAGTCACCTGGCAAGCTCAATGGCCTCAGGGGGACTAGAACCCGGGTCTCCCAATTTCCCAGTCCAGTGCTCTAACCACTAGACAACACTTACCCTCAAGATACATATACATGTGCCCTGTAGAAGCAGGAGCGCTGCAGGCACGCACTTTGGGGGAGTCTGCAAAGCCAGGCTGTGACGCCCTGAGGTGGGCAGGGGGTGGCAGACAGAGCTGTGAGGGTCCTGGCTCTCACCTGGGTGGTCATTCTCTTGTCCTTCCCACAGGTTCCCCCTGGAGTTGGTCCAGCTGTTGATCTATAATTACAGCGTCCCAGTGGCCTGCTTCTCCCAGCCACCAACCGCATTGCAGTGGTTCCACCGTAAGTTTGCCCAGGGGCTACTTTCGTTTAACACCTAGGCAGCACAGGGTTCCCAGGTATGCCACTGCTCTCAGGTGACTCTGAACAGCAGGAAGTGCAGAGACCATTGGCTGTAGTGGGGTGATCCAAAGGACTTCAGTATACCCATAAGTATACTATAGGTTTATTATGTATTTGTAATAAAATGTATCCTGCCCCCCTTACCTGGCTGAGTCTTCCTGAGAAGGCGGAGAACAAACCCAGAACTGCATGTCGCCTTGTCTTTGATCTCAGCAGAGATATCCTTAGTTTGAAGCTGCTTTACACCTTTGGCAGATCTGGTCCTGAGCTGCAAAAAATGCAGCGAAGGTCCTTGTAGCATATTAAAAACTAACAAACCTAATTTCGTGAACTTAGAGCCACTTCCTCGGATGGATGGAGCCACTTCCTCCCTGTGCAATGCCGCCATCTGGTCCGGAATTATTGGATGAATTTCAGTTATTGCGGCCTGATGATGTGAACAAGGTGCTTGGACGAGTACGTCCCACCACTTGCCTATTGGACCCTTGCCCGTCTTGGTTAATAAATAATTCCAAGCACGGGATTGGGATCTGGATCTTGGAAGTGGTTAACGCTTCTCTGAGGGAGGGCTGGGTACCTGCCCCTTTAAAGGAGGTGGTAGTCCGACCGGTCCTGAAGAAGGCGTCACTGGATCCAGAGATGGCCACTAACTATAGACCAGTGGCCAACATCCCGTTTCTGGGCAAGGTGTTGGAGCGGGTGGTGGCGGGACAATTCCAAGCCCTCTTGGACGAAACTGGATTATCTGGACCCATTTCAGTGCGGCTTCAGACCCGGGTACGGTACTGAATCTGCCTTGGTCGCCCTGTACGATGACCTGTGCAGGGAGAAGGACAGGGGGAGTGCGTCCCTGTTGGTTCTCCTGGACCTCTCAGCGGCTTTCGATACCATCAACCATGGTGTCCTTCTGGATAGGCTAGCGGGATTGGGGGTCGGAGGCACTGCTTGGCAGTGGTTCCGCTCCTATCTCAATGGCCGATTCCAGAAGGTGGTGCTGGGGGACTATGGCTCTGCACCATGGCAGCTATGCCATGGAGTTCCGCAGGGGTCCATTTTGTCCCCTTTGCTGTTTAACGTCTACATGAAACCACTGGGAGAGGTCATCCGGAGGTGTGGGCTGCGGAATCATCAGTACGCTGATGATGCCCAGGTCTGCCTCTCGTTTTCCACCAATCCAGGTGAGGCAGTGGCTGTGCTGAACCGGTGCCTGGCCGAGGTGATGGGCTGGATGAGGGCCAATAAACTGAAGCTCAATCCAGACAAGATGGAGGTCCTGTTGGTTGGCGGATCGGGCTTCGGGGAGGGTGAATTGAACCTAGTCCTGAATGGGGTTGCACTCCCTCTTAGGGACAAGGTCCGCAGCTTGGGAGTGCTCCTCGACCCAGAGCTTTCACTGGAAGCTCAGGTGACAGCGGTGGCGAGGAGCGCTTTCTTTCAGCTTCGGCTGATCCACCAGCTGCGCCCCTACCTGGAGAACGACTGCCTGGTGACAGTGACACATGCGCTGGTGACTTCCCGCCTTGACTTCTGTAACGCGCTCTACATGGGGCTGCCCTTGAAGACAGACCAGATACTTCAATTGGTTCAAAATAGAGCTGCCAGGCTGCTGACGGGGACTGAGCGTTATGTTCACATGACTCCAGTCCTCCGTCAGCTTCACTGGCTTCCCATTGAAGTCCGGGCCCAATTCAAGGTGTTGGTGGTGACCTATAAAGCCCTAAACGGCTTGGGTCCTGGTTACCTGAAGGAGCACTTGCATCCATATATGCCCGCCCGCCCCTTGAGATCTGCGGGAGAGGCCCTTCTCCGGGAACCCTCCGTGAAAGAAATTAGGAGGGTAGGTACTCAGAGGAGGGCTTTCTCTGCGGTGGCGCCTAAGTTATGGAACGCGCTCCCCAGAGAGGTCCGCCTGGCGCCGTCGTTATTTGTTTTTCGGCGCTAGGCGAAGACCTTTTTATTTAAGCGTCATTTTAATTGTTAATATTATTTGATTATTTTATCTGACCAGGGCGACTTATTTTATATTGTTATTTCTTGTATTTTAACCTAATGTTGTGAGCCGCCCTGAGGCTTCGGCGAATGGGGCGGCATAGAAATGTTTTAATAAATAAATAATAAATAAATAACAGCCGCCTGTGTTTCCCTGCAGAGCAGAACGCGGTGGAGCTTGGCATCACCTGCATGGTGACGCTCCTCACCCTGCTCTCCGTCGCCATCTTTGTGGAAGATGCCCTGTATCTCTGCAGGAAGGTCCGCTGCTTCGTCAAAATGAAGACCCTCATCTGGAGCAGCTCCTGCCCCACCGTAAGTGCCCGTCCCTCGAGAAGGGCGCCTCGCACATGGCTGGCCCGACTCTGGGCACCTCCGCTGCTGTGCTCGAATCCAGGCACCAAGCAAAGGCCTCCTCATCCCCCAGACTGGTTTTTTTTATTCCTTGCTCGGGTCTCATTTTTCCCAATGGTGTTTTGCTGCTGTATTCAGGGTTCCGATGGATTGTTTGCTCTGCAAACAGCCCTGCAAACTGGTATTGTTCAAAATATATTAATAGCACAGGCACCGATAAAAAGGAAAGCCCCCTGGGAAATTTTTTCCTCTTTAAATTCTTTTCTCTTGAACTATTATTAGAAGGTTAAGCCACGGGCCTTTACGGGTTGAACGAGTTGCTCTTTAAACACCCGCAGTTTAGCCAGTTAGTTTAGCTGGTTAGCAAGCTAGTTAAAATCCAGATGCCTTTAAGTGAGAGTTTCTGCTGCTTAGGGCTGCTGAAAACCTCCCCACACCCCACGACCCCGCGGGCTTTGCTGTTTCGGGGGTCTTTCTCTGAAACCAGCGTGGCTGCGGGGAAGAGCCAGAGGGTGCTGGGGTCACGGGCCACATGTGGCCCACGGAGCCGCTCTCCTGCTGGATCCCGGATCCCTGGAGAGCTTTGCTGGATGGTGGAGAAGGGGAGGAGCAGACGGGGTGCCCGATGAGGGACCCGCAACCGCTGTCGGGGTCTCTGCGGTTCACACCCCTGCGCTTCACCCCGGCCCGCCTTCCCTCCCTGCAGGTCGTCTCGGTGTTCTGCCTGACTGGGCTCTGGGTCCCTCGCGCCATGGCCTTGGTGGAGATGGCCATCGCCACGTGAGTGTCCCTCCGGGGGACCGCTGCCCGCCTGGAGCAAGGCGGAAATCGGCCCGGCCCTTTGGATCCACACTGGGGGGGAGTCCCACACCCAAGGACCCCTTGGGGGAGGAGGCGGGGGGGCCTTGCCACGGATGCACTCGCGCCCCACCCTCTCCTGTTTCGCCCGCCAGGTACTTCGGCGTCTGCTTCTACCTGATGCTGCTGGTGCTGGTGCAAGGCTTTGGGGGGGTGGCGGCCGTGCTGAAGGCCCTCCAGGACACCCCCATGGTGATCAGCACTGGGCCGTGCTGCTGCTGCTGCCCCTGCTGCCCCCGCGTGGCCATGACCAAGTGAGTAGGGGGGGGCGTGGGCCGGGCTGCCAAGCCCCGAGCCAGCTCACGCGGAGGCGGGCAGGCCCCCCGCTTCTGGGGCCCCTCCTCCGGAGTGCAGCAGCCGCTGGCGCCCTGGAACGGGGCAGGGGCAGGGGAAGGGCAGGGTAAAACCGGAGCGCAAATCCGACACCAAACCGTTTGCTGAAGCACGCAGACTCGCCTGGGGAAGCCCTGGGCTGGCGCTCCTTCTGTGGCCGTGTGCTGGCCTTTCAGCCCAAGGGCCGAGCCCCGTTTTGCAGAAGCGGCTGGGGCCAGCGTGCCGGGCAGCGGGCCAGTGGGGCAGCGTGGAGCACGCCAGCCTGTTGTCGCTGGAAAGCCTCGCTGTCGGTCACTCAGACTTTGGTGTGCGTTGGTGCCCCGCCGCAGCAGGGGGCTGGACGCGATGGCCTTCGTGGCCCCTTCCAACTCTGCTCTTCTAGGATTCCATGGCAAGCCTCTGCTCATGTAAAGAGCACCAAGCCCAGGCTGGAAACCTCTCCCAGTCCTTCCCTGCACAAGCCCTACAACTGGCGAGCCCCTCATTCTCGGTGCCCCTCATGGGGCCAGGGACCAGGCACGGCAATAGCCGTTCTCCTCGCCTGTGTCCTCTTCCGTCTTTCCCTCTGATCTCGCGGTCGGTCTGGGAAGCTGCAGCCAGTGGCCCCGATGGAGCTCCCAGGGCTCCTGCCCCCCCGTCACCCCTTCCTCGGTGTCCCCCCCTTCAGGATCCGATAGCTCAGCCCCCAGAAAGCCTCTGCGTCAAGCAGCCCTCGGCTTCTCTTGCTGAGCAGGGAGCTTGTCGGTTTTGGCTTTGATGGTACCAGTTGTCATGAGAGATGGCAGCCCAAGGTTGGCGGATGAATGGACAAGGAATCCCAGATGGCATGAGCACATTCAAATCTCCAGGGTCCAGTGAGCTCTGTCCCAGAGTCTATATTCTTTTTGGCGCCAGGTTAAAACCTTTTTATTTAATGGCTATTTTAAAAATTAATTTTATAGTTAACAGTTGCTTTTTGGTTTTTGTTTTTATATAATCTATTGAATTTGTTATTGTTTTATTGTTTTTAATTCTACATTGGTAAGCCGTCCCGAGATGCCAAGGCATATGGTGACGAGATATAAAAGTAATCAATCAATCAATCAGCTAGTGAGGAAGTCTCAGAACTAGTGGCTGTTATCTTCAATAAATTTTAGAAAACAGAAGTGCCAGATTGACTGGAGAAGAGCTGACATGTTCCCTGTCTTCAAAAAGGGGAAAAAAGAGGAACCTTTGAACTACAGACCAGTTAGTCTGACTTCAATTCCTGGAAGAATTCTGGAGAAAACAGTTAAAATATCCGTCTGTAAGCACCTTGGACAAAATGCAAATGATTAATCAAAGCCAACATGCATTTATCAAGAATTAACCCTGTTAGGCTAAGTTGATCTAATGTTTTGGCTGGGTAAACTCCCAGCTGGACAGAGAAAACACCGTGGGCATAATCTTGGCTTTAGCAAAGCTTTGGACGAAGCGCCACGACATCTTGATAAGCAGATCTGCGAAAAGCGGACCGCGAGGTGCATGCCAAGCTGGCCGCGAAGTAGCGCTCCCCAGCAGCGCCTCCCCAGGCCGGACGAAGCAGCTCCCCATCTCTCTCTCCCTGCAGGCGCACCATGACGCTGATGCTGCTGGGCAGCTTCCAGTACACCTTCCTCAGGGTGGCCTTCTCCTTCTTCGGGCTGGTCTTGGCCACTGAGGGCCTGTACAACACGGCGGATGTAAGTGGCGGCCGGCCCTGCCCAGGGCAGTGCAAGGGATGCGGGGGGGGGGAGGCGGGGAGGCCCTCTGGGGCCCGGGGGCATCCGGAGCCACTGAGGGGGAAGAGGATGGGGCGGGGGGGGGGTGCTCCTGGATTTGCTTTCTCTTGCTGCCCCTTTAAGGCAGGTGCTGCCGTAAAGTCAGGAGACAGTTTTTGTGAAGGATCTTCCGCGTTGCCCTCCTTGAAGCTGGCACCCTCTCAAGGGTTGGGGTGACAGTGTCCACCAGCCCCAGGCAGCACAGCCAGCTGGAGCGTGGAACGTGGCTGGGGATGATGGGAGTTGTCACCCAACACATCTGGGTTGGTGATAGTTAGATCCACGGGGTTCTGCGTGATTCATTCCCTGCAAAACTTTTGCTTTTCACGTGGCTCTCCAAACAGGGGAGATGGAAATAGTCAGCATATATTTTGCATATGTAGTTCCTCCCTCCCTCACGCACCTTTTTCTGGGAGACCTGTGGAGCAACCTGTTGTCACCCTGGGACCACAGGTTTGGGGGCAAGGGGGTGAGAGCAGATGAGAAGGCTGGGCTTGTACATTCCATGGGTCTTTGACTGCACTGTAAAATGTGATTTAGCTGGTAACCTCACGTGCAGCTTTAGTTTTGAGAAAAGGCGATTTTAGACCTTCCAATAGCAAAGTGTCTACACGGTGTCTGCTCAGATATCAGAAGCTGGGAAGTCTTCCAGTTTTGGGAAATAGATTTTTTTAAAAGAATGCTATGCTAAATATTTATTTCTCAAATATTTCACTGCCTAACTGAAAAATAGGTTCTCATTCTGCATTTCTGACCCATGGTTCCTCTTTCTGGTTAACAGTAAAATCACACTGCTGTGGGTCATACCCACAATATGGCAATGTGTGACAGCAACATTGATCAATCCCAGCCGTGATGCCCAGAAATAGCCAGGGGGCTGGTCTTCCTCAGAAATGAAAAATGCTAAATTTTTACCAGAATTGGGTTACTAATAAAGGAAACTTAAGTCCTGAGTATTAATTGGCTCCAGCTGCCAAGAGGCAACTTCAGGTCAAAATTACATCCAATAATTCAGAATGACGAGGGGAGGGTGTGATGATGCTCCTTAACTTTTCCGCAAAATGTGATAACGCAATGAGAATGGTGCCACACCAATGAATTTATCTTTCTATTGATACCAGGAACATAACTTTGCATTCATTTATTGGTTTTTCATGTAACATGTTCATGCTTTTTGCATGAAAAACTGGCAGGCTCTAACATCAGAATAAATGACAAGGTTCCATCTTTATTTGGTAACCAAACTGTGCTTTTTGGCTTGCGAACTGCCGTACTTTGTCGAGAAGTTACAAGGCATCGTGGCCCATCAGACACCTCCCTCCCTCGTAGGCAAATATACTCACCTGTGTATAAATCTTTGTTGTGAAATATTTTGAAACCTTTAGCCAACCCGCACCTTTAGCAGCTGTTTCCTAATTCATCTAATCAAAATATGTAAGAATTAGCACATTTT
Organism: Varanus komodoensis; assembly: GCF_004798865.1. NCBI lineage: Eukaryota > Metazoa > Chordata > Lepidosauria > Squamata > Varanidae > Varanus > Varanus komodoensis. Next base: position 1,497,521 of record NW_025336508.1, on the reverse strand, counting down.
ATCTCAGGGGTTGATAATTTCCCTAAATTTGTGGACCAGTGGGGGGTGGTGACCCAGCAGAACTGGAGGGCACCAGACGGGGGGGAAGCCGGCCTGACATATTAAGAGGGGGACCATGCCTGTCCTTCAAGGAGCCCTCTGGAAAATTCAGGCTCTGCCGACTCATGTGTTGCTCCTGCCCCCTTTCTCTCCTGCCTCTAGATTTCAGCCACAAGCCCGGCGCTTTGGATGAACTCCTTCCTTGGCGTGTCCACCATTTTTGCCCTCTGGGCCCTGGCAGTCCTCTTCCGGCAAGCCAGGACACACCTGGCCAAACAGAACGCAGGGGGCAAGTTCGCTTGCTTTCAGGTAACCCGCTCTTACGTCAGTGGCTGTGAAAAGTGGGGGGGGGGGCAGATCTGCCCTCCAGGCGAGTTGGAGGACCCCTCCCCGCAGCCTGCCGGGGGTGCCCTCCAACCCGCCCGGAAGGTGGTCCGGAGGCAGCTCATTCTCTTGCTCCGCTGCGCTTGCTTTCAGGCTCTGCTCATCCTGACAGCGCTGCAGCCGTCCATCTTCAGCATCTTGGGCAACGGTGGGCAGATCGCCTGTTCGCCGCCGCTCTCCTCGAGAGCAAGGTCCCAGCGTGAGTATCTATCACAGCCTTGCCTCCTTGTGCTGGAACCAGGATGGGGAGTGCTGGGGCCCTCCAGCAGCTGCTGGCCGGCAACTCCCTTCAAAGGCACCCAGCCTGGCAAGTGGGCAGGGAGGATGGGACATGCAATCCAAAGATATGTGGATGATCCGGTCACCACCCCACCCCTGGGTTAAACCAAGATAACAGAGAATGGAGATCTCTCAAGGGAGGAAGCAGAAGTGGCCTTTAGATTTGCGGGGGGGGGGGG
>NW_025336508.1:1301159-1496540 GCF_004798865.1 Varanus komodoensis | reverse complement strand
GGGGGGGGGAGGCACACCTGGAGGGCGCCAGGCCGGGGGAGGCTGCGGTGGAAGCGGCTCAGGGAAGCCTCCCCATGGGCGCCCCGCTCAACTCTGCCTGCTGTTTGCTCGAAGAGATGCACGCACAGCTGCTGATCCTGGAGACCTTCATCATGACTGTGCTGACCCGGATGTACTACAGGAAGCAGGACGACGCGCCCGGCTGCTGTCTGGAGGGGCTTCCGGGGGACCCGACGAAGACCGCCAGTGCCTAAGTGGAGCGCGGCAGCGGCGCCGGAGGCCTTCTGCATCCAGGGCCGCACGAGAGGCCCAGGCCCCTTGCCCTGCGACCCCGCGCTAAGGGCGGCAGCGCCCCTTCCCCAGAAGGCCTTCCCAGCTCGCTGGAGGGGCGGGCAGGGCGGGAGTTGCTTTCTGGCAGGTGTGCAACACGCGCGTGCTGGGTTGCCCCGGGCTTCGCACGATGGCTGCAAGATGACAGACACGCGTACACCTGAAATGCTGAAGGTTTCACAGCAGAGGCAGGCGACGTGATGCTCTCAGATGGGTTGGGCTGTGCCTCCTGTAAGTCCTGGCCACTGGTCAGCCTGGCTGGGGCTGACGGGGGTTGTAGTCCAAAGCATCTGGATGGACCAGATGGCCTCCCCTGGCCTTCTAGGCTGTGGGTGTCACTGGAGTGAGAAAACGCTTGGCCAAATGTCTCAGCCGCCACTGGGCAGGCTGGCGGCTTGTGTGATTTTGATGCTCAGAAAGGACCTTTAATGCATAAATAAATTGTATAAATCAGAACGTCTGTGCACGGAGGGAGGGAGGGAGGGATAAATTTTCAGCTTGCAGATCCCTTGCAAATTGGGTTAAGTTGCATGACGCATGGCTATCTCTGCCCTGCATTATGTATTCTGGTTTTGGTAGGCGAGGCAGAAAGCGAGCTGGTTCGTGGGGTACTGCATGGACTGCTGGGAATCTTCCGAGCTCCCAAACTCCCTCTGCGTGCATGTTTTTTTTAAAAAACTGAAGATCCTCAGGAAGCGCCATTTTGTAACCCACACAACTCCAGCTGAGTCACAGTGCTGGAAGGTTGGGGTGGGGGGGTCCATCCCTCAGAACACCAGGTGCGTGGGAGACAGATTTGGGGGGCTGGAGGGCATTTGTGCAGCTCCCTATTTGCAGAGGTGTGGCAGAGCCATTTGGAAACCAGCCCTGCCCATTTCGCAACACCCAAGCTCAGACATTCCCTGGCAGGCCAGGGAAGATTTGAGCACACGGGAAAGAAACGTGCTGCGTGCACAGCGGCAGCCATTTCCAGCCCTGGGTTCTCCATGTAGTTTGAGCCACATCGGCCATGCTGATGGGAGATGGAATCCGGAACATGCAGAGGCACCTGGTTGGAAAAAGCTTGGCTCCGGGTATCCACAGAGCCATCGAGGGAGGTCTCATCTGGCATAGTCCACCACACGAGAGGAATCCTGCTGGATCCGCCCATCTGGTTGAGCCGCTCTTCCCACCCACCTGTCCAGAGCCATCTTGGCTGGGGGGTGGCTGAGCCTCCTCCGGGAATGTGTGCTTTAAAGACACCCAAACCGATGGCCGTCACTGCAACCCCTTGCACTGAATTCCATCGTTTGGCCTTTGTACTGTGTGAAGATGTCCCTCCCCGTTCTTGTCACGTGCCATCAAGTCTTCAGCGATTTATGGCAACCCTATGCGTGAAAGCCCCCGGGGGTGTCCTGCTTTTGCCAGCCCTACAGCCAAGCTTGCACGTCCAGCGGTCGCCCCTCCACCGTTGCCTTCAGCTACAGCCCATCCTCATTTTTCTGCCTTGAGCACCATTAGATACCCATTCACACCTGATGTGGCCATTCCCCATGAACAGGCTGGGTGCCTCTGAGGACTCTGCTTGGGCCATTCCACCCTGGGTGACCCTGCCGGGAGACCAGCCTAGCAAGAAAGCCCGACCTCCTGGCGGCATTGCTCTCGGCTTCTCCGACGCTCTTGCACCCCTTCCCCATGTTGAGGTGTGTATCCAAGAAGGGGGCCCTTCCTTTTATCTGCCCTGGATTTCCTACCACCCAGCTTCACGATTCCCAGGATCGCTCAAGGCCGTATCTAGCTCCCTACCTTCTTGCTTGCAGTCTGAAAACAGCAGTAGAGAAACCACCAGCAAATAGCCGAAGTCACAACTGTGACACCGGCAGATGTGATCAGTAGCTTTTACACATTTATATTCAGCGTCACTTTGATGAGGCATTTCTGAGAGAGGCTGTGGCAAATTAGCCTTTGTCGCTAGCAGATTGCGGTTCTGCAGTTTTTAAAAGATGGCGAAAGTCTGCCATCTGCTAAGGAGTGACGTAGAAGCCAAGGGATTATATTTTTTATGCAGGCAACATGAATGAGAATCTGTTGTTTTCTGGGAAGGCGTGCAGCTGCTGCTGTCTGCTGCAGTCCTTTGTAGAAAGCGAGCCTTGTGCTATCTTGGCCCGCAGTGGCACCCAGTGATCTGGTCGTGGGAGTTGTGAGCCCGTTTTTGCTGTGTATCCCACTGCAACCAAGAGACAAGCAAGCTGGAAGAGACCCAGAGCGAACTCTCTCTTCTAGCAGTGTTTGCTCTTCTGAGACTTCGATTTGTTACTCAATCTTCTTTTGGCTTTGCTCAGCTACTGCAACTGTTTCCATCTAGTGCAAAAGCACCTTGTACAAGTTGTTTCTCGCTTCATCCTTTTGGATTCTTCTCCCATGCCTACCTGGATCACCTCCTCTCCCAGGCCCACCCTTCAAAAACCATTTTGAGATTGGAATCCCTTCAGATCCATTGCTCTCTCTTTCTGACACTGACAATTTTGCCTTCGGATGCAGATTAGGACTTGGGGATTTGCAGTCCCCTCAGCCCAATACACCACATCTGTTCTGTTCTGCAAATGACACTCAATTATGTAGTGAATTATGTCATGTGACCAAGGCAACAGAGGGAGGGTGGGGGAATCTGATTTCAAAATATGAGGTACAATGTGGAAAAGTTTCCGGTAAAATGACATTTATTTGGCTAAACACAGAAGCCAAAGGAAAAAAAGAAAAGCAATGCACAAAACAGAAATTCCACTTCCAATAAAATGAGGAAATGGAATTTATAGTGACAGGAAACAGGTATTTAACACTGATCCAAAAAGAGGCGCAGCAACCTGTAAGGTTTCTGTTAGTGCTTTCTGTTTGTGTTGGATTCTCTGGAGACAGAATAGTAAAAGACCATCTAGGACATCCTGACCATCACAGAATGTAACTCAAAAGCGTCTAGCATTAAAAACTTGATCCCAAGATCTTTACTAAGCTGATGACTAAAATACTTCGAATGAACAGTGCCACCAACAAAAAGCTACATAAAAATATAGACTGGGCAAATTAAAATCCCTTCATGGTTCCATGTATTAGTGCTAAAAAACCCCCCAGAAATGATTTCTAGTATAAATACATTCACTCCTTTCTGAAGGAAAGACATTCTGGTTCAGAGCTTTATGATGTGGCGCTGCAAATGCAGAATTTAGCTGGATTCGAGGGCTTAAATTGGAGCAGTACAGAAAGCGCAAGTCTGAAGGACTGGCTAGATGTGTGGGGACAACTTATTGCTTGGAATAGTCTCAGTGATCCTTTTTCGGAAAGGAGAACTGCAGCGGCGATGGGAACAGAAAGGATGTGACAATGCAAACACGCAGCTGAATCCAGGCGGTGTACAAGGGTTGTTAAAAGAACGAGACAGCGCAGGTTCCGCCTGGCTACACGGAACAGCCACCTGTGGGCAGGCGGGATCTCAGAGTGGCCCTGCAATGCCTGTCCGGAACCACGTCGTTCCGAGTGTGGTTTGGGGCCTCTAAGGTGGGACCCAGGCACACGCCAAGATCCTCCACGGAATCCTGGTTACATGTGTATCATCCATGCAGGGATGACTCCCAGGACAACCAGATTGAGGCACGGAAGCTGAAACCGAGGGCCACTTCAAGGCCACCAACTAATGACCCGTGAGCACCTATTTTACAGGCAGGGAAGCACTTTGGGGATTAACAATACACCCAGAAATATTCACTGAAGGACACCATCTGCCTCCTTGTGCTGGCCGCATGAATGCCTTGCCAGGGTCGAACTCTGCTGACACAAACGATCCCCTAGGTGTGTGCAGCGCAAGAGCGAGCCTCGCGCAACCTTGCTGCCATTGGCACCACGCTCGGATTCGTCTCCTAGACTGGGGGGGGGGGGCATGTGTTGGAGTCTACGGTATTGGAGTCTACGGCTCTGTTCATGCCCCACCTCTGGTTATGAAGCGAATGGCGGCACTCCAGAAGTTTTAGCCCACCAAATTGCCCACCCTTGGTGTAGAAGCGGTTGGCCAACCACGGTGCAGCATGTCCCTTGAGTATCACTGCGTATACGTGGAAGGTGGGAGCAGCTACTAGAGGCAGCCTGCTCCTCCGTTTTGTAATAGCTTGCACAAGCCTTTCCAAAGATGCAGCATTCTTCCAAGTTAGCCAACGAAGGCAGGAGGATGCCAGGCACCCTGCCTTCCTCTCCCCACGGAAGAGGGGTGACCACAGCTGCCATGCAGGGTGATCCAAATGGAACCAGCATGCCTGAAATAGATGCTCACACCGAAGGTCGTCAAGACCTTCTTGAAGCCCTTCAGACAACTCTACAACTGGCCCCAATGGACTGGGTAGGCAGAGAGCGTTCCATGTCTGTATTTAGACTCCGCAACTCCTCTCCAGCTCGTCCCCTTTTTTAATTTCCTGCTGGCAAGCAAATGCAGCCAGCTGCACCCTAAGCTGAGGCACAACACCCCCGGTCTGGATGGGGAATGGGGATGCTCTGCGTTTCTTCTGTGCGGGAGTTCCTAGATAATGGCTCGTTCCAAAAGCACGTGGCAAAGGGGGGGGGGAGTGTGGGTTTCGACATAGTTATATGAAGAACGAGTGCAAGGAGGATGGGTGTCCGTGTGTTTCTAGGAACCATTCTGTTGTGAAGGAAGAAAACAATTTCCACCTGAATGTGAGTCAGCACTGCAGAAAACGAGTTCTCGCTATCCAGCTAGCAGTTGTGCAGGAAGCCCAAGCCCATTACCCACAAAATGCACAGGGAGCTACAACGGTTTCCCTTGCCCAACAGTGTGGAAATCCTCACAGTGTATGTCCAAATGTTTGGCAAGGGGGCTGTGTGCAAATTGCATGGAAGCCATTGCACAGAATCCGGATGAGCTGAGCCAAGCGACCTCAGAATGTTGGAAGAGGTGCAAGCGATTTATTGGGACTAGATAGGTGAGGATCGGGGCACGGGGGACGGGAAAATTGGGAAAACCAAATGACCAAGCAAACCAAAACCAAAACCGAACAACAATATACCACTGAAAGGAGGGTTCCCACTTTTGGAAAATGTGGAAAAACGGAGCTGCTTCCACCCGCAGTTTTGCCCTTACCCTTCACAACTCTAGTTGTGGTGTTGTCTATTTGTGCACAACATGTCGATGCCCAACAGGAAGGCCCCAGCCACAACCTAACCCACAGATGAGAGTCAGCTTGGGCTCTACTGAAAACGCAGTGCTGCAAAGGCGATCAGGAGAGGGAAGGGTTTCGCTCTTCCCCCTTTGAAGTGCTACTCGCTGGAGCTGCAGCAGGCACGGATTCTGCGTCCATCTACAATAATCGGATATCCCTGTTCACAGACCAGCCACCTTCAAAGCACGCCCAACTCCTCTGGACTTACAGGGCTTGTGCCTCGTTAATCCGCATAGGTACGGCATGCAGACCGCCACGGGACCCTCCCCACGGGAGAACAGCTTGCGGTGGGCATCATGCACATGTCTCCCTGCCCATGACGTGCAAGATTCAGGCACCACTTTCCTCTGGAATGCGCTTCCATAATACGCCTTAAATGTGGGAGCGGCTTTGCCAGAGCAAGAGCCTGCAGCTGGGAAGCGCTCCCGCAGAGAGACTCGAGACCAGACGCAGCGCCACACAGGCCAGGCCAACGCCCCGCCGTTGCGATCGCCCCGCAGCTCTGCATCCCGGAGGGGAAGTCTGCCCGACGCAAGCACAAGAGACACAGCCGCGATGTTCCAAATCACCCGGGTCTTCGAAAGAACCACTCAACTAATTGGCCCCGGCGGTTGCTCCTGAAATCACTTTTCAATTGAGCCATCGATACGAATATCCCGTCGCTGCAGGGCCTGCCCTGTATTGTTTGGATCCGCTGAGCTGGCCGGCATGCAAGGGCTGCCTCAGGGTTGTTTCAGACTGGAGCCCTGTGGCGAGCGCGCCACGGCCTACAGACTTTCACACAACAATGTGGGATTGTTGTTGTTCCTGTGTTGCCGTTATGTCCAAGCTCAAACTCTGAACTCCCTGGGAATGCAGAACGGGCGCAGCGCTCACCCATGGCTCTCTGTTGTGCCAGCTCTGGCTTATGTGCCCTCCAAGTGCCTTGAATATTTTTCAAGATGCCCCCAGGACAGGACAGCTGCTGCCCCCGGGCTCAGCGCAGCCCGGCGGCCTGTCCCACCCCCGGCCTGTCACAATGCAAGCCGGCGGCCGTGCACAGAGGTGCTCTGAGCGCAGGACAGATGTGGCTCGTGAAGCAACCCAGGTGTGCAGCTAGGTTTGAGCAATGCCCGAGAGGGAGAGCCAGGGACCGTTTGTTCCGGGAAAACCGGAGACGCAGCCCCTTGCAAGGCTCGCTTCCAGAGACAATCCATCCGCAGACAGAAAGCGACCGATCCGACGGTCCCGGCGGGACACGCGTGACACAGCTAGGAGCAAAGGCTGAGGGGGGCAGAGCCCGTGCGAGGCGTCTGGCGCGATGCTCAGCCGTGCCCTGCAGGGAGCAGAGCGAGCAGATGGCAGAGCCGAGCGCCACTCCCTGTGGCTCGGGGGCAGAGCAGCAGCTGCGCAGCGCCCTCTGGCTGGCCTCTCCGGAGCACCGCAGCCGGCCGCTCGAGTGCTCCCTTGGCGGAGGGGCTGGCCCTCCCCCCCATCGGGAAGGGCAGGCGAGAGGCCCCGGGTGGCTCGACGGCCAAAACACAGACAGACACAGGCAAAGCGCCACGCAGACGGATGGGCGACCGCGAGAGCGGCCTCTGGGTGCTGGGCTGGGGGAGCTAGGTGCAGGCCCTTTCGGAAGACTGCAGCCAGCCGGGTGGAAGAAAGACCAAGGCCAGGCGCCAGGAAAGGGGTCGCCAGCCTTGCCGCCCACGAGCGGAAGGCCATCGGGACACACGGCCAGGTTCGCGGGTGCTGCTGTGCAACAGCAAGTCCAGAGCAGGATCAGGATCGAGGCAGCGCTAACCAAACTCTGCAGGAGCCTCCCGTAACCTGGTGCTTTCGTAGTGTTGGACTAGGATGCCCAGAATCCCCCAGCCGAGGGGGGATCCTGGACATACAGTCCAACGCGTCTGGAGGGCCCCTGGTTGGAGGAGGTGTGCTCTCCAGAACGAGTGTGACCCATCTGGGCCTGGCCCAGCTCCTCGGTCTTCCCCCAAGAGCCCGACAGAGAGGACCGTGCCCGTCCAGCTCCGGAGCAGCAACTGCCTTGGACGGTGGGGTTGCGATGCCTCAGCAACTCGGTGACAGGCGGCCGGACCAAACCTTGCCCTCCTGGCACCGCTTTGGGAAGCGAACCAAGGGGGGGTGGGCTGGGGGCCAGAAACCGGAAAAGTGGAAGAGCAGAATGCCCAAGGCCCCCCCCCCCCACTGGTGGCACGAGCGTGGAGGGCACAAAAGGTGGCCGTCCCCGCTCAGGCACCCTGAACGGAGTTTCCGAGCCCCACGCTCTGCGGCCGCCCGCCCGCCCCTAGCCTGGCCTCCCGCAAGCATCTCCTGCCACGGGAGCTTGCAGGGCCGAGGGGACGCGGCCTGCAGGGAGGGGCAGGACGTCTTGGGGCAACCTGGAGCCCGCGTGCCGGGCGAAGGGGCAGGCCGGGGATCCGCCCGCCCGCCCGCCCCCCGTTCCTCTGCCAACCCACGTGACGCCATCAGCTCCGGTTTAAAAGACCGCATGTGACTGAGGAGAAGAGAACCGCGAGGGAGGGGGAGTCACAGTGTGCCGCGCGCCCGGCGGGGGCCGTGTGGGAGAAAGGCGCTGCTCGGGCGGCGGCGGCAGGTCTGGCCCCCAGCGCTCGCTCAGCAGGGCTCTCGCCCCGCCTGGAGGGGCCGGCGGGCAGGGGGCTGGCGGCACCTCTCCCCCGGGCGGGGCCGGCCGGGGGCTCAGTCCTCCTCGTCCTCGCTGATGTCGTAGGTGACCGTGGGCTTGCTCCGGGCGAGGGTGGCCGGCGACGACGGGGGCGTCCGGGCGGTGAAGGGCCAGCGGAAGGAGGGGGAGGGCGAGCGGTCGTGCGTGGGGCTGCTGCTGGGGCTCTGCTTGGGGCTGATGGCTTGCAGCATGCGCCCCTTGCCCTCCTTCAGCATGTGCTTCTGCAAGAGAGGGGAGAGGGCGGTGGGCGAGAGCCAGACCCTGAGCCACCTCCTGGCCCCTTCAGCATGGTCAACAATACGCCTCAGAGCAGAACCGTGCGCTTTGGATCTCTCTGCAACCCCCATTCCAAGATCTCTCACTGCGGCCTTCCTTCCGCGTGGCACCTCCAGGTGTGCTGGAGTACAAGCCCCGTGAAGAGGGAAGCTGATACCCGGGGCACCTGGAGGGAACCGACCCAAGGAAAGCGCCCAGCCTTTTGGATCCGGCCTCTCTGCTTGCTCACAGGTACCCAAAGCGGCAGAGTGGGGTCCTGGTTAGAGTGGAGGGCATGGCGTCTGATACGCAGGCCCAGTGCCTGATGGAAGGACCATACCTGCTGCCTTGGCCCATGAAGGAGGTTGCTTTCTGTTGGACTGGCCCACCTGCCAGCTTGCTCTGTGCATGAAAGCGGAGGGGCGACCTTGAGCGACCGGCCTCTTCTGCGTTCAGGGCGGACAAGCCCTCCTCCGGGGTACCCCATTCCCCTCAGCATTCCAGGGCCACTGGGCATGCTCCGTCCTACGGGGCCATTTAGGGGCTTCCCTCCCCCTTGCGGCTACAACCAGGGCGACGCTCCCCAATGGAGGAGCTCGCCTCCGCCATGCCGGATAGCTGCGTCCATCTCAGGCAGCGCTCCAGCTAGTTCCACCCCCCTTACGGGAGAGGCTGGGACAGCGTTTGGCGCAGGGCGTGCGGTATGCCGAGGCCGAGCTGCAGGGGCGACAAACCCAGGCACATGGTCCCTAAAGCAGTGGGGCCAAGCCGCGAGCCAGGGGCAAATCCGGCCCTCCTGGGGGCTTCGGAACTCCGCTGGAGTGGAAGGCTGTCCCTGGGCCGGAGGAGGGTTGGCGGCGGTGCTCTAAGAAGAGGGAGTGGAGGAGACAGGACACAGCCTGGCCGCCCCCTTACCAGAGCGCCTTCGGGGCCAAACATCTCCAAGAAGTTGCCGATGAACTCGCGGGACTTCTCTTCCCATTTCTGGATGAGGTCGATGCTTTTTTCCTCCACTTTCTGGACAAATTCCTTGGACTTCTCTTCCACGTCCTTCACCCTCTTCTTCACCTTGTCCACACGCTCCTGCAGATGGTATTTCTTCTCCTGTGAAAAGGTCAGACATCAGGTGAGGTACGATGCCCGAGTCTGCCACCCCCAAGACCAAAACAAAGCGGCCTCTGGGGACAACAGGAACGCAGGAACACGCTAGCAAAAGCAAGCCCAGGCACTCGGATGGCCTCCTTCGGACTCCGCAGAGCCTTGGATCTTTGGGAAGACGCAGGACAAGAAGGAAGTGGCTAAAGAGCATAGAACCAGAACCAGAGCAAGTCAGAAGGGGTTTCCTGGGCCATCTAGTCTGACCTCCGGCTCTAGCCGGCTCCGCTCACGACAGGCCCACCATGTGCACGTCCAGCCTATTCTTGAACACCCGCACCGATGGGGCCTCAACCACCTCCCGTGGGAGCCCATTCCACACCCTCGGGGTCCTGACTGTCAGGAAGCGCTTCCTGGCATCCAAATGGAACCTGGGTTCCCTGAGGTTTGCTCCACTGGAACACGTCCTGCCTTCCTCTGCAGGGGAGAACAGGTCTCTACCCACCTCCGTGTGACACCCCCCCCCCCCCATATACCTGGATGTCACCAACAGACCCCCTTGCTTCTTGGGGGCAGCAGCCCCTGCGGCTGTTTCTCCTCTGGGAAAGTCTTCCCTGGACCATCAATTAAACCAGGCTTCCCCAGCCCGGTGCCCTCCAGATGCACTGGACTGCAGCTTCTATCGTGCCCAACCAGGATGGCAAACGGCTGTGGATAATAGGAGCTGTAATCTCACACCTCTGGAGGAACCCAATTGGGGGAAGCTGATCAAAACAGACGCAGCCCCCGACCTTCAAAGACTCCCTCCAGGTTTAGGGGAGGGGGGCCTCACGCAGGAGCCCCAGCGCGTTCTAGACCCTGGCAAAGAGTTCCGCCTGGAGCGCTGGGCCCGTTCGGCCCAATTCTGTCCACCCCGCCGGGCAGCGGGGGGTGTCCGGGGTCCCGGGCAGAGAGGGGCCGTTCCCATGAACCTTCCAGCGGAAAGCGCTGAAGCAGGATCCTCCTCCCGCAGCCCTGGGGCCTGCAGGCGCCACAGCGCCGTGGAAACGTGGCAGCCACGCCAGCCCGCCGGCACACACTCACGTTGATGAAGCTGACGTTGAGCTCCTTGGCTGTGTAGCCTCGCTGCAGGTTGCGCCGCGCGTAGACGTCGTAGTCCCGGACGATGCGGGTGATGATGTCGGAGGTGGAGATCCCTTCCGTCCTCTGCGTCGGCGCAAACATCCCTGCAGTGGCCAGAAAAGGGCTGGGTAGACGCTCCCTGCGGGCAGGAGGCCTCGTGCAAATGCGCAGACACCCTGCCCCTTCTGGGGGCTTGCGAACACCATCACGCAACAGATCGTGGGCAGAAAGGGGAGGGGGGAGGGAGACGGGGAAAGGCGGGACACACGGCCCTAAGGTGCCAGCGTCCGCTGCGCGGCCCTCGCTATCCACTGCCCTGCAGGGACCGGCCAACTCACCCCAGCCCCCCGCGCCTCTGGGGGTCCTGCAGCCAGTCTCTGGCTTTCGGAGGGGTGCTGCCAGGAACACGTGTCTGCATAGCAGGCTGCCTTGGGCACTTCAGAAGAGGCAGCGAAGAAAAGGCTAAGCGGCTACATGAAAGCTTTCCAGATGGTGGTTTGCAAGTTCCCTTTCGGGGTGGGAAGCGTGAGGGACGCGGGGGACCGCCTGGGCCTGCTTTGCTGATTTTCATGACAAAGGCTTTGCAGCCTTTCTGACCGTGGCCGCACTGTTCTGCGGCGACGCGGCCCTGCGCTTTCCACAGCGGGGGGCAGAGAAGCAGACGGCTCCTGGGCATCACTGGCCGGAGGCGAGCCAGCCTGGGCAGCAAGGCGACTGGGTCGGCCCGCTTACCCGCCTCCTTTATGTGCTTGTAGACGTCATCGCTGTCGGCAGAGGAGTACGGGATGTCATCGTGCGCCACGAAGTCGATCTGCAGGAAGGGCAACGAGACCTGTGAGCAAGAGAGGGCGGTGCCTCCCACGCCTTTCGCGCGGATCAGGATAAAGGCTCCCCCACTGAACGGGGTTCTCACGTGAAAGCGGAACGGCTCGGCCGGCTCTGCGGCACGGAAAGAGAACCGCAAAAGTCTGCAGCGAGGGAAACAAGCCAAGGCAGAAAACTGGCCATTAGGGAAAGGGGCTTAACGACGAGAAGCGGATGCCAAACGGAGGCGCTCGCCTCCCTTCCAAACTGAACAGGCAACCTGTTCCTCCTGCTGAGGGCCAGCGCCTTGCAGCGCCCCGCTCTGCTTCTCGCCTGCTCTGCCCTCCCAACCCCTGGAGTAACGATGCCAGGGCCACCCCCGCCTCCAAGCTGGGCTCGCTCTCTCCGAGCTCCAGTCTGAGGGATGCCCGAGCACCCAGCCCTCGTGGCGGGAGCAGCACGGACCAGACGGCTCCCCACGGCATCCCCTGAAGCCCCCCCGTCCTTCCCCGGCAGGAAGTGAAGGGTCCAGAGGAGCGGCGGGAGGCCCGACACCTCCCCGCCGCCCCGCGGAGCTCAGAGGTGCCGCCGACGCACCCCTTTACCCTGTGTTCAGCCAGGAACTCCGGCGTGAGGGTCCACGGGGCGTTCCGCACCACCTCGTCCACGTAGCGGCAGTGCTGCACGGCGTCGTAGCGCTCGTTCTCGTTCATCACCGTGAAACCCTTCAGGTTGTGGGTCAGCTCGTCGCTGCAGACTGCGGGCGTGGAAACGACAGGAGGGCGGTCAGGCTGCCCAGAGCGCTCCGGCCCCCCCGGCCACAAGCCTGCCGGCACTTGCCCCAGGGCACGCCTGCCTTCTCCTCCTCGCTTCCCTTCAAGCCCTCCTTCGGCAGGGAGGCGTCTGAGCAAAGCACGGTGGCGAGGGTGCCCAGCTCGGGGGGATGGCCGCCTTCCCCCTCGCCACGGTTCCTTGGCAGTATCGGCCCCTCTTGCCCAACAAGACCTGAGCCACACTCGGCTCATGGCAGCCTCCAGAACGGGTTCCTCGTGCAGAAACGCAGGAGGGGACGCAGCATGATTCACACCAGTTGTGGGTTGCATCCATTTCAGCTCAGCACTGGCTGGGAGCAAACTTTAGACAAGCCGCGCACTTCAGTCTGTCTCCCACGAGATGCTTTTCCTCTACAGAAAGCGACCTGCAGAAGCAGCTGTGCATCCAGGTCCTCCAAGTGGGATTTTGCAGAGAAGACGGGTAAGGAAGAGCTGCTGAGAATCTAGTCTCTGGGCTTGGGGATTGCCTCTGAAACGCCCGTGGGGAACCCGCCTTCCACGGACTCCTCCAGAGGCGTGTTGCGAGGAGGAGAACTATGGTCGGATGCAGGCCTACCAGCGCAGAGGAACAGCCACGGAATGGGAGGAGAGCAGGAGGTGGAACCGGTGGAGGTTCTGCTTGGCGTGCGGAAGGTCCCCCGCTCAACCCCCTCACCTCCAGCAGGGCTGAGAAAAACGCCTGCCTGAGACGCCAGAGAGCCCGCGCTGCCGGTCAGAGCTGACAGGGTAAGGCTGGGTGGAGCACGGCTGACACACCGCACGGCCGCCCCCCATGCGGGGGCTAGGCACCCTGTTTGCAAGCATGGCCAGCCATGGCGGCCAGGAGCCAGCCACAGAGTTCCCCCTCTCAAGGAATGGGCTTGGCCCCCCGGGAGCCACGTCCGGCGGCGGATGCCGCGAGCGATGTGCTCGGCGGAGCAGGGCTTTGTGGCCGACGGACTCTATGCCCACCGGTTTCATGGGACAAATCCCCAAGATCCAGGAGTGCCCCCCCCCGATGCGCTGGACAGCAACTGCTGCCATTCCCAGAGCTGGGGAAGCCGTCCTGGGGTACGAGAGCGGGGGGAGCCTGCACTCGGCCGGCCTCCTGCCACCACGCCGTTTCTCCGGCCAACAAATTCCTTCTCTGCTCCCGTCTTACCTCCGACAATGAGGTATGTGTTCGGGAAGAGGTTTTTGGCTTGCATCAGGGCGCGGGCGTGTCCAGAGTGGAACAGGTCGAAAATTCCATCGGCATAAACCCGGACTGGTCTGTCCACTGAAAAGAACAGCAGCAACAGCCGAAAAAAGCCCGTGAACAAGCTGCAGGGAGACCCGGCGCACGTCCAGCGGAAGCACCTGCCCGAGGCCCAAATGTTCAAGACGTTCAGCACCCTCCGGATGTACTGGACTACAGCTCCCAGGGGCTGGGGATGCTGGAAGCTGTGGTCTGACACACCTGAAGGGCGGCAGGTGGGGAACGCCACAGGGGCCTTGCCAGGGTGGCGAGCACAGCTCCTTCGCCACAGCCTTCGGAGCGTGCGCTTCTGGGCCCCCGTGGCACGGTGCGTGCGTGCACGAGGGGGCCCCCACCCTGCCGCAGGAGCAGCACGAGCCGACGCTCGGCCGCGCGTGAAGCCCGGACCAGCCGTGGCCGGCAGAACCCGCCACGAGGGTGTGGGGAGGGAGCCTTCCCCCCATGCCGCCGTGCTCCTACACAAGAGCCATTGCTGCCTGTGGCATGAGACCTTCCCCAGAGGAAGCCTCCCACACAGGGCCGCTGTTTCCCCCTGGCTTCCTGCACGGACGCAGCCCGCAAAACCTGCCTTCCGACACCAGCTCCTCGGGCAGGGAGTGTGTGGATGCAGGGCGTACGCAGCTGCCATGCGGGTGCCAGGGGGACGGAAGGGCACGGCCAGGCCCCTCACACGGCTCTTTCCACAGTTTAAGGCTAAATTGGGGGTGCTGCTGTCTGGATTTGGTGAGAGGAGGGTCCCAGGCAGGGCTCAGGCCACTGAGCCACCACCCGGCCTGTTGGTGGCAGGGGGGCCAGCCAAGAAAGCCCCTTCCCACACAGGCCAGGGCAAGTCCCTCCGAGAGCAACCGGGGGACCTACTCCGGCCAATTCGAGGGGGCCTGGGCCTCCTTCCCCTCGCTTTCCACCCTGCTGGCACCACCACGGCACAAAGCAGGCCTCTTCCGGGGACGTCACTGCTACTGAGAGAGAGAGCGCGGCGATCCCGCAGGCTCCCCGAGAAAGTGGGGCCGGGAGGAGCCACAGCCATCCTCCGCAGCGCACACTGGGCAGCAGGCAGCGGCCCCGGCGAATCCCCTCCTGCATCCTGAACGCTGAACGAGGATGTGCAGGAGCGGAGCAGGGAGGTGCCCCGCGATCTCCTTTAAGGGCGCGGAGTGAAGCCGAGTGGCGCAGGGCCAAGCCTTACAGACTGGCCTAGTTCCCTGGAAGCAGCGGCAACGGCATTTCAAAACACGGAGCCCACGCCTTCTAGGACATGGTGCTCCTTACGGGGTACAGGAGAGGTGGCCAGAAGGGAGATCTGCAGATGCCCGGGACTCCACCCCCCCCCCCGAAGCCCCTCTTGCCACCGCTGATGGTCAGGAATGCCAGGAGCTGAAGGCCCAAGCACCGGGAGTGCTGCTTCATGCCCAGCCTTTCATACAATGGCCTTCCTTAACCAATGGTGCGACCAGCATGATGGAAATTGCAGTCCAACGTGGGTGCGCGACTCCCCTGCCCACGGCGCTGGGACAGAGGGTGAGGCCAACCCCTCCATGGAGATCCCAGGCTGTCCAGCGGCCGGCAGCTTCGCCATGAGCAGCTCGGTCCCTCGCGTGGTTCGAACGGCACGCAAGCAGCACTGTGAAAATAAAGGGCGCCCAGGTGCTCCACTCGGTCTTCGCTGAGCATTACTTACATGGGGTCCCTCTCGTCGCCTCTTCAAACGTTACTCGGACGTACGGCTTGCTGTAGTCCACCTCAAGCTCATCGGAAAACGGAGCTGGCTCCCTGAGCCCCTAAGTTTAAAAAGCCATCAAGAAAGTAGGCCAGCTTTGAGGAGAGAGAAAAAACACCGCGGAATATTTACTCAGCACTGAGTCAGACCCGGAGAGACCAGAAGGCCCCCTAGCCCAGGATTATGGGGGAGCGGCTCCATGTGCTCGTCCAAATGGGACACAGGTCAGAGGTGACGTGTGTGAGGTTCGAATGCCATCTCCACTTGAGAGAGGGATCTTGGCTCAGAGGCGTCCTTGAAGAACAACGGCCCACCTGGGCAAACCAGCAGAGGAGCAGATGCCCTAACCTAAGGGCACAGGAGATGCCCGGCCGGAGCAGACCAGACCCCAGGCCTGTCCAGGGTCGCACTCCGTTCACAGGGGGCAAGCCCGCAGGGGGTGTCTGTCCAAGCGCCTCTGCAACTGGCGGGCGCAGGCAGGCCGGCCGCCGCTGGTAAGGGAGGCGGCACTTGGCCAGCCGGGCTAGTCCCACGGACAGCTTCCTCCGCTTCGTGCAACGCAACCTGGTATGTTCATGAACCCACTTCTCTTGCTCTGGAATTAATTCTACGTGAAGCCCAGGAAGTCTGCAGGCATATTGTACATCGTGCCATCATGTCATTCTAGAAATAATACGTGAACATTCAGCTGATGTTTGCCTGTTTCTCAGCCCAATTCGAGGCTGTTTTTGAACTATAAAGCTTTACGTGGCCCGGGACTACGGGACATGTCGGAACACCTCTCCTAGTATCAAACTGACAAGCCCTTTGGTCGCCATCCGAGGCCCTTCTGTGCGAGGGATTCCGAGGGTGATAACACGGATTTCTCCAGGGCGGCTCCTGACCGTCCTTTGGTGCCACATGAAGACTTCTCTGTACCACCAAGGTATTTGACAGCACGAGGAGGATTCTGGTGCCAGTTGCTCTATCAGATCCTGGTATTTCATTGTTTTTAGCTGTTTTGAATGCTTGTCCCCTACAGATGTTATATTGCATTTTTATCATGTCGCATTTTGGGGTTTCGGTTTTTGGAACCCTCCAGGGAGCTCTGGCTGTCGGGCAGTGCAGAAAGGAACCAAAGAATGAACGAACGTGCGGCTATAGACTTCCCTCTCTGGCCTGCGCAACTCTCCCTTCTTGGCAGTGTTTTTCCAATAGCAGGAAAGCCAAAACCACAGTGAAACGAATAAGCGTCTCATCCTTCTTCTCCAGACCCTGCTCAATGCCCGCCTTGGGAACCCGCATCTTTCCCAACGGGCCACGTACGACGGTGATGTGTATTTACCATCTCTCCCCCTGAGCAGACACCACGCCTGTGAAGGAGCAGTCGGAAGGTGCCTGCATGTTCGGGGAATGTTAGAAGAACTCCAAGAGGCCCCTCCCCTCTTGTAAGGACCGAGGCCGGTCATTTCTCACCAAGAACCACAGAAACCGAGTGCCAGTTGGAAAAGAAAAGAAAACCAAGAGGTGGTGACGGGTGAGCGGGTTTCACGAACTCTTAACACAGTGATGGGAAGCCTCAGGAGGTCCGAGGGACACTTCTCAACCAGACCCTCCCCAAAAAAGGGTTCTGCAGCACCACGGGGGCAAATGCAGCCAGCGCCGACCCCTGCGGCCCTCTGGGCAGCTGTGGATGCCACAGTCTTTCCATTAAACGGCTTCCCCCTTGACGGTGCCGGTGTGGGGCTGGGGGGGCCACCCAAGGCCTGTGTGCCCCCTGCTCCTGCCCTGACATTGCATCCCTGCTGGGGGAGAGGAAATGCTGCAACCTTTTAAGAAAAAAGACTAACTGTTTCGAATCCCTGGCCCTTTTCCTCTTGTGGTGCAACAGAGGACAGAGTTGGTAGGCAGTTTAGAGGCAGCTGAAAAGGGCAAGCCCAGCAGCATCCGATATATGGATGGGTGGGAGGAAGGCTGCAGGGTGCCTGGGCTGAGATTGCAGCGAGATCTGATCCCCGCTGCCAGCGGGCGAGCGAGCCTTTCCCGGGAGGGGCAGCCGGGATGGCTCACATTCCAGGCTATGGTTACACTTTCACTTTGGCCAGCTCGGCCGGCCGGCCGAGCACCACACAGACCCACCAAAGGTGTCCTGCAAAACGCAGAGCCGCGCCCTTCTGATTGCTCTGCCTGAGAACATTCCAGCATCCAGACACCGAGGCCTGGCTTAAGAGGAAGGTAAACCGGCCCCTCGGTTTCGCTCGTTAAGCCCCCTTTGCATCCTCTTTCTGCAGCCACTTCAGTTCTTTGGCTGAAGTGCAGCACGCGCCACCCAACTCACTCGCGGTCAAACGCTGCCGGAGGACGCCACACCGGGCCTTTCACTTACAAAGCAGTTCCGTGGCACTTTGGGTGGTACACCGTCCGCCTCGGCGGCCCCGTTGGGTCCAACCCCTTCTTTCCTTCTTTTCCTGGAATTCAGTCTGGCTGAGCCTTGGGGTTCCATCCTGAGGATTGCGTCCGGCAGTTCAGCTGGCAAGACCTGCTGGAATGAAGCAGGCGTGCTCTTAACAAAACAGGTCCTGGGGAATAAGAAACCCCTAGAAAAAGGGCCGGGGGCAGGCTGCTGTAGCGGCTCTTTCGGAGCGGCTGCCAGGCCAAGGTGGGGACTGCTGCCCGTTGCCCTCTCGCGCTGAGAGACGAGAGGGTGATGAAACCCGCCGGCTGCCAGGAAGGTCTTTCTCCCATGACCCAGCAGGAATGTGGGAACAGCAAGTGGTAACTGTGCTTATTTTAGCATGCCAGTAAAGCAGCAGAGCAAAGGGTGAGCATGTCCAGCCCCAGCGAAACGAGGCCGGAAGAGCTCTGCGGCCATGTTGCTGCCATCGGCTGGCATGCAAGGAGCAGTGGAGAGGCCGCTGGTGGGAGCAAAAGGAGCCCGCCGTTCTCTGGGGCTCGCCCAGCCCCTGCCATGCTCAGAAAAAGGCTTCACGCATGATCCTCCCCCAAAACGAACAGGAGCAGATTACAGGCAACCCATACATTAAATTTCCATGCCACCCAATAGCCTAGAACGAGGACCTGCCGTATCCAGAAGGCTGGGCTCCTAGGACTTTCTCTACTGTTGTACATTTTATAAGGGTGCTTTGCGGGCTATTTCCTTGCTGGAATCTGGAAGACACCCTCCACCCCACTTCCAAAATTATTTCAAATCACTGGCTGATGCTGCCTGTGGGCTGAATGGAGAGCAAGACTCCCCCTTCTTTTTCTAAAATGAAGTGCTTTCAGGAAGCCTGAGAAGCAGCCCAAGCCCACAGCATCTCCCGAAAAGTACTTGCGAACGGAAGAAGTGCCCTCTTTTGGAGGCACTTACCCTTGCCCCATGCAGCCCCAAGTTATGAAATTCCTCATCTGGCACAAAACTTCCACTTATGCCACATTTTAAGCAAGCTGTTGGGAACTGGTGAGAACCAAGGACACTGGCCTGTGATGCGACGACTCGGATAGACCCATTTTTTCTAGGTAGGAAGCACGAGTGACCTGCCTGCTAGTGCCGGAGGTGAGATGATCCCAGCAAGCGCGAAGAGAGGCGACATTCCATCCCGCGAGGACCAGAACTCAGGTCCGGTTAAAAACAGAAAGAGCAGGCTTCTCAACCCCTCTGGTTCCAAAAGCGTGGCGGTGCCAACCCCCCTCCCCCTGCTTCTGGCCAGAAGGGGAGGCCCGCTGGACCTGGCACTGTCACAGACTGGCCAGAGAGTTTCCGCTGTGGGAGGCACAGAGATGGAATGAAATTAAGTAAGTAACGTGGCAGTAAGAGTCCAGCACCCTGTGTCCAGCAGCAAACAATCACGTGGACGCTTGCCAGCAAGGCCTGGATGCACGTCCTTTCTCACGCTTGCTCCCCAGCGACGGCCACTCAGAGGCAACGTTAGCATTAGAATTATTTCATTACATCCACGCAAACAAAGCTCTCCAGACCACCCAGTCCATGGCGGCCCAAGTCCACTACAACAGTCCGCAAAGCAGGCGAATGCACCAAATCCATTAAAAGCTTGGAAGCGTTAAAACCAAACAGCAACAAGGAAAGGCTCGGGAAAACCTCCGGGGTGGAGAGAGGGGAATGGTGTCAGGTGCTGTCCTGCAACAGCAGGGAGCCGGACCCAGTGGCCTTCTTGGCCCCTTCCAAGCCTAGTCTTCTGTGAGACTATGATCACTAAACATGGAACGTCTGCTTTGCTGTCTTGACTAACAGCTCCCAACCGATCCCTCCTTAGTGTGTCTGCTCAACCCTTACTTAAAAAGCCGCCTAGTGACAGGTCTGTCTCATCACACCTTCTGGCAGTGGACTCGAGACATCCATTCTTGGCTGGGTGGCAAAGCGCTTTCTCTTGGTCTGCCGGGGATCTCCTGCCCTCCTTCATCAGGTGGTGAAAAAGTGTCTTTCCACCATCCCTGGCAAAATGTTATATGCCTCTTCAGCAGGATTTTTCTAAACCACTTGCTGAGGCCACCCAAAGTTTTATGGGCTGGCATCTGCCTGCTGAATTAGCAGAGGGTGCAGAGGAGAGGATTCTGACTGTTTAGAGCACATGAGAAAATCAAGCGCCATCTTCCCATATGTTCGTTCTCATATGGATCTTTGGTAGCCAAAACGGCCCACAAGATGGAGGTTATCTGCAGGAACCCTCAGGTTGCAGAAGAATATAAAAAGCCCCTAAGGGGGAAGAAATTCCAAGAACATGCTAGTGAGGACTGGATTCCTTTAGGGCCACGGCATGCTGGCTGGCTGTGAAAAAAAAAGACAAAGGACATTTGTCCTGACCAAAAGGTGCCATTCCGTGTTGCCCCAGGAAGACTGCCCTTGCCCTTGGTGGCAACATGGACACCACACCATCCCTTCATGTTTAAGCTCGCCCACGGGACCGGCCATGCCTGGCTTGTTTGCTTTCCAAAGGGCCGCTTAGTTGCCGGCTGTAGAAAGGAAAGCTCTTCCAGAAGGGATCCTTATGCCTCACGGCGGGCATGGGGAGAGAGAGCAAATGAAGCTGGAAGCCAAGCTGGGGGTGGAGGAGCTGGGGAGGAGGGGAGGGGGAGTTTGGGAAGGCCCTGCATGGCCTGCAGAGTCCCATGTGGAAGCAGCGTGGTGGTGGGCCTTCCCTGCTGTGGCACCCTCCCGCTGGAATCGCGTCCCCTCTGCAATATTTTCGGCACGGGCAACGATGACCAGTGTTAGCGTGTTTTTAAGAGGAGTGTCTTGGAAGATGACCTGCTTTGGGATCTTTAAAATGGGAGCTCTGATGCAAGCAAACAAGCCAGCCTGCGAGGTGCGGCCAATGCGCAGTCGTCACTTCCATGCAGCAGCGTCACCCTGCAGACCAAGGAATGCGACACGCACGCCTCCATCCTTCTGGAGTTCACGACCGAAGTCCGCATGACGGTCACGAAGGCTGCCCCCCGCCACCCGGCCCGCCTCTCCTCTCCCTTCCACACGGCCGCTGGCTTGGAGGCTCCATTTCCTCTGGAAAGTGCTGCCACCTGAGTGGCAGGGCCTCCGAGAACCCGGCAGCACAGCCTGGGCTGGTTTTCTTGGACGAGTCTTGGTCGGTACAGCGCGAGGATGCTGACGGGTGCTTGGCCAGGTTTGCGCAAGCACCTCTGCACTGCATCCTCGCCCCTCCTGGCTTATAAAAACCAGCAAGGAAGGACTAACCGGCTGGGCTGGGGAGGTGGTGGAGGCCTCTTTGCGGAAGGGGGTGGTCCCTTGTGCCTGAAAGAGGCGGGGGTGAGGCGACTCCTGACAAGAGCCTCCGCGGCCCAGAGGTCCTTATGCTGGCGGCTGACATCTCTTTCTGGGACAAAGGTTGCAAAAGGAGGGTCGGGGATCGACTCCGCTTCAGTCAGGGCTCAGGCCTGGGCTTGGTACAACAACAGCCTTCGTCGCCCTGCATGACAATCCACGGCAGGAGAGAGATGGGGGGTGTGACCCTGCTGATACTCCTGGGCCCCTCGGCGGCTTCTGCTACCATTAACCACGGCATCCTTCCGGGGCGCTCTCCGAGTTAGGAGTGGGGGGCGGGTACTGCTTTGCAGGGGTTCCACTTACTTGGAGGGCTATCTCCAGAAGGTGGGGCTTGGGGAACAGTGTTCAACCCTGTGGATTCTCCAGCTTGGAATTCCTCAGCGGTCTGCCGTCCTCCATGCTTTTTAACATTTACATGAAATCACTGAGTGGGGTCACACCTGGAGCTTGAAGTCCCCTGCCATCAGCATGCTGACGACAAGTAACTCTAATTCTCCTTTTCACCATTGAGAAGTGAGGCTGTGGATGTGCAGAGCTGGAGCCTGGGCGTGACAACGGACTGGAGGAGGAGGAGGAGGAGGAGGAGGAGGAGGAGGAGGAGGAGGAGGAAGAGGGCGCCTTATTTCATTTCCATATCGCCCCACAGCCAAAGATCCCTGGGATGAGGGCCAGCAGACAGACTGAAGTGCAGTCTAGTCAAGACTGAGGTGCCGTTAAAGGTCACTCCTCTGACCGGAACGTGGATGTACCAACCTGCTCTAGATGGGGTGGCACTGCTGCAGAAGCAGGCCTGTAGCCTGGAGGTGCTCCTTGACCCATAATTGTGGCCTCAGCGGCTTGGAGCGCCTCCTCCTCCCTTTGGCTATGCCCCCACCTGGACAGGGATGGCCCGGCTTCAGCAAACTCTAAACTGCGTAAGTGCAATGCACTCTATCTGGGCTGCCCTTGAAGACGATTCAGAAGCCGCAGCTTGTGCAGAATGTGGCAGCCGGATTAATAACGGGGCCCTGCAGGCCCTAACGCTTCGGACAGGTTCTGGCCTGCTTGCACTGGCCGCCTGCAGGCTCCCGGGTGCAATTCGAGGTGTTGGTTTTAACCAGGAACGCCTCACATGGCTTGGGACCGCGAAACCTGTTGGAGCACCTCTCCCACCTGGCCTGCTTGCACGCTATGCTCAACCTCTGGCCTCCCCTTGAGCGCCACCGCTGAGGGAGGCTCCGAGGACGGCAACAAGGGGGAGGGCTTTCTTGTGGCAAAACAGCCTCCCCCGCGACCTGCCTGGTGCCAAATTTGTCAACTTTCTCACGCCAGGTTAAGATAGAAACATAAAGCATAGAAACAGAGCGAGTCAGAAGGGGCCTCCCGGGCCATCTAGTCTGGCCCCCAACTCCAGCTGGCTCCGCTCACGACAGGCCCACCATGTGGACGTCCAGCCTGTCCTTGAACACCCGCACCGATGGGGCCTCAGCCACCTCCGGGAAGCCCATCCCATACCCTCGGCATCAGGAAATGTTTCCTGGCAACCACCCTAAACCTTGGTATCCTGAGCTTTGCTCCATAAAGATGGCCCTTTATGCTGAAGCTTTCAAAGATGTACTCAGCTACCAGCGGTTCGGAGGGGGGAGGTTACCCATCCTAGGTGATCTTAATTTTCCTTTTACAGGTCAGGTTTACTGCATATTTTAGCTATTTAAAATGTGCTGCCATGCTCCTTTGTTTTTATATTTGTTTTTACTTTTCGTTTTTATGCACTTCTGTAAACCACCCAGAGAACTTTGGCTATGGGGTGGCATGAAAATGAAATGAATAAATAAATACTTATTTTTTAAGGTCTATTTCCTAATGCATAAGCACATCTGTATTCCCTTAAGGTCCCTCTAAGGAAGAGCCTACAGATTACAAAAGTTACAAGACACCTACTCACCGGGCTGTGCTTATGATGAAACACCCCTGTGCACCTGCTTTGGCACCGCATGCTTTCGTTATGAAAACACACTCCGTGGCTGCGAAGGGAGGCTGGAACCCCCCAGGAGCCACACAGAAGCAAGCCCAGGAGAGGAGAAGCAGGCACCGGCACCACCGCCAGCCTGAGGGGGGCTTCAAGGTCCCTGTACCGCTTGCACAGAAGCTCCCAGGGCTTCTTCCGAAGCAGAGCACTGCTGACTGCCACCCAGACGTGCTCTAGGGTGCCCCTGACGAGCCACAGGAGGGGTGCACGGCCTACGTGCGTCCTTTCCCAGCAATCCCAAGTACCATGACCGCAGCCCAGGAAGCCACCACTGAAGGCGCACCTGCCGCTTCTGCTCCCACCTGCTCCACCGGCTGCGAGGACCGTGTGACCCAGCACAGGGGGACCCGGCCCAGAATCAGCTGCCTGCTCCCTCCCCCACACAGCCTCACACAGACTGCTTTTTCCCTGCGGTCCCGTAAGAAGGACGACGGCCTGTGCACATATGCACATGGTCTTGCACATGTGCCCCCCTCCCGTCAGCATCACAGCCAGCGCCAACCTGCTGCGCACGCCAGTCCACAGGCTCTAGAGGAAGATGGTCCTTCTTTCACATTGCCTGGCCTTGGCCATTAAATGTACAATCTAACTTTCCTCCAAGGAGTTCAAAGCAGCATACTTATTTCAGCCATGAAATATGTCAGGAGCAGGGTTCCCCCCATTTTCATTTCAAGCAGCAGGCTGTCTCTTTGAAAAAAGTGCTCTTCACAAAGTAGAGTCACAAGAAGGTGAGTCTCTGTGCATGAACAGAGTATTTTGCTGAACCTAAACTAGAAACTACTCCTGAGAAGTAGTTTTCCTTCTTTTCAGTAGCCCTGGGACCCACCCCTCTGGAGAAGGGCCACCTTCCTAGACCTATGCAGGCCCTGTACCCGGGTAGCCCTTCTAGCCCAGTGCCACATCATGGGGTCAGGAACTGGACTGGACTCCTCCGCTTCCTTTCCCTTGTCCCCTCCCTTCACTTCCAGACTCTCTCTGTTCCGATGGTCTGCCTGAGCACCTGGAGACAGCAGCCCTGAGACAATCTCATCCTCCTCTGCCATCTTGGTTTCCACCCTCCTCACTTCCCGGCCCTCCCAGCCCTCCTCCAGAGTTGGAGCCACCCTGACACAATAACCTACAGCATCTTACTCACCGGCAACTGGAATGTATGACTGGAACGGAAACCAAGAACTGGCTCACGCCATCAAGCCTGAAACCAGTCCTGTAATCCTATCTACTCAAGGAACATCTCAGTATCAGTCACACCGGAAAGTGGTCCTTCACTGGCATGCCTTCTTATGTAACTGGATTGCCATGTGCCAGCAATGCCCTTCTAGCTCTGACAGCCGGGTCTCTATGCACTGATGCTCAGGGGGCAACAAACCAGATACTGAAAATGGAATCACCCAGGAACCAGATGGACAGCATTTCAGTCTCTTTGGACAACAAAGCACACCATTTTTGCTATACTCAAAAATTAGGAAATTCCACCATTTATTTGTATTAAACTTGATGCTATCAGACCTGAGGTCAACAAAAACAAGTTGTCCCTTGTTTGGTACTCAAGTACACTGCCTTCCCCATCCTGGTATTCTTTGGACGTGGAAAAGCAAGAGCGGCATCAGCTTCATCTGCCGGCCTGAGAGGGCCAGGGGCCATGAAACGCCATCAGTACCACCCCGCTGCCTGGAGGGGCCAGCCTGAGGGAGATGGGTGTACGCCCTTGCTTGACCAGCATCACCTTCACCCTTTGAACTGGACCTTGTTTTCATTTACGAGCCACATGGCGCGACGTTTGTGGGCCTCCTGGCCCCCGTTTTCAAGAACACTTTCTTCCACACCCGTGTGTGTATATAAATGCCTGCCAACAAAGAAGTTTCTTAGATCTGATGAACTGAGTTCTGGTCCCCAAAAACCTGCCGCAATCTGTGCCAGGAGTCACTGCTAATTTAATGGACGATTTTGTGGTGAAGGCTCATGCCACAGAACTCTGCACACCTAAGAACAGAGGAAGAAATATCTGAGGCAGCAGGCCAGGGCGTGAGCGAAGGAGGCGAGGGGGCGTTCCAGAGCAGAGTAAGCTTGCACAAACAGAGCCGGCCCTGACTTTTGCCCCGAGGAGCGCAGGAACCAGAGATGTTTTCATTCACTGCCAAAGTATGTTGGCACTGTCAGTTTCAAGAGAGAGGTTCAGACTGCAAGGTAGAGTGCACTGAACTATGCTAGTCTTTGCTCGTGTGTTAGTGCAGAAAAAATCACACACACACACTCACTCTCTCTTCCAGTTATACTCAATGACCGAGGACTCTGACCATGGTGTCAAGACTGCAGTGTCCTGTGATGCAAATCAGGCGGAGGAATCCGGTTCAGATAAGGGAATCCGGAAGTCTGTGGATGGGTGCGTGGGGAGTCCTGCTACTTATTTATATGGAAACTAACCCTCTGCACTACTAGGGGCGATACCTCAGTGGCAGAGCACCTGCTTTGCAGGCAGGAGGTCCTGGGCTTGCTTGCCAGCTTCTCCAGGTAGGGCAGGAAGAATGCCTGCTCGAAATCTTGGAGCGCTGCTGCGTATCAGTGTCAGCAGTTCTGGGCTAGATGGACTAAGACGCTGACTCAGCATAAGGCTGCCTCTTGTGTCCCTACTAAAAGTACATTTCATCTTTTTTCTCCTTATGAGGGACCCACAGTGGCTTACATGGTCTCCCTCTTCTCCATATCATCCTCACTACAACCCGGTGAGGTGGGGTAGGCTGAAAGCCAGTGCCTGGCCCAAAACCACCCAAAGGTCTGCACGGCCAAGAAAGGACTGGAGCCCAGATCCCCCGAGTCCCAACCCAACACCCTCACGACACCACCGCACTGCTCCTCTGTGGAGCCTGGAGAGAGATTTCAAGAGCAGGCGTAGGTGGAACCTCCGGGAACTTCCTGTTCCACCCCAAGCCAGGATCACCCTGACTTTCTCAGCTGTCAGCTGAGCCACGGGGCAGCATTTGCACTATGATACAGTCCCAGCGCCGTGGCTCCTTTGCTGACTCACACATTCTCCGAACAAGTAACCGCTTGCATTCTAACTACAGTTTGCTTGGGAAAGTCCAGCGTACAAAGAATGGGTGATTTCCCCGAGGAAAAGATGAGTGGGATGCAGAGAACTGGAGGCATTCATGCTTGGTGCAGGCGAATACCCACATCTTATATGCCCCAGCCTGACACTGAGCCCTCACACAAGCCAATTCCATCTGGCCCATGAGGTCTGAACTTTCTCAAGGGGCTGGAAGACTCTCCTGCTTCAGGTGGGTGAGATTCCAGTTCAGAAGGGCGCTCTCACTGCCTTGCACCCGCAGCCATTTTTGAGCAAATGCAAACTGGCCCTCACCATGCAACAGGCTCAGCAGAAGCTGGAGAAAGATTCCAGACATCAACAGCCATTTCTGCACAAGCCTCACTGGCCTCCTGAAGACTATGCAGTAAATCTGAGGGACATCCCTGTTTATTAGTAGTGCTAAAAAGCCCAGCAGGACTTCTTTAACAGTTTGCACCAGACGAAAATTCAGAGGACAGCTTGCCAACTGAGAAGGATGGCTTAACATGGGAGCCCCGCACTGAGAAGGGGGCTGGCCCCTTCCAACTCCATGAATCTGTTCCTTTCTGGCTCTTGGCAGTTCATTCACAAGAAGAAGAAGCCTCCAAAGTACACATGAACCTATACATGTCTGCCCACCTTGAGCTACTTTTAATGGAATAATTTCCTGAAGCTAGTCTGTCAAGAGTTCTTTGTCATCCAGTTAAACAGAACCCAAAAATCGGAGCAAAAGCAACCCATATCCTTGCTCTGCAATATAAACAAAACATTCTTCATGTCAGTACAGTTAAGACTAAGCAAACAAGTATTTAGCTCTGGCACTTGCTGAAATGTCAGTTCTCTTGCGCATTATAAACTCCACACCCTTGCGCTTCCCTGGCATTAATCCAGGCCTGGTTATATGCTTAACACAACACCCAAGCCACAAAAACAAGCAACTGGTGCAACCATGTGTGGGCAATTCAAGTGGGATGGGGGGTGGGGGCTGCTGCCTGGTCCAGAAGTCTGGAGAATGCTCATTTTGGCCATTGAACTCCAAAAATAAACTCTCCATGGAAGTAAATTAAAACATAGATATGTGTTCTGCTCCAATCACATTGTAGTTTGGGCATGTAAATTGCATTTGTAGCCCATCTCGTTACCTTTCTGTTTTTTTCAGCTGGAGGAGGTTTCTGTGTAGTTCATGCAACACACTGGAGGGTGGAAAGCAACGGCCACCTCACACGCTCCCTGCCCCCCAATGCCCTGGCCTCCCACTGCCTTCCAAGCTGTTTCAGAAAGTTTATGGGACCAAAGGAATTGACAACCGGATTCCATGGAGATCTGTCTTGATTCTCTGGGGACAATCAGCAATGATTACATTGTGATGAAATGGCAAGCTATGTTCTGCTGCTTTACTATGCCATCAAGCAGGAGGCGATAAGAATGATCAAAGGGACAGGAGGCCACACCAAATTAGTGCTGAAGACCCAACGAAGTATTCCATCCACGGCTGACTCCTGAAATGAAACGCTGGGAAGGAAGGAGGAGGCAGGGCACAGGCAGTCGAGCAGGAAGACAGCTGGCTTCAGTGCTGCTCTCCTCCTCTGAGACCAGAGAAGAAAGGACACGCCTCTGGAGCTGCAAGGGGAACTGGCTCCCAAGGCTGCAATTAAGCACCTGTTCAGTCATCACAATTAAGCTCATGGGCAGCTGCTGCACGCAGATCCAACATCTGATATCCAGCTATTTATTGGATGGGCTGCGTAAAGCAGCTACTGCTCTCCTGTGTGTTTTCTTGGCCTTCTGGCCTGTAAGGATGCACTTGCTCTCTCCCCCGTGCCCAAAAGCATATTCATTCATCCACCACACGAATACACCAGATGGAGAGATCTTTGGTCCCAGAAAGCTTATGTCACAATCTATTCGCAAAACATTAGGGTGCCACAGAGCCCTTTGCTGAATTTTTGCTACCCTGCGTGGTTCAGAAGTCTTATGTGCAGATCCATAAAAATGTGTACAATTTCAGTAAGGTCTGGTGATCCTACAGTTGCGCTCCACCCCTCAAACTGATTTCCCCCCTAAAACTAATGATTAAGATATTGGTGATAAATGTAGGAATACAGTTCTGCCTAGAAGAGCAGACCAGACTGGAGTTACTGCGGTGAGGTGAGGAAAATGGAGACAGAATTAACCGGAAGAGGGATCCCACTGCCCCGTCCCCAGCCACCCCTGCCAAGAGCCACCCCATTGCTTTGTGTAGTCTAGGCATGGTCTCCAACTGCAGAGGTCCCACAGGGCAGCTACAGCACTGTCACCCTCCAAACAGCCCCTTTTTATGCCTCAGTCACATACCCCCATGCGCCAGCCTCTGCTGTGTGGTACGGTTTCATTTTCCACTCAGTTGCTCTTCTTTCCACCGAATCCATTGCTTACCCAAATCTCTTCCCACTGCCTCTGGGAGAGCTCTCCACACTGAGCATGGCCACCACTGCCAACCATCTCCTTGCTACATTTCCACTGCATTGTGTCGCAGCATCCTCTGCCCCCAAATGAACAAGCACATCCCATCAATGCTTCTTTAAGTCAGTCTTCTCCTACAGGGCAGAGATGCCCTTAAGACAAGACCAGCAACCCTCAGACTTCTTCCTTTCCTGCTCAGGTGATGGGGCTCCCATAGGCACCCATTTCCCAAGAAAGAAGGGCAAAGGGCGACCTGCCTCCCCTCCAATTCAAGTAAATCAGACCCTCATGTCTGTTATTTGTTCAAGGAAAACCCTAATCATGCCAGGCCAAACTGGTCTGACTCTCAGGTAGCTTTAAAAGGGGATCCAGGAGCCAGTCCTGAGAGAGAGATGAGGGAGGAGCCAAGCCATTTCACCAGCCCTGCTGAAGATCCCATGAAGGAGAAAAGGCCCATTGTACCCACCAGCCAGAGGCCACCCCCTTGAAGTCTTCCTCTCTCTCTCTCATTCTGGTAGGCAGCAGATGAGAATAGGAAGCAGAGGCACACCACCAGTCCCGCTGAAACACATTTCCCATTCTTACCTCCCCATTCAGCTTTCTTTCAGTGGCATGTCTTTCTAGATTTTAGGACTGCAGACAAAAATCTTACTAATTTGGTGTAAGCCACCCCTGAAGCAGGGAAATATAAATCCTTCAAAAAGATAAATAAAATTTGGACACAAAGGCCCTTTCTTTGCAATAGCTACCCTTTTCTAGCCCTCCCTCCAATCCACAAACGTCTCCAGGGGTCCCTTCTCAGAGGTGTGGCCCATCTCCTTCACCACGGGGACAATCTGCCAGGCCCTGTCAGTGCCCATCGCAACCTCCATTCCCTACTTCATTCGAACACTGGGGCGAAGGAGGGGGAGGAGAAGAGGGCTTCCCACATACATCGAAGGCAAGGCGCTTGCTTCCCAATGCCCTTCTAATGTCCTCATCAGCACCGCCCCCTCACTCTGCCCCCGTTCGAGTGCAGGGCCAGTGTGTGTGTCATGGCCAGTACCAGCAGCATTCGTAGGGCACGGGAGCCCCTGGGCAGAAGCAGTGGGCTGGGCTGAAGTGCTGCAGGGTTCCCACAAAACATATTCCTGTTACTACGCCACAATTGTGTTCCGCCTTTCCCCCTCTTGTAAGGGACTCGAGGTAGGTACAGGGTGCCACTTCATCCTCGCAACAACAACCCTGCGAGGCAGGGCAGGCGAGACTGCCTGGACAATGGGAGACTGTACGGGCTCCTCGTGCGCGGCGCCGGGGGCGCGCGTCGTATCCGCCATGCCCGAGGAGTCGCTGGGGCCTGGCGGGACCAAGGGTTCAAGCCCCTCCCGGGAGCCTGGCCTCACCTCCGCCCAGCCGCGGGAGCCTGGCCGCGCTCGAGCGCCCGACGGCCCGCCGCCCTCCGAGAGCGGCCACCCCGCCTCCCCTCGGCGCCCCGGCCCGCCGCCCGGCCTCGGCTTTCCTACCGGCCTCTCCCCGCAGGGCGCCGGCTGGGCTCGGCTGGGCTCGGCTCGGGTCGCTCGGCGGCGCTGCACAGGAAGTGCTTCCCGCCGGACGCCGGAAGGGGCCGTCGCAGGAGTCCGCGCTCGCGCCGCCCCCGGAAACCGGGGCCCTCGCGCCGGTTCCGGCGAGACGCGCTGCCCCGCGGCC
Source organism: Varanus komodoensis (assembly GCF_004798865.1). Classification (NCBI taxonomy): domain Eukaryota; kingdom Metazoa; phylum Chordata; class Lepidosauria; order Squamata; family Varanidae; genus Varanus; species Varanus komodoensis. The sequence goes on along the minus strand of NW_025336508.1, from coordinate 1,466,281 downwards.
CGCCCGGCTCCGGAGGGACGCTGCGGGCCCGCCCTCGGGGGGCCGGGGCTCGCTCGCGTCTTTGGGCCAGCCGCCCGACTGGGCCCGGCCGCCGCCCCTCCCGGCCTGGCACCCCGCGGGCGCGGCTGGCCATCACGGCCCAGCCCGGGCGGCGAGCTGCAGGCGGGGAGAGGCTGCCCGGAGAAGCCGCCCCTGGGCTCGCCTTGCTCCCGCGCTCGTCCGGCCCCCTGCCTTGGATCTTTGAGTGTAAGCTCCTCGGGGCAGGGACTTGGCCTTCTCCATCTTGGCTTCTCCGTGAGGCATCATGCACGTGGTTATAGAAACCGGTCATCTTGCCATATGTATCACGCACAAGGTGATTAATAAAGCATGATAAAAATACCAGTACTCCAATAACTTGCTATCAGTCTTAGTTCCGTGGAGAACAATCCAAAACAGCTCAATCCATTTCGATTCCATTCACAATATACCTACCGAAGCAACTTCAAAACCAAAACAATTTGTTACGAGCAGAGTGGAAACAGAACGGGCCCTTTTGAAGAGCTGCAGGAAAAGATAATCCCTTCTGTCTTAGGTGATACCAGGACAGGGTGAATGCCTTTGGCTTAGGTGAAAAATAACAGCCAACAAAGCTCTGTTTTGACTATGGTGGCTGTAATTAAGCAGTTTTTTAAAGTGAAAAACCACATCTGGGGTTGCTTTGCTACATCCCCTGAAAGGGAGCATCCAAGTCAGCAAAGGTGGTGGCTTGTTTGCAAATACTTATTAACAAATGTTTCATCTAGACGATGCCAGGAAATTTGGACACCAGGTTCTTACTACATCTTTCTAGCCCCCATGCGTTTTAATTTATCATCATTCTACTACCACTAAAATACTTTTGCATTCCTGAACCATAAAGATACAGCTTACCTAGTTAGTAGGCTGCACAAATTATTGTAAAAACCATAACAGGACAGTAACAGATAATGACATTCCAGTCGAACAATATTACATTGTGCCATTGTAGCTGAGAGCAAAAACCCAACACCAAGCTGTGTAATACTAAGATGACACTGTCTTGTTTTGTGATGCCATATAATACGAGTATTTTAGGAGATCTTAACATGCCACAAGGAAATGTGGATTAGAAGCAGAGGAAGGAATGACAATTGATAGACAGGCAGATGAGACCAGCTTAGTGGCCCAAAGCAGCAATGAATTGACATGATCCTGATGAAAACTAAAGGAGAAAGTGCAAAGGCAGGCCTGCAGCGGGACACTGAGAAAACAAAAATCACGACTAGGGAAGAATCACGCAACTTGATTATCAACCATGAAGAAATTGAAATTGTGAAAGAAGCTGCGTGCCATGGCTCACTCAGCAATTCCAATGGGAACTAGAGCCAAGAAATTAGAAGGAGACTGAGACCAGGAAGAGCAGCAATGAAGGAACTATTAAAGATCATGCAGTGTGAAGAGGAGAGCAAGGCCAAGATCATTCACACTATTGAATTCCCAGTCACTATGAATGGGTGTGAAAGTAGGACAGTGAAGAAGCAGAGAGGAAGAAGATCGATGCATTTGAAACATGGTGCTGGAGGAAAACTTTGGGAATAGCCTGCATTGACCGAAAAGTGAGCAAGGGGGTCCTGGATCAAATCAAGCCAGAGCTTTTTTCCCTGGAAGCCAAAATGACAAAACTGAGGCTGTCATACTTTGGACATATCACAAGAAGGCTGGGCTCCCTGGAGAAGGCCATCATGCTAGGGAAAGTTAAAGGCAGAAGAGGAGGAGGAAGACCAAATATGAGAAGGACTGACTCCATAAAAGAAGCCACAACCTTGAATTTACAAGAGCTGAGCAGAGTTGTCAAGAACTGGAGATCTGGGGCGGCATTTGTTCAGAGTCCTCCTAGGCTGGACACCACTGAATGGCACACAACAACAACTTTTCATTTTGGCATATAATTATTACAAATGCCATTCAGGAAGAATAACATAAGCTGAAGGGATCTTGCTTGGATATTGTTCTTTTTGTTGCTGCGTTCGTAATCGATTTGTTTCTTGAAATGTTTCAATTGAGATACTGTTCTCAATTTATTGTTAATCTGCTGGCAGTTTTTTTAGGACTTGCGCTTATCACACCCTTCTTTCAATATTGCACTCAAGGCAACTGTGATTAGACAATGGGGACAGCTGCAAATTGATCCAGGCACGCATCTGGAAGAACACACTTTCTACCCAAGTGTAGTTCTGGGTAAATATGAGATGGATGGATTCCATCAAGGAAGCCACAGAGTAAATCCGGATCTGGTTCATTGGCATGGTCATCACAGATCGGGGCATTTGTGTATCGCCTCCGCTGTTGCCAACTCTTCTCTAGGTCCCAGGTCTTTCACATCACCGGCCCCAATTCCATTAAAGGAAGCAGGTGTAGTGTACTGGTTACTTGGGAGAATCTGGGTTCGGGTCTCCCACTTGCACCCAAAGCTCACCTGCTGTGAGCCAGCCACTGATTCTCAGCCTCGCCTACCTCACAGCATTGTTGTGAGAATAAAAAATCAGAGAAGTGGAAGATGATGGGCTCCTTGCAAGAGGAAACAAAGGCAAGACAAATGCAATCACGAATACGATAAAAAAAGCTGAAGTTGTTGACAAGAAAACTGATTTTCTGCAGATGACATGTATAACCAAGATGCAGTGAGGGCCAATCAAGAACAAATTGTTTCGATGTAATTGTGCCTGTTAACGCATGAAAAAAAGATTATGTTGGTTGGTATGCTATCTTTTAGAGGTTCTGCGCCTAACAGCTAGAATTAGCTTATGTCACTGCTTGAGTGATCAGGGGAAAAGTTAGAGGGCTTCTATCAGATTCTATCAGTCCCTGCTTCTGACCCTAACACGCACCAAATTTAGCCGAATCACGGCCCCATAATTCAAGCACTGCTCACTGGGGCTGCTTGGAAGACGGAAGGCGCTCTGTACATGCTTAGCAGCAGTCCCTGTTTTGAATAGTACCTGGCCCCCTGGCCTTGGAAATGGGGGGAGGCCAAGCCCCGGTTGGCTTGGCCCCAGGGAGCCTGTCCCTGGGCGAGAGGCCTGGCCACGGCCGTGCTCCGAAGGGGCAGGGCAGGACTCACCCACTCAGCCTGCGGCGGCCCCCCTTCCTCCTTCTCCTCTGCGTCGGGCTCCCTTTGCTCATCCTCCGAGCCCCCGCTGTCCGCCGGCGAGGGGGCCCTGGGGTCGCGCCACTGGGGGCCCGCCGCCGTCCCCACGGGGTGGAGTGGGCCGGGGGGCGGCGGGCAGCATGCGGGACACAGATCCCCTTCCGCCGCCCCGGGGAAGGGCGCCTCGCACTGCAGGCACCGCTTGGACTTCCGGCTGTGCTTGAGAGGCTTGTCCGCCATGGCGGTGGGCTGGCAGCCGGGAGGCCTCTGGGGGCCCACAGTGCCTGGGACGCTGGGTGCCCAGGGCTGGGGAGGGGGCACCAGGTGACCTGGCAGTGCCTGGGCAGTGCCCTCTGCCTGGGGCCGCACTCCCGCCAGGGCCCACCAGGGGGCGACAGACACAGCCCTGGAGGGGCGGCCCACTCTGCAGCTCCCCCTGCTGGGGAGGAGGCCTCTGCCCAGCCTGCAGGCCCTCTGCCAGGAGAGTGCCAGGGAAGCGGGGGTTCAGTGGGGCCCTTTGCACGAGCTGGAGGAGGCACGAGCGGTGGCCCGGTTCAAGGTGCTTGCCTGGACATATTAAGCCCCAAACGGCTCAGGCCCCCGCTACCTAAAGGAACGCCTGCACCCACCTGGCCTCCAAGATCAACGCACGTGGCTGTCACGGTGGAAGCAAGAGGGGTGGCCGCTAGGAGGGCCGTTCCTGCAGCTGCCCCCCACATCTGGAACGCTCTCCCCACGGAGTCTCCCGGCACCTCCTTTCTACTCTGTCTGGTGCCAGGTGAGGACCTACCTCTTCCAAAGACATTTTAATATTATTAGTCACTACCTAACCCTTCAGTTGTGTTCATTTAATGTAACTTTATTAGGTTTTATATTCATATTAATTTATGCCTTTGTTTTATAATGTATTTTAATTGTCTGACGTTAGCTGCCTAGAAGTCATGAGCGAAAAGTGGCATATAAATGTTTTAAATAAACAAATGAGGTCCAGGGTTCTGTCTCTGGTGTCTTTGATTAAAATAGTCAAAGGCTGCAGGGTTAGGAATAAATCCTGAGCAAAATTCTGGAGAGCCGGTGTTCCCTGACGGTATTCGCAGAGATGGACTAACAGGCAGTGACACTAAGGAATCCGCAATTATTTTGTTGTTTAGGAACTGGTTGTGAAAATAACAGCCTATTAAAAAACTTGCTGCGAGATGATAGGATGCCTTTTCTGTAGGGTTCGGCTTCCTTCTTCTAGGAAAAGCTCCAAGACGGGGCTAAGGTTGTACGAATTTATACGAACTATAGCAAACAAAGGCTGACTCATTCGAAACGTCAGTCTTGCTGGGAGTGATCAGCAGAAAGAGGAGAAGTGGCTGCCCCAGCACCCGTTGGCTGGACACCATAGAGAGAGACACTGGCCATCTTGAAGAAAGCAGAGTGAGACAGAGAGGCACGGAGAGCAATGATGCACCGAGTCACCAGGGGTCGGACATGACGGAATGGTTGCCGATGACTCTATGAGACCTCACAACCCGGTCGCTTTACTGACTGACCTACCATAAGAGCCATGGAAAGTCTAACGTAGGATATTTGTGTCTTGTTAGAATGCCCTTCATGCTGTCCTTGGCTTTTCAGTCCACGGAGAGCAAATGATTTATTATTTTTATTACATTTCTGTATCGCCGGTACACAAAGCTCTCTGGGTGATTCACGACGTCCAAGTCACCCATCTGGATTTCAACCAGGCCTGACCCTGACCCAAGATTAGGCAGGATCAGGTGCTTCAGGCTACACGAAAGCTACACAGAATCTGGCTTTTGGCCATCTGCAATGGTTGCTTTGGTCAGTGGTCTTTGGAATAGGAAGACAGAGAGACACACACACACAGAGCGCGAGCGAGCGCACCTCATTTTCCACGTGCAGCATGGATCGTGCAGCAGGGAACTGGCAGGGGCCCCTTCCGCCAGCTCACTCTCCAGCATTCCCCAACACACACGACCACAGCCTGATCAAGCTCCACCCGCCATCAGGTACGCTCCAGATGCCTGGACTGCAATTGCTATTATTTCTAGCAAGCCATCCAGTAGAAGCTTTGAATTTCAGGATCATTCTTAAGGGGCAGCCAATTTTGGGGGGTGGGACGGCAATGTCAATCTGTTGCAACAGGAGTTTATTGGCCCACCATAAGGACTATGCGTCTGTTCTAGCATGAGCTTCTGCAGAGCAGGGTGCAACTCTTGGTACCATCTCATGCAATTTAGGAACTGAAGGCCTTTTCTGTCTAAGCCTGCACCAGACTAGCCTTTCGTGGGTCTGATGAAGAGGGGGCTCCTCCATGGATGCTTACAAAAATATCAAATTTGTGCTTTTGTTGTTGATATTACATCTGCATTTTTGTTTGTAGCATAAGCAGCCTTGGGAATATTCTGCCAAAAGGGGAACAAAAAGGTCCTTAAGCAAGCAAACCGACTGATAACCAGGTGGTCCCACACAAACCACACATTAATGATCCATCAGCAACAGGGCACCTGGAAGGTCCCTGGTTCACAGCTCATGCAAATCAAGTGCATCACCTTTCCAGGTGACCTCTGTTAAACCTCAGCCTCTTTGGCCCATTGGAAGATAATAATTCTGGCCTATGATACCCTAGGCTGGCACTTGATCGGACTTAACGGGCCTGGCCTAGCCCTCGCAGCTTTTCATGGTGATCATGCACCAGACGGGCACAACGCGCATCCTGCACATGAGTGGCAGGAGTCTTTAGCCACAACAGTATCTGACGATAAGCAAATGCAAGCTGCTGCTGTGTGCAGGCCAAGCCACGGTTGCCATTACCAGTCAAGCAGACCAAGCTACTTCACCGGGGTGCTGCAGGGCCTGCAGAGATTGGACCCTGAGCTCTTGGAACACACCGAAAGCACAAGGTAAATGTCAAGGCAGGCTGCACTATTTGATCGATCAGGTAGGCAAATAAATTATACAAACTTCTGATCAGCTTCAAAAAGTCCTCTGACTTGACTCCCAGTTTGTCTCCCTTCTAAGGGCGCTCGTTGCAACACATGCTAAAAGGAAGTATGAATCTTGCTGCAGAATTTTTGTTTTAGCCATAGGCAAACTGTATGACTCCACTAGGATTCCTTTATTCAGGCAACAATAATAATTCTAAGTATGATGGCTATACAAAACCATTTCCCCCAGTAGATTTATTAAGCTAAGGAGCTGAGGGATGAGGCAGGAAGGACGGAAGAAGATCTAATGAATCTTATCTGGGAAAACACAGTGTCACCCTTGCAGTCGTCCTCACATTTTTAATTTGGAGAAGGAGACAGAATACAGAAGGCAAACAGAATGAGAAAAAAATGAATTTGCCAGACTGGATTAGGTGTTCATCTCCTCTGTGAGTAAAACACCACGCAGTTGGCATTAAGACTTCAATATCCTCATTCAAGTGGATTGATACTCAGCATATGAGTTGTGCTTCTGCAAGCCCCACACTGGATCTGTCACCAGAATGGATGGTAAATGATAAAAACAGATCGATCCTATTTTATGCACTATTACATGGAAAAATACCATGAATTTGGTAGGATGCTCTTCTGTGCAAGCAGCAACAAAAGAACAGGAGCTGGGCAAGAACACGGGCCCATCCAGTCAGCGCGACTTGTGCAGAAAGCTCCGTCTGTATACAAAGGCAGTTCCAGGGGGAGTTTGTGATAGCTTCTAAGCACCATGTAGAAAATGCATTTGCTAAAGTGAGTATCTTGAAAAACTACACGTAGAATATCAGTTCCTCACTATCTCAGAAACGACGACCATTCTCCTTGGAGCTTCCAATCATCTTCAGTAGAAGAAGGAGCCGAAAGCAACTGCCACGCAGAAGAGGCTGTCCTGGGGAACGGAGGAGAGAATGCAGGGATCAGCGAAAATGTCTTCAGGGGAACGAAGCCACACACTTTTGTGCCTGGGGCAGTACAAAGCAACATGGGGATTTTGAATGTAATCTTTCTGTTAACATGTGTTTTCCTACAGGCTGCAGTACCTGATCCTTGGAAGCTACGGATTGGGCCAGGCTGAAATCTGGGTAGGTGACTGAAATGTTGTCAATTGTCCAGAGAGCTTCGTATAGGGTGGTACAGAAATGCAATTCAGTAACAACAAAAGCTTTTAGATTCCTGAGAAGGTGAGCTTGAAATGAGCTTTGCCTGGGGAGATCTGTATAGCCTGTTAGCAAAAGGGGGAAGTTCTGGTCCTTAGGACATGGGTTCTCAGAGAAACACCTGCTCCTGTTTTACCTTGCCCACATGTTGAGGTCACCTCCCTACAACTTCTGTGCAGTTTGGACAATGCTGCACTTCACTTAACTGCCCAGAAGAGAAATCTGCATAATGCTGCCCAATTTGGCCTTGGTACCTGGTACACCACCGAAAGCTAATATTGCTACTCTAAGAACTTCTTAGCTTGACAAAAGTGCTTTGATTAGGACTGGAGAAAGACTTCAACAACTACGAGATTTTTCATACATGTTTTGTTCAAATGGAGGCACAGATGCAGTACAGCTTTTGTGCCCTGGTACATCCTGCGCCGCGTCTTCCAGCCAGCAGGGCAAGTCCAGTTACACCTGCAAAGGGGCCCAGTGAGCACCTTCTCTGAGCAGCCGTCTGTGGATGACACTCGACAACGGTGGCAAAGCACTTACATTCATGAAAACATCCTGAGCGTAGTTGTCCGTGTCGGCATCCCAGAAGCACCGGGCGGCCATGCTGAAAACACAAACGGGGCGGATCCATCAACAAGGATGGGGGCAGTGACTAACATGTGGACGGTGCTCGTTCTACCTAAAAAGCTGGCGTGCCTCTCCAGAAGTGCCCTGTGAGCCAGGATTGGTAGAAGGGGGACTTCTATGTCTGCAAAGTCAGGGAAAATGCACCCAAACTCTGGGAAACAGCTACACGCTGGAGAAAATCAGAATGCTAATTTATTTATTTATTTAAAACATTTCTATGCTGCCCCCATCGCAACAAAGCCTCGGGGCGGCTCACAACATACATAAAAATACAATCAATAATTTAAAAACTGGTACCATCTCGGCTATATATTAAAATCTATAAATACAATAATAAGAAATTAACAGTTAAAATAACTTTTAAATAAAAAGGTCTTCGCTTGGCGCTGAAGAGCAAATAATGACAGCGCCAGGCGGACCTCTCTGGGGATTTTATCTGGTTATTAAAAATAATGCGGATCTGCATGGGTTTGCTGCAGACAAAACAAGATACGGGAGTGCTAGCTGCATCAAACATCCCAGTGTGGTGTGGTGGTGAAGGGTCTGGGTCTGGGAGTCAGGCGGACAGATCCCTGCTCAGCCATGGAAACATCTGGGTGATTGTGGGCCAGCCACAGACTCTCAGCTCAGCCTACCTCACAGGGCTGTTGTTGCTGGGCAGATCAGATTGAGAGCAGGAGGTGAATTATGTAAGCTGCTTTGAATTCTTTGTAAGAAAAAAAGCAGGCTGTATATCTAATCAATCAGTCTTATTGCTCCCAAGCTGCCTGATTTTGTCTGGATGTTTAGACATGGGATGAGAAATAGAATAGGTAACTGTTTAAAGTTTCTAAAAGAAATGTGGTAATTTGCTATTTGTAGAATGTTTGGGATAAAAGCAAAGCAATCTTTAGTTCTGCAAATTTAACAGAAATATACATAATGATGCAAAAGTATTTAACATATAGACAATTCCATAAAGAGGAAAAAGCCACACTTACTTCACTCCCTCGCCTCTCTGTTCTCCGATCACCACCTGCACAACTATTTTATACCTGTGAAATCCTTTCTCTAAAAGGGAAGTGGTGAAGAAGGATAGCTGATGAGAAGGCATGGATACATTTTACACACCTGTAGCACAAGTGACAACAAGAGAGAGGGCCTTTACAACAGTGCCCCCCCTCCAAATTCTGGAATGTTCTCCCCACTAGAACCTGGTTCGGATTCTGTAGTCTGTTGTCTTTTTGGCATCAGATTACAACTGCCCTCTTCCCCCCAGGCATTTAACAGCACGACAAGACTTTTATGTCAGCTGGTTTTAACAGGTCTAGTTTAGCCTTATTCTTCTAGCTCTGTCCAGGGAGTGTTATGGCTAATGGGGCAAGCTAAAAATCAATCAATCAATCATCTACTGAAAAATGCAGTATTTTATAGCATGTACGGTATGTGTTTCTGTGCATTGTTCTGAACTGCCTGGCTTGCTTTGGCTATTGGGCACTACAGAAATGAAATTACACAAATTATTACAACAGAAGTTCTGCCAACATCAGAACCACAGTGGTATGTGTGTGTGGACAGAAGGCCGAGAGGGAGGAATGTAGGTGGAAGAACTGCCCTTTCCGTCATACACCTTACTACCTTTCAGTCTGTCTCGGATTGTTTCTGACAAAGATTTGGTGAGTTGGGGGACTTCTTCCGGGTCGTACTGTACATTTTCCAGTTCCTCCTTTAACACCTCATGGATGCAGTCTTTCACTGTAGAAGAGCGGAATCTTAGGAAAGAGAAGGGAACAGAATTACCTTGAGTCCTATTTTCCCCTCCCTCAGTGCATCAAGGGTGTGAGACATCTGACTGGTAAGCCAAATAATGGATAGAATTCTCAAACAGGTCTCAACCTCCGCCATGTTTGGGAGGCGATACACTCCACCCACCCCTCAAGAAGCATGTGGCGTGTGCCTCCACGAACTGTGCCACTGTGCCTTGTGAGTGGGAGACAATTAGACTGCTTTGCTATACAACGCTCTGCATACAGAAAACCAGACTGCCTCGGGGGATGTCTGCACGGTGCAGAAGTTGCTCTGGAAAAGAGGCTGCCCTGGAGCCACCTGTGCGCCACTCTCGGGCTGATGGGAGAACTGCAGCTGGTTTTCAGCCCGCTGAGCAGTCACGCTTGGCAGGCATGTGGGAAAAGCGCTGCACTGAGGTGGAGGGGACTATCAAGGGAGATGCTGCAACACCCTGCGTCGTGCACTAGGACTGAACGGGGGTGAAGAGGTTATCAAAATATATTTGCAAATCACTGTGGGCATGCCAAAGTGGTTTTTAAGTCCCAGAAGCAGATTGGGAGAGTTGCTCTCTTTCACTTGAAAACTGGAGGACTTGGCCCATTTATTCCATCAAGTGACTTAATTAGGACTGGGCTGCACCCGAGGTGTTCATTGATCGGTGGCACCTTGCGAATTTCCATAATGGCTTGTGGGAAGAGGTGAAGGGTGACGCACCCCAGACCCAGCTGGGGGCTTTGTGCAAGTGAGGCGTTTCACAGCAGTCTCCCCCATCCTGGCGCCCTTCGCTACAAGTCCCATCACCGTTAGCCGAGCAACCACGGATGCATTGGACTGCACTGCCCGTTATCCCCAGATGCACCTAGCCCGGCACAGGCCATCACTGGACTACAACTCCCATCATTCCAAGCCTTCCTCATCGTGGCTATCCCATAAGCGTTGGCTTACAACTCCCTTCACCTTTAACCTGGCAGGAGCACTTGCTAAGAACTACAATCCCAGCCTCCCCAACCTAATGCTCCCGGCTGGGCGGGACGACAGCGCCCATCATGCTGCAGCTTTCTCCAACCTGGCGCCCCCGGACTGTGTTTGGGGTACAGCTCCCATCACCCCAGTCCCCTCAAGTCCACTGGGCTACAGCTCTTCATCCTGCCCCATATGTGCTGGGCGGCAGCACCTAGCCGAGGATGATAGGAGCTGCAGTCCCCCCAGATCCGTGTCCGCGGGCACCAGGTTGGGGCCGGCGGCAGAGCCACTGACTTGTGCTGGAAGGGCGGCCGGAGGCTGTAGGTGCGCGACGGGCTGCCCGGGCGGGGCGCGCGGCCCGCAGCGATGCGGGCGGGCGACAGCTGCAGCTCCGCCATGGCCGCTCGGCGGCGCTTCCGAGGGGCCCAGCAGCGTCACCATGGCGACTCTCGCTTCCGCTCCCCCGTCGTGGCGCCCCGCCTAGGAAGGCCCTACTTCCGGAACCGCAGGAAGCCGCTCTTGGCCAACGCTCTGCATTGCCGCAGAGCGGCGTCGCTCTGAGGAATCGCACCTCTATGGTCACAGCTCCTCATGGAAACGAGTGGAGTCGCCGCTCCTGTCTGAGGCCGCGAGAGCTCTGCCCCCTCACCCCACACTCAGTTTCTGGTGGAGCGAGGCTTGTCCTAATGCTGAAGCAAGGGGAAAATCCGCTTAGAAATCTACGAGGCCTCGGGGGGGTCGAATGGCTTTTCATGTTTCCTCCTGCCAGCCCCTCTACCCTTTTTACTATCTCTACGTTTCACAGGGGGAGGGGGCCATCGCGGGAACCAGAGGAGAACGAGAGCGAGGCGGGAGCGCCGGAAGTCGCGTCCCGGGACTTCCGGTGCCGCCGCCGGCTTCCCGGGCTTGTTCCGGCGCCGCCTGGGCCCCCTCAGAGCCCGGTGGCCGGGGACGGTGGGAGGAGCAGTCCAGCCCGGGGGCCCCTGCTGGGGATGATGGTGGTCCAGCCCTCTGGGGGCCGGGAAGGCGGCAGGCGGGCCTCAGGCGCCCGAGAGCCGCTACGGGGGCGGCGCGGGGGAAGCGCTGCCCGGCCCCGGCCGGCTCGGGGTGCTCTGCGCGCCTGGAGCGGCCCACCGGGCAGGCCGCACGGGAGAGCGCCGGGGCCGCGCTGCAGCCGCCCCGGGTCGGCCTAGGCCCGGCCGCTGCTCACCGGCGGCCAGGGAGCTGCCCGTGGGACGCCCACAGGCCACGCGCGGATGCAGCGGTGCTCCCCTGCCCATGTTCCCCAGGAGCCCGCCCGCCCGCCTTTCCGTGCAGAGGCGGCACAGCCGCCCAGACCGGTCACCGCGGCAGCCTCCTCCCGCAGGAGTGTGTCCGTCCCCCTTTGAAAGCCGTGTGACGTGGCGGCCATCGCGGCATTTTGCAAAAGCGAATTGCATAACTGATAGCTTGAGTGGCACAGAGCCCCGTTTCTGTTCCAGAGAACAGATGAGCCCAGGAGCCGGGTCCACCTCTGTGTCCGCTGGCAACCCTCCAGCATCAAGGGAGCGGTGAGGATGGACCGAGCCACAGCACAGCACAGAACACCGTGCCCTCCATACCAACGTTGCCTAAACAACATGCTTGTTCAGGGTGTGGCCCTTAACCACTGTCACATCCTGGCAATTTGGAGATTGGATGAACATGGAGCATGTGACCAAAGGTCTCTTGTTCGCTGTTAATTGAATAGGAGCAAAGGGCTTACTTTTTTTTTTAAATAAAACAACCTAACTGATAACTAAAAAAAAAAATTATCACAACACAAAAAAAATTGTGCGCCCCAGGAGAGCCAGTGTGGTGTAGTGGTTAAGAGCGTGGGACTGGGACTCAGGCGATCTGGGTTCGAGTCCCCGCTCAGCCATGGAGCCAACTGGGTGACTTTGGGCCAGTCACAGACTCTCAGCCCAACCTACCTCACAGGGTTGTTGTTGTGGGGATAAGATGGAGGAGGAGAGATGATGTAAGCTGCCTTGAGCCCTTTGAGGAAAAAGGCAGGATATAAATAGAAAAAAATAAATAAAAATAAATATTTCCATTTCCCTGCATACAATATAACAACAATATAAAATTTACTGTAGTCATACCTATATCCCCTCCAAAAATTCATATATGCTTGATTAGGCTTACAGCTTTTCCCTTCCATCAGTACTGCTTTTACGAAATCTTCCCTATTTCATTATATTTACTTTTATTATCCCCTTTTAAATCTTTATTTCTGATGTCAATTTATCATTAACAATCATATTCCATATTTCATTATACTATTCATTCCTTTGTATAACCCAGTTCTGTTTCCAATACCATTACTAACCTAGCTGCCATGATCAGATTTAAGATCAATTCTTTCTTCTTTATATCTTGTTTTTCAATCAGCAGCAATAACACAATTCTTGGTGACATTTCTAGATTTATATCTTAGAATTTCTCTAATTTCATTAAACACCATAATCCATATCTTTTGCATATTATCACAATCCCACACATGTGTTTATAAATTCCAATCTCTTTTCCACATCTCCAACAAACCTTAGAATATTTATCATCAATTTGGTTTAACTTGACTGGTGTTAAATACCATCTCCATGGTTAAATACCATATCCATGTTCTTTAATTCTAACAGGGCTTGCTTCTTTGTCAGAGGTAACACTTAGGCTGATGGTTGTCAACAGCCTTAACCCTTAATTTTCCTAAGCCTATTGGGGTCCTCCCAGCTGGGAATGATAGGTGTTGTACTTTAATGTACCTGGGAATGCAAGGTAATGAATATATGCGAAATCTAAGCCAGTAGCCATCCCTCAGAATGCAACAGCAAATACTATAAGCTATTCTTGTAAGGTGGAGTACTTTCTTTTGCATGCCCTGAACCTATTGGCTATCAAGTTATTATTATTATTATAACATTTCTATGCCGCCCCTTGCCGAAACCTCGGGGCGGCTTACAACATGATAAAATACATTGAAATACAATAGTAGTAAGTTGCAGTGGTGACCCCGAGTTCTAGTATAATAGGAGAAAAGTAGTTCTCTATCCACATCTTGCCATTTGTGATGTTTAACCTTGTATCCTCTTCAGGTTGCTGCAACACTTGGCACCCTTTCCTCTGATTTAAAATTCCCCTAACGGCTTCACCCGCCTTGCCTCAAGGGGAGGGAAGATGGGTCACTTTAATGGGCCTTTCCCTCCTCAGGTGTTTTTCCAGTGAGTTGATGGTATAGTCATTTATTTGAACATTGATTATAAATGTATGTGATCCCAGTATGTTTCATGGCTTACTGTTTTTAGTTTCAGTCCAGTTATGACCTCTCCCTCACATTTTCGCTTTAGTAGGACGCCACATAGGCATTCTGTTTTCCAGAATGATGATGCTGTCTCTGTTCCGAGAAGCTAGGCATGTTGCGACAGTGGAAGTTTAAAACCAGATGGAAATCCTAAACTAAAGGCATGCCTGGTTGCCCCTTCATCTCATGTTATAGCTACAATAATAAAAATAGACCTTTATGGCTATGAAGTGAATTGGCTGCAGATGCAGCTACTTTAGGGTCAGTGAAATAGTATAAGCCTGTGGCAGTTAAGTATTATCTCCGGTATTGGAGGCAGCATGTCTCTACCATTTTCTGGACTATGTAAGCCACTTATGATGAATCACCATAAAAGAGGCAATGTACAACCCAAAAAAGAGGGCACGAGTTTGCATATGCTAAATCATACGTGTAGGTGCACATTTAGGTTAGACTACTATAACGCACTCTACATGGGGCTGCCCTTGAGGATGGTCCGGATACCTTCAGTTGGTTCAGAATAGAGCTACCAAGTTGTTAACAGGGACTGGCAGGTATGAACACGTAATGCCAGTCCTTTGCCACCTACAGTGGCTACCAGTTGAAGTCCGGGCCCAATTTAAGGTCCTGGTGATGACCTACAAAGCCCTAAACAGCTTTAGGACCTGGTTACCTTCCATATGTGCCTGCCTGCTCCTTAAGATCTGGGGCAGAGGCCCTTCTCCGGGAGCCCTCCTTGAAGGAGATTGGGAGGGTGACTACCCAGAGAAGGGCCTTTTCTGCAGTGGCACCCTGATTGCAGAACATGCTCCCCGGAGAGGTTCTCCTGGCACTGGCACTTTATTCTTTTTGGTGCAAGGCTAAAAGCTTTTTATTTTTCCAATATTTTAAGGTTTGTTATTTTAATAAGGGTTTTATTGTCAGAAGTTGATTAGGATGCTGTGTTTATTTTATTTTTTGTCTTACTGTTAACTGTCCCGAGACGATGGTAAGGGACAGTCTAAGCAACTACTTCTTCCTTCTCTTTCTCCTCCTATATTTTTATTTTATACTGATAATTTTAATTTTGTATTTGTAAATCAATGTATTTTTTGTATTTTTATATTTAATGGTAATTTATTATGTACTATTGTATTTCAATGTATTTTATCATGTTGTAAGCCGCCCCGAGGTTTCGGCAAGGGGCGGCATAGAAATGTTATAATAATAATAATAATAATAATAATACTAATAATAATAAGTTTTAAATAAACAAAAATAATTAAATACATAGATTGAATTGCTATAGTTTAAATGGAAATAGTGCATCTCATTTGAGCAGACAATCACGCTGGGGGAAGGCGCGGGTAGGAGGAGGACAGGAAGATCAAATTCAAGGTGGAGCGCTTCTGAGAGGAAGGCTCAGCCTTGCGTTCACGAGCGCTGGGCAGGGCTGGCAGGAAAGGCAATTTGGAGGGCATTCGGTTCATTGGTGCTGGAGATGACTTGACTTCATGGATCAGCAGCAAATACTTCAGTATCGAGTGAAAAGTTGTGACCGGGGGGCTCGGGCACCATGCTCTGTTGGCCATTTAGTGCTGCTGAGGGTTTTTGGTGTTGCTTTGATGGGCTTCAATTGAGAAGTGGGCTTGGACGGGCCATCCTTTCAAACCGAGGACGTGCCTCAGAAAAGGATGACACCTGGCCAGCATAAACAGGAGTGTGCTTTTGTGTCCGTGTGCTTCTTGTGCTACCCTCTCTGGTCACTGCAAATGGGAGGCCAAGCTGTTGCAATTCATCTTCCTTCTGGGCACTTCACAACGGGTCTTGCAATCCATTCTGAAACACAAGCAACATTGAAGACATCCTAAAATATCCAAGCCAGCTATTTCATCCAATCAGAGTGTCCAAGGATCTACGAATAACCCAAAACACCCTCCTCCCCAGTCCAGCATAGTGGGCTTTGATGAGGAAATCAGCTGCCCGTTTTCAAGTCTGCCAGTTCATGCCTACAATTCTAGCCGCTGTTAAAGCACAAGAATGGCTCAACAGCTTGATTTAGGTCTGTCAAAACATCGATGGTTCCCCTTTCTGGTGCAAAAGCACCCATCGGAGCAGCTCACAGCGGCAAACAAAAATGCAGAATGGTTGCTCTAACCCTGGATTTGGCTTGGAGTCGTGGGGCTCCTTCGGGGGTCAAGAGTGCTTGTCTACGGAAGCGCTCGGGGAACTCGCAGAGTGGCAGCTTCTGGTTCAGCCGGCTGGTGGGCAGGCTTCTGTGTCTGTGCTGACGCCCACTCTTCAACGTTCTATGGAAAGAATCAGGTGGAAAGAATCTTATCAGTACAGAAACCTCAACTCAGCACGCAGTGGGCCCTGTTGCTGCTCCCCCCAGCACGAGGGGGCGGGCACCGCTTCAGCCAGTTGGAGCCATCCTGCTGATAAGAGAGATGCTATCGGGGCTGAACTCGGAAAGAATTTGCCTTCTTTTGGATTATTTTCGTCAAACCACAAATGGAAATGATTAGCATGTCTTTCTGCCGGGGTATGTCACATCAATGCCTTTCTCTTTGATTTTTTCAAAATTTCTAAAGTAACAGGAAGGGCATCGTTACATTGCAGATGTAAAGACCGGTGCAGCCCTTTGTGTTATCCAGCATCTGCCGCCGCCTGACAGCCCTGTTCATAGAAGGTGTTTTACCCTGTTTCTTGGCATCTTCCCTGCTCACCTCCTTCAGCAGGTCCCCTTAGCCTCTGTGTAGAATTTGGGAGGGTTGGAGGGGCTGCTGTGGGGAGAAGGGGGCAGATAAGTCTGCTTCTGCCTACCTAGTTGCACATTCCTACATCTTGATCCAACACATTAACCTGGTTCTCAGAAAAGGACAAACCATGATTTAACAAATGGCTTGTGGAACCATGGATTGTCCTATGTGCAAAGTTGGAACTGTGGGTTAATTATGGGTTCTTAACTATGATCGGCCCACAAAAAGAATCCATAGTTTATTGCTTGGGATGAAAACTGGTTTGTTTAAACCATGGCATGTTGTTACAAGTGAACCCAGAAGCATGGCTTATTTTGCCAGGCTATTGAGGCAACAGGTAAGACTCACCCTTTCCACATACCTGTACTGCAGTGCTGCAAAGATAATGGGAAGGAAACGGAAGGAACAGGTGAAGCAGGAGAGAAATCAATAACTTGGGCTGAGGGAACAAACCATAGTTTATTTGGACAGCTGCCAGACCAGCTTAGAGGAGGGCAACAAATCATGGTTTAAATATATGTATTTGTTTTAAATAAGATATTTCTTGAGTACTGTTCAGGGCAGAAGCCCCTTGAACTACAACACATAAAACCTACTCAATATTAAGGGAAATAAAAACACAAAACTGTCAGAACGTAGTAAAAACAGCAATAAAAACCAACAACAAAGCCAGCAATAGAACTGGCAACAAAGCAATTATCTCTGGTGAAGTCAGGGGCACATTTGCAAGGAGATGTTTTCAAAGCTTTCCTAAAAGACTGCAAAATACAAGGCAAGTATAGGTGCTATTGATACGGTGCCGACACAAGCGTCTGCAGGTGTTCTCCTAGGTGTTCTCCCAGGTATAACAGACTTACAGTGCTTTTCCTGAGCATGGCAAGAGTTGCTCACTTTGGTGGCTACTGTGTTCAAAATTTCTTCTCCCATCTTGGCTTGCAGGATGTAGGAACTGCAACCTGCCATAACCGGCCTGTCTAACCAGTGTTGTCAGAGTTGATTGACTGCAGTAGCAGCCCCTCCCCAGGGAACCATGCAGAAATATTTTCAGCTCTACCTGGAGACACCGAAGATTGAACTGGGAACCTTCTGCACAGGAAGCAGGGGCTCTGCCACTGAGTCAGAGTTCCTTTCATTCCATAGCTTTGGATCTGGGAGCTGTTGAATACAACAGAAAAGCAACAAGCACCTTTCGGCACCATGGATAACTTCTTTACCATTCAGACTAAACCCCAGAGTGGGTACACCACCACCCCAAGGAGAACTGGGTTCCCCAGTCTGAAGAAGCTCTTTTCTTTATGTGCCCAAGAAGTTGCGTGAACGTAAATGGTTCCCAATTGCATCGAGAATGGAGGGAAACCTCTGCCAGCTGCCCCCAGGTGTCCCTTGGGCACTTGTGGGTGTTTCACAATGGCATTGCGAAGCTGCCATGATGGTTTTTGTTGTTCTGGTTTGGCCAATGCAAGAACTGCCTGCTGTTGATCAAACCCTCTAACAAGCCATCGTTATACGGATGCCTTATAAGCCAAACTTGAACCACCTGTCATGGGTATGGGTATGCAGACCCATTGACTAAGAGACAGCTGTGTGAGGTGGTTTGATTTTAAGCAGAGTGGTGGGAAACGAAAAAGAAAGACAAGGAACACATCAAGTCAGCGTCTGGGTTTCTCAGCAGCTGCTCACATTTCCTCCAAAGAGCCTCCAGAATTGCACATAATACACACAGACAGACAACTTGCCTTTCCTGGAAGTGGTTTTGTGTTTTCTTGTTGATATCGTTCTTTGTGATCATTGCTTTTCATGCAAACAACGCAATCTTCCAATTGCTCATGAACCTGGGGAGGGAAATTGATGGCAGTTGCATCTTACCATGACCTCAAGGGAAAAAGCTGCTGGCGTCTTCTTTTATAATATTGATTTCCAACAAGAATACACGCATGCCCAGTAGTGAAGCAAAAATCCAATCTAACCAAATGGATTTTTATAATTCTGTCATTTAGAACACAGGCTGGTGGGGCCTGCTCATGACCCTCTGAACTGGGAGGATTACAGATGTCTTGTGTGGGACAGGGGAGCACCCACTTGTGGAAGGTCCGGGGGTTTTCTGGTGCCACCCCTGGGAACCTCCTGCCCTGCAAAGTGTCCGGCAGTCTGGCTTCAGTGCCTCAGAGCAGAGAGAAGGGGCTGAGGCATCACCAGGGAACCATGCCTCTTGGTGGGACCAGTCCCTCTGCTCTGCACTCCCTTAAACTCCCTCGGTTTTTCCTGTGCCAACCACAATGGGACAGCATGCTCGGGACACTGAGAGCCGGAGCTTCTTTCCATCCCCAGAGGAACGGGGCTCCAAAAACCCCAGTGGTCCTCTCAGCACTACCTAAGGTGCATGGGCTTATTCTGCCTTTGGTTTAAATACCTAACTTGCCCCATCTGAAGGACTGGGCTTGGCAACAACACACGAACTCTTGAAATGAGTGCTGTGCCAGCAATGGCACTCAAGCATCTTTGGTTACTCCCCAAATTTCAGTGTTCGCAAGTAGTCTGCTAATAATCCTGAACAAAACAAAGCTCGACGCGTCTGCTCAACCTCAGTGGGACTTACTCCCAGGCAGGTGTGCATCGGATTGGCCCCGAAGTGTAACTTAAAATTTAACCAACTTTGATGTTACCTATTTCAAAATCTGGGCATATGAGGTATAATCTATGCAGAAGAGTGGGGTGGTTCTTAAAAATCAGCAAGTTCAAACTGAATCAGTACTGTGGAAGCTCAGATTCGAGAGGCGTCTGGATAACTAGCTCAGTTGGGAACCGCCGGCACCCGTTCCATCTTCCACGGCTGGAAGAAAGCCACCATAGGTCCCCTCTGAGGTCTGAAACATACGCTCTGTTTGCCCGCTTCTCCAACCCCATCCCTTCCAGATGCGTTGGACCATAATCCCCCAGTGCGGTGGGGATTATGTGACCCCACACATCTGGAAGGCATGGGGCTGGAGAAGGCAGTAGGCCAAGCCAGTGAATATTGGAACCCTTCCCCGTTGCCCAGGCCTCAAAGCCCAGTGCGGACAGATTGGCTCTCCGATCTGGGGAGATGCTCGGGGCTGGACCACAGCGGGACTCCCCCACAGAGCGACTCTTGTCAACAGTGATGGCTGGCGCAGCCGCGGGTGGGATCCACGCTGTTGGGCCCGATCTGCCCCGAACAAGCGGCGTACGGTTCACAGCGCTTCTTAACTGTTAAAGGAGGAGGAGGAGGAAGAAATTCTGAGGAGGGGATCTGAAAAAAGAATCTGAACACACTTTCTGCTTTGTGTGTGTGTGTTTTGGTCGCGTGGTTTTGAACAAAGCAAACGTGAACCGTTCTGATGGTGTATCGGTTGTGCCTTGATGCTACTAATGAGCACAATGCCGGTTATTCTGAGAAAAGCACGAAACAGCCTGTGGTGATGGCAATGAATCATTTCTTTTAAACCGCACTATGAAATGTTTCTTGCTGATGGAGAGTATTTTGTGCTAAAGAGGGGGAGTGACGAGGGCTTGATCTTCCATTCAGGTATCGCTGTGAAAAGTTATGTCATAACCAGGCCCTTAAAATGTTTAACTTTCTCTGGATTCTTTCAGACTTGCCCCGCTGAGCCAGTTCACCAGTTAGATTAAAATATATATTTGTTTATGCCAGTGTGTCTAGGAAGAATATAAAATGCAAACAATACAAAAGGTTGGAGAAATCATAATCAGCAGGGAGGATATTTTCTTAAGTGTAGAGCAGCTTGAAAAGAGCACCCCCCCCCGCTACTCTTACATGTGGATCTGGGCCATGGCCACCCCCCGGCACCCCACAAGTGGCCGTGTGGCTAGGGGTGGCTGGCATGGGTTGGGTGACCCCACGGTGCTTGGCAGCCCTTTTGATTCACCGTGGCTTTTATTTTATTTATTTATTTATATTTATTTTTCAATTTATACCCTGCCTTTTTCCTACAAAGGGCTCAAGGCAGCTTACATCATTCTCCTCCTCCATCTCATCCCCACAACAAAAACCCTGTGAGGTAGGTTGGGCTGAGAGTCTGTGACTGGCCCAAAGTCACCCAGTTGGCTCCATGGCTGAGCGGGGACTCGAACCCAGATCCTCCGAGTCCCAGTCCCATGCTCTTAACCACTACGCCACACTGGCTCTTTTCTGTCCCTTCAGCCTTCCCCACCGCCAACAGGAAGCAGCACATGCCCCACTGCCTCATCAAAGCCCCTTCGCAACCCTAGAAAATGGGGTGCACTTTTGCACTTCCCTGAGCAGCTGGAGTCTTGCGGAAAAGTGCAAAATGTTCTGTCTGTCAGGCAAAAAGAGAAAAAGATGGCGGCTTTCACCTTAGAGGGGTGTAAATCTCAGCACCCCCCTTTGTGCTCGATATCCCTCTCCTTCCCTCACCTATTGACTGTGTCAAGAGGAAACAAAGGGGAGAAAAACCCTCTCGGAACCACCTTTAGGTCAACGTCTAGAGTCGGCACCTGATGCACTCTGACTGCAGGTGCCCCTGCCTGATGTTGTGCAGCCGGGGTCCCCATTTTCACACTCACAGAATTGACATTGCACAAGCGCAACAATGTATGCACACTGAATGCATGTTTTTATTTTTATTTAACATGATTGCTACCCACCTGCAGCCCTCCAACGTGCGACACCTTGCGCTTACGCACATTGAACGCCGTCCTCTTGTCTCCTGCCCACTTCCATAGTCTGTCCAGATCCTTTTGGATCTGGAGTACCTGCTCCTCAGTTGTGGCCACTGCTCCAGTTTTAGTGTCGTCTGTGAATTTGATCAGCTGGGGGACCCCGCTTGTCACTGGCCGCCATCCTGATGATTCCCCACTAATGGTTACCTTCTGCTTTCGGTCAGTCAACCATGCCCTAATCCACTGGACAGTGCTTTGGTGTATCCCAAAACTCCTTAATTTCTCCACCAGGATATCATGGGGCACTTTGTCAAAGGCCTTGCTGAAATCCAGGTAAACCACATCCACTGCATCCCCTCCATCCAGCCATCTCAAAACCTTGTCATAGAACTCCACAAGGTTTGTCTGGCAGGACCTGTTTTTGTGGAAATTGTGTTGTGTGGCTGTCAGCCTCCCTTCCCTATCTAGCATCACCAGATCTCTCTCTATTATGAGCCTTTCCATTGTTTTTCCTACAATGGACGTAAGGCTAACCGGTCTGTAATTCCCCACGTCCCTTGTACTACCCTTCTTGAGGATTGGGACCACTGATGCCACCCTCCGGTCTGCCGGAACCTCACCCGTTCTCCATGAGGCCTCAAATATGGAGGCCAGCAGATATGAGAGTACCCCCACCAACTCCCGAAGTACCCTCGGGTGTAACCCATCAGGGCCCAGTGCCTTTGTAATGTCCAGTGCCCTGAGGAGCTTCTAGTGCTCGACCTGCTGCACGTCCCCAGTCCCCTGATCTCAAAGCAAAGGATGGAGTGATCACTCGCATCCAGAGCTTCCCTAATCTGTACTTCATCTATTGGCTCCTCCCTGTTGGTCAAGACCAAGTCAAGGATATTCCCCCCGCCCCCGTCACCTCCCAGACCCTCTGTGTGAAAAACCCTCCCTCTATAGCTTCTAGGAAGCGACGTGACCTGGCTGTCACCGCCGAGTGAGTCTCCCAACTAATATCTGGGAGACTGAAATCTCCCATAATTACTGTGTCTCTCCCCCAAGATATCCTTAGAATCTGGCCTGTCAGGACATCATCCAGGGTCTTAAGGTTTACCAGGAGGGCGATAACATGCCCCCACTGACAGGTCTCTTTCCCTGTCAAGACCCCTAAGTTTCACCCAGACTGCCTCTGCCGAATCCCCATCTGTGCTGCCTTCTATCTCACTGCATCCTGTCCTTTCCCTGACGTATAAAGACACGCCCCCACCCCTCTTTCCCTTCCTGTCCTTTCTCAGAAGGTGATACCCCTCTATGTTCACCTTCCAGACTTGCCTTTCACCCCACCAGGTTTCTGTGATCCCCTGCAGACGACCAAGGGCTCTGTGGCTCTCCTTCTTGGTCCCTGCAAGAGTCCCGGGAGACTCGATAGATCAACTACTTTTCCGTCTCCCTGCTGTGATCTATCTCAGTCTTGCCATCCTTTCCCCACCTTTTAGACCCTTTTGTTGGGTAGGAGAAATTGTGAGAACAGGCTGGCAGAGGTGAGGCCGCAACAGGCCACCTCAGCGACATTCGATCCCTTTTCTCAGGCTATATTGACTCAGTGGGAAAATCCAGACAGATCAAAAGGTGTCTGGTGGTGGGATTGGATAGTTCAATTTGTATCTCGATTCAAGCCGTGGGCGGGATTATGAGTGTTTGTTCTTTTCGGCATTGTGTGCAGACTGGGATTCGCCTGCCTCAGCAACCCAGGACTGGCCCTGCTGTTTCCCTGACTTCAAAGTCTCCTTTGGTGCTGGAGGTGCTTCCAGAGGCCAAGCCATGTTTATACACACCTACTTTGGTGAATAAAGGTGATACACAGAATCTTAAACAGGACTGGAACAGGGAACTGGGCTGGCTTATTTTGCCCAATTCTACATTTGACACTTTGGAAGCCCCAGTGGATCTTGGATTACATCTTATTCAGCAAAAGCTCTTGTTCGATGTGCGTTGGACAGCATGACTAATTCAGCTCATTGCTGGAGGTGAAACAGAGTCAGGACTTCATTTAATCTAATATTTTGAAATGTTTTGGCAAGTACTTGCCTCTTTTTGGAGAGAGGTTATAACATGGATAAACTTTGTACTGGAAGACTCCTTTGCATGTATCGGTGCGTCATGTCCTCTTACATTATCCGCTTTCTTCCTCTACCACATCATTTTGACATCCAAGAGTGATGTTTCAGCTCCGGGAGAATCAATGCTCACTTCTCTAATACAATGTTTGAGGACCTTACAATTCTTTCAGTGTGTGAATGGATGGGATATGAATGGATTCATTCATGGATATTTGGCCTGCCTCTGTTGTAGCTTATATGTAATTTAGAAAGCTGTCTTTTCCTAGGCACATCCATGCGTACGTCTCACGTGTGTCAATTAGAATCGATATAGTCAATGTAATCTAGTTCTGCCTTTTTTCTTTTTCTGGTTTTCAAAAACGGGTTTGCTGAATCCACAATAAACCCGAATGCGTAAGGTCACGCTTGCAGCTTCCTTGCGTGGCCGCGGCGAGCGGCACTCTGAGCGAAGTGGGCCGTGGCCTGAATCCTGCGGCTCTTGTTCCTTCCGCCGTGGTTGCCCATCCACTGCTGCATCCAAACCGTTGCAATTTCAGCCCAGCTGCTTGAGCTGGCAGCCCATCAGGTTCCAAGCGCAGTGATTAATTTCTCCCAAGTCATTCTGTCCGCGCTGTTTGTCAGCCGTAAACACTGTCACGGGTCTCCGCCTGTCATGGGGACCATCCAAGGGAACTCTGCCGCTTCCCTTCCCCGCGTGTTTCCTGTTCGGCTCTGGGTGTTGTGTTCCGCTGTGGGCCGTTGCGGCTTTGCGATGTGCCAACAGAGCAGCTTGCAAAGACCCCGCCTCCCTTTTGCTTGCGGTTGCAGGCTCCTTTATCTTCCTCCTGGGATGCTGCTGTTTCCTTTAAATGCCCTGAATGTGCGAAACTTGCTCGGCAGGAGGCAGAAGGAGGTGGGCAGGAAGCTGTGGGTTGGCCCTTGGCGGGGGGTGGGGGGTGGGCCCAGTTCATGCCACGGCTGCCCCAGGGCACCTCTCGGAGGACGTGGGGCATGGCGCTGGTCTCTGCTGACATGGCGGGCTGTGGAATGGCCTGCCCGGAGCCTCGCCTCAGGCCGGCTTGAATCCCGGGCGCGGAAGTGGCTCAGGAGGAGATGCCTGGGCTGCTCCCAGCTTCCCAGGGGTAGCCATGGAGGACCCACATCAGGTGCTGCTGGCGGGAGCGTGCCTGTTGCTGCTTCTCTGCCAGCCTGCTCTGCTGGATGAGCCCTCGCGTATGTACCAAGTGTGCTTGTGGGAGAACGGTCGGTCGCTTCCTAGGAGTGGGCTTGAGGAGACCGATGTGCGTGTGAGAAGGAGAGGCAGAGCGGGCGAGCCCTGGTCCCGTGGCGGGCTCCCAGGAAGCGTGCGCGGAGGGCCGGTTCCTGGCAAGGCAGACTAGGACGTATGTCCTCGAGCCCCTTTTGTGGCCTTCTCAGGGATGTTTAGTCAGGGCCTTTCTTAGGAAGAAGGAAAACGACGCGTAAACACCACACACAAACACCACTTACAAACTCTGTAAGAGTTTGTCATAACTGCTGAGTATCTTGTGGAACTCAACGTGCTTTTCCCATTACGATCTGTTTTCTTCTTTTTAATGGGCTAAATAAATACCTGCTGGAGTTGCTTGTCAGATCTGGGCAACCGGCCATGCCACTTAGGTGGACGGCCTGAGTGAAAAGGATTCAACAGAGCCTTTTTGTACCTTAAAGAGCATTAAGGAGGAAGCTTTTGTTGACTAGGGCGTATGTCAGCCAGTACATGTCCCTGGCTAGAGCGAGAGGTGAAGTGAGGGAAAACAGCACTGAAAATTCGGACTGTTGGTATGCTGTCATCCAGGCAGGCAGCAATGGCAGACCTGCTTTTTGCCCAGGTCCTTCCGTGACGGTTGGCTTGCTCAGCTCCTCTGCGTTATTTGAACTGGGCCGCTACTCTTTTAATCATTGCTTCTTGCTTTAATAATTGGTCTTATGGTATTTCCTCAGCATTTTCTATTGTAGATCACTTTGGGTGGGTTTTCTTCTGAATTAAAAGTGGTATAGCGGTTTTGGAAAGAAATGGCACATGCAGATCCCACACTGGAGCTGCAAAGTTATTAGCTTCCACTGAATCAAGATCATGTGGGTGTTTTAATTGAAGACTGGATATTTTTCTTGCTTTGGAAATGGGTGTTGTTAGTGCTTTAGAGACACTAAAGGCTTACGACAAGGTTTGGTTATTATTTGTTTCCACTGTGCGTCCACCTACCCACACTAAGGACTTTTTCTCCCCTAAACCCATGTACGGGAAAGTATAATTTTAGACCTGCCAAGCTGGGAATACCCACGTGCCTGCTAGCGTTGTCCTTTGTTCATGGGAATGTATGCCTTTTTACACCTGTAATCCCTTAAAGCACCATGAGGGCCTTCCAGGCAAAGTTTTTATCCTGTAGTTACTGTGTCTCAAACCTGGAATATTATGGGGATGAGCACATGACAGTCTCTTCCATTTTGTAACCCTCCTGCACTTTCCTATCATTTCTCCCATCTCTTCTTTTTACAAGAAAGAAAGAAAGAAAGAAAGAAAGAAAGAAAGAAAGAAAGACAGACAGACAGACAGACAGACAGAAAATTGTTAGTGAGAGAAAGGGAGAATAGTTGTACAACGACTTCGGGGTTGTCACACTGGGGAGTTCTCCATGGGTGCACCCTAACCCAACCTCCGGTGCTTTTTGCTACAACAGATGCACCTACCTCTAAGGAATGCTTACTGGTTTTGCCCATGCGTTGTGGTCCCAAATGGGCCACTTGCCCCCACTGCCAGGAAAACCTCCTGGGCAAAGCCCATTGAATGGCCAAGAGAAAGCGAAGGCATCCCAGGAGAACTCTCCTGGCTTTGCATTTCTTTTCCTGGCGCACCAGCGCATAACTTCTTGGCGTCCCCTGCACTGCTTCTGGTTGGCCTTGTGATGTGCCACTGAGTTGTCTGGCTTAGGAAAGCCCTCCAAAATGCTCTGTCTGTGCCCGCGGGGCTCAGCCCTTCCCAGCCCAAGGCCGTGGCTTCCTTGATGGACTCGATCCATTGCATTGCTCTGCCTTCAGCTTTGCCTGTACGATTGTCTTCTCCAGGGAGTTTTGCCTTCTCACAATGTGCCCAAGGTACAACAGCTTCCATGTCATCATTTTTGCTCTGGCTTGATTTCCTCAAGAATACATTTGCTCATCTTTCTGTCAGTCCAGTGTATCCACAAAGTTTTCCTCCAGCTTTCTTCCCATCAGCTGGCTTCACTGTCCAGCTTTCACACCATCCACAGAGCTTCAGGAATACAAGAACGTGGATTATCTTGGCCTTGGTCTCCTGTAAACACTTCCTACATCGGATGTTCTTTTCTAATTCCTTCATTGCTACCCTTCCAGGTCTTAGTCTTCTTCAAATTCCTTTCCTTATTTGGGTATTTATAAATATATACATTTATTGAAATTACTTATTGCATCTATTTCTTGAATTTCTTGGCACTGCTTAGGCATCTTACTTTTTTGTTTCCTTTGGCAGCAAGGATCTGGCCATCGCAGTTAAACCTATCCATGGGAGAAACAGCTGTTTTCACCTGCAACACCTCGAATGTACTTACCTCGCAGTATCACCTTAATTGGTACAAGATGGACAGTCGGGGCCAGCCAGAGAGACTGGAAAGCAGTAAAAACACCAGGAAGTACAACATAACCAGACTGAATTCAGGGACGTTCAAGATGCAGATCCGGAACGTGCAGAAGAATGACAGCGGGACCTACTCCTGCACTCTCCTGGCCTTCTCCTTAAACGAAACACTAAAGGAAAGCAACAAAGCCAACCTTACGGTGACAGGTGAACCCTCAGAGCATTCCCCGTTCCCCGGGGGCGGCTGCCAAGGGTCCCACTGTCCATCTCTTGCAGCGCATTCCTGCTCTCTCAACCTCCCTCTTCTACAGCCGGGATCCACATTTCTGGCCTGACGCTTTTCAGCACGTTCCGAAATGATGCTGCACGAGGAGCGAGCGGGGAAACGCTCAAGCTTGTCGATGATACCGAATTATTTAGGGTGGTTCAAGCCAGGCTGTGTGAAGGGAGGCTCTCCAAGCTGCGGGGATGGGCAGCCAAATGGCAAAGTGATTCATGCGGGGGGCAAAATATATATATATATAAAATGAAAAGCAAATGGCGCATATAAGCTGCTGGGAGTTGAAGAAGCCTGAACCGATGGGACTCAGTGCTCCTTTCACGACGATCTCAGCTCAAAGTTCTTTGCGTTGCCATGGAGAAGATGGGTTCTGCCGGGAACGTTTGGTCCCTGCTCTCCCACCTGCTCTGAGGATTGTGGCCAAGCCAGGGGTCGGGGTGGGAGGGCTGGCAGCCAACCCCTAGGCCAGCGCTGCGTTCCGTGAGCTCTGGCTCCAGCGGCTGCCCCCCCCCCCACCCCCGGGCCTGCCCTGGTGGCACGTGGGCTCAAGGCAGAGGTGGCCCCACGTGGCCGTTGGCCTCCTTGCCCAAGGCAAAGCGGAGGTGAGCTCGTAATGGCCTCGTCCTTGGCCTGGTTGTGCAACCAGTCCTTGGGATATTTGCTCTCATGGAACTTCTGCCGAAGGAAGGGAGTTCTCCGAGAGCAACGCCCAGCTCGGAAAAGCCCAGCTGTAGGCTGGGGGCTGCCCAGAAGGGCTTTCGCAGCTTGGCTCTGCCAGGAGGAACGCGCAAGCGGATTGGGATCTTAGAATGCCTGGCTGGGAAGAAGCAGTCTTGCAAGGGGGCTCGAGGTGGGGCAGAGGGGGGAATGGATGTCGCTGCGCTTGGCCTTGCCAGCCTGGGCACCCCTCGCTGCAAACTGTGCGTGCAACCGCCCCCCCCCCCCGACCACGTCACCTACCACACTGCCCCACATGTCCACATTCCACATTCCCCACGAGGCTGCCCCTCTGAAGCCACCCCCAAACTTCCCGCTGAAGCAAATGGGGGGCACCAGTCCTCTGCTCCTGGATGAACCCGTGGGATTCGCTTTGGAATGCAGCTGGTTTCACAATCAGTCGATGAATCTGCCTTTCTGCTTCACATCCTCAGAAAAGCCTAACCCTGAGCCAAGACCTACAGAAGAGGAAAGGAGAAAGGAGGAGGAGGAGGAGGAGGAGGAGGAAGAGGAAAAGCCTGAAAGTGGACACCCCAACCACAGCACCCTTCTTGTTGCGATCGGAGGAGCCGGGCTGGTTGTGCTGCTCGTGTCTGTGTGTTTCTTTCTCGCCACTGTCCTCAGGAAAAGGAAAGGTACATCTCGGGGGCAGGCCCAGCCCGTCCACCCGCTCTCCCCGCGTGTCCGTGTCCGTGCAGCCCCTGCGCTGAACCCTCAGCCGGTTCCCAAGCCCATCGCTGAGGGCGCAGGCGACGGACTGAATGGGCAACCGCTGTTCATGCAGAAAAGAGCCCTTGGGTTGGGGTTCTTACTTCGGTTTGCTTTATAGGTGATCTTTCTGCATAATGAACCTCAAACTTTACCCAGAAATAATAATAGGAATAATGATGATGATGATGATGATGATGATGATGATAATGATAATAGTAGTAGTAGTAACACAAATAGAGGCACAGGTAAAGATGCGCATGTTTTAAAGCACCGGGTTCTCAGCCAGCGCATGTGCGTCTACTTTTTCAGCCCCGAGATCAGCCTTTAGCTAGAAGCAAGCGCATGGAGCCGGAGCCGTGGCGGGTTTCCTCCTCACACCAGTCCTTCCTGGGAGTGAGCTCAGGGGAGCGGCTTGGAGCCCTGCGTGCGGCTCCCGTGGTTTCTTGGTGGGAACATAGGCAGGCACGGACTCTGGTCCCTTTCAAAAGGGGACAGAAGGCCAGAGAAGAAAAAGGGGCCCTGGTGAGAGATGGATGGACTTCATAAAGGAGGCTGCAGTGCTGGACTTGGAGCCGTTAAGCAGGGCTGTCACAGATAGGCCATTCAGAAGGGCTTTCATCCAAAATGAGTGGGTCTCACCGCAGCCTCCGGTCATCCAGGACCTCCCCTTCTTCCACTGGGGCTGTGTCCCAGTGTGGAAATACTTTATTTATTTATTCATTGCAATGGCTTCTACGCCGCTCGTCCCGATACAAACCCAGCGCTTCCATGTGCCGTAAAGATGTCAGCATCACAATGATCAGTATCAGGAATTGGTCTAGATGGCCATTGTTGGGGACGGTGGGCGGCTGGGGTGGCGGTAAGGAGCAACTCGAGCTTGCCCCTCTCTGCGGCGCCCCCTCCCCTTCTAAGGAGCCTATGCAACATAGGGGAGGCAGCGGGCGCGGCCCTTTCCGTGCCCACCGGGAAGGGGGCAGCGTGGCAGCTCAGCCTTCGGGGTCTGAGCTCCAGAGCCGGAGTGGGACGGCAGAGTGTGTGCCTATCAAGCCCTTTTTGGGTGGGTGGGCAGAATCTCACGCATTGTGGCCGTGAGAAGAGCAACAGTCTACTGATTTCAAGGACGATGCTCCTGCAGGCTGCTGTAGAGTCGACTGTCTCTTGGGAAACCGCAGGTTGTGCGAGGCATCACTGCAGTGTGATGTCTTTTAAAAAATAAGAGCGCGTAAACCATCACCTCCCCTTTCATCCCGCTCAGGTGGAGGTGCGCAGGTGGGAGTGCGGCTGGGGGATCTTGCTTAACCAGTGGATGAATTCTGTGTTGTCTTGCAGGACAGAAGAGGTCACAGGATGAAAATGCTCCCTTGGTAAGAGCCGTTTTGCTCAGAGCTGAGATTGTTTTCATGGATGTGGCTGACTTGGGTTTGCACCTGAGCGCTTCAGGTCGCAAAGGACCCGCTGACCGGGATTACAGGGCAACCTGTTCAAGGGCCCCTGCATGTTCCTGGCAAGATGGCCTTTAAGAAAATAGCTGGCAGCCAGAGGTACTTCTGAATCTGCTGTAGTTTTGGAGTGACCCTCCTATTGGCAGTGATGGGAGATTTATTTGTGTTTATTAAATGTATATACTGGCCATCAGATTTCTCTCAAATACAAAGAGCTCCTTCAGAGGAAGGATTTTCTTCAGGTCTGTGAGGAGTTAAATTCCTCACTCCAAGCCAGCTCTGATCATGCAGCCTAAGAGCAGGTCCAAGCCGTGGCACCGAAGTCTGGGGGAGAGCACCCCCCCAGGCAATCTGAGTTCCGGAGGAGCTTTGCACGGTGCTGAACCAAACCTCCAAAGTGCCGGGCTTCACAATGCACCAGAGATACATGCTGGGGCTTCTTCCAGGGTCACGAATAACGCCCTGACTTCTGCGAGCGGATCCTGGCAGGCGGTGCAGGTTGGCAGTTCTAAACCCAGCCAGGCAGTGCATTTGCTCCTGGTCATCGTCTCCTTTGGGGATGAAGCCCAGCAGATCCTTTCAAGTTCAGACTGAAACCCGGGGTGGGTACACTGCCTCTGCGGTGTCGGAGCCCCGTCCGAGCCTGCGGTGCTGCGAGGCCTCCGAAAGCCACAGCCGACTGCTGGGGGGCCTTTGCTTGCGCTCAGTGGACACTGGAGCACTGTGCGTACTCTAGCGCACCGCCATCCCGCCTCATCACAGAGGCTGGGCGGGGGGCAGGTAGCAGTCATCATATTCCCATCCCCTGTGTTTGCTCCCTGCTTCCTCATTTCCCCTGCGATCATGTGAGGGAGAAAAGCAGGCCAGTTGCACAAGCCCTTCTGGCTGCTGCTGCATCTGGAAGGTCTCCTGGGAGGCAAAGGGCAGGCGTGGCCAGACCAGGAAGGCCTGTTCATGCCACCCGTGTCTGCCCCGTTCACACATCCGTGGGGTCCGGGAGTCTGCTGCGAAGACCCGAGGGCGTAGCTGCAGGCCAGTGCCCCTTAATTTCCGCTGGAATCCCCTTGGACATTCTCCCCCAAGCCCCCCTCCCTTCGGGGGTTGACGTTTGCCTGGCCTGATGGGGCACAGACGGTGCAGGAAGTGCCCTTCTGTAGCAGATAAACGGCTCTCGGATGGGTGGAGCAGTTCCGATTCTGGACTGGACCGCTTCAGAGTGGACGTGGGGCGACTTCTCCTTCCCCCCAAATTTGGGAACAATGGCTGTTCTTCAGATCTTTATTTAAGGGTGACAGAGACATGCTTTCCCCCAAAAAGCCCACTGCCATGTGTGGCAAATTTCCACGCTGGGGAGATCAAGACTCTTTCCTTTCTGATATGCTAATTTTCTGCATGCGGGGGACGTTTGCTTCCAGGCAGCACAAACTCCGCTTCTCACCTCATTCTGCATCCTTGCAGCAGAACGAGGTGGCACAGTCAGAATGGATAGGTGGTGACTGCTGCGTAGAAACGATCTCCCACACAGTCAAAACTCCCTGCAAGTAGAAAACTAGCATATAAGGGAGAAATGGTCGATTTGTGGATTGGCCTGCTGCTTTTCTGCCTTTGGGGAACTGTAAAAAAAGCATGTGTGGGGGAGTCAAACTGCCTTACTGAACCAGGTCAGCTTGTCCTGCATTCTCTACCCGGAAGTAACAGGAGGCAGAGCTGCCTTTTGCTGTCCTTTGAGTCTTGGGGGGGTCCGAGAACACACAGGTGCAGCTTGACTGGAATTGTGGAGCCTCTTTCATTGTGAGGTCCAGATTCAGTTCTGGGGATTTTCTTGGGGGGGTGAAGACATTCATATGCAAAAGTGGGGGGGATACCAACCCCCCAGCCTATTTTAGCTTACAGGGCTTACTGCCAGTGACTCAGCCTTGGCAGAAGCATTTTCTGCACTGGTGTGGGCGGGATGCCAGATGAGGAGAGACTGAGGGAACTGGTCTTTTCAGCCTGGAGACGAGGAGACTCCCAGGGGATCTTTGAGCGACTTATAGGTATAAGAAGGGGTGCTGCACAGAGGTGGGTAGAGACCCGTTTTCCCCTGTGGAGGAGGGCAGGATGCGTCCCAATGGGGCAAAGCTCAAGGGACCAGGCTTCAGGGTGGATGTCAGGAAGTACTTCCTGATGGCTCGGACCCCT
Organism: Varanus komodoensis; assembly: GCF_004798865.1. Taxonomy (NCBI): domain Eukaryota; kingdom Metazoa; phylum Chordata; class Lepidosauria; order Squamata; family Varanidae; genus Varanus; species Varanus komodoensis. Next base: position 1,433,867 of record NW_025336508.1, on the reverse strand, counting down.
AGGAGATGGAATGGGCTTCCCCGGGAGGTGGTCGAGGCCCCATCAGTATGGGTGTTCAAGGATAGGCTGGACGTCCACATGGTGGGCATGTGGTGAGCAGAGCTGGCTGGAGCCAGGGGTCAGACTAGATGGCCCAGGAGACCCCTTCTGACTCGCTCTGTTTCTATGTTTTTATTTTCACACGAGAGCCAGTGTGGCTTGGGATGTAGAGTGCTGGACTCAGGACCCAGGAGTTCGGGGCTCTCGTCCCCAGCTCCCTGGGTGACTTGGCCCAGTCGCTCCTGTCGCCCCAGCCCACCTCACCTGGTTGCGCTCGTGAGGGCAAAACGGAGCTCTGCAGCGCCCCTTGCGCCCCTTGCAAGAGGGAAAAAGGTGGCCCATGAATGCAATGTAATAAGTGGTGCTACTCGTGATTCCAACCCTTTGGGAATATGTGCAAAGAGCCACTGATGGCTGGGCGGGGGGGGGGCTCAGAGGGGGCATGGTCCCCTAGGAAGCTCTGGAGGGTTTGCCTTGGCCCCCGGGCTGAGGGATAACCATCCAGCGTTTCATCCTTGCGGCAGGTCGGACCCACTTGCTTTACCTTCCCACGTGGCCGCATCATTTCTGTTTTTCGTCAGAAAATGCTCCTGTCCTTATTTTTTAAAAAAATTATCACGAGGGACATGCGCTCTTACTGAAATTCTCCCACTCTGGATTGAACGGAAGGAAGAAGAGCCGCCCGGAGTGACCGTCTTCACGGTGGATTACGGGGTGCTGCAGTTCCAGGCGCCGGGGACGGCGAAAAAGGCTCCCCCTGCCAAGCGCACTGCTTCTGAGCAGACCGAGTACGCCACCATCGTCTTCCCTCCGGAGAAGCCCGGCCCGGCCGAGGCGGACAAGGCAGCCAGGCGCAGTCCGAGGGCATGCCCCGGCAGCCGGCCTCCACGCTGAAGGGACGGGTGAGCGCAGCCGCGGCCCCGCCTGGCGTCTCCCGCTCTCACGGATCCCGGGGTGGCACCGCAAGCACCGGCGGTGTGGCGGTGAATCATCTGAGGACCCAGACGTGTCTGGGCATCCAGACTTGCTGGCAAACCACATCCTTTGAGCCGCAGAAGCCTTCCTTCACAGCACAGGCGCCTGGAGCCAGGCCCTGGCAGAGACAGCCGAGTGCGGGTGCTCAGGGGCACGGCGTCCTTCCGGCTGAAGCTGGGGTGCAGGGCTGAGCGGCGCCCCCGAAGTGGCCCTGAGCTGTGAGGCTGGGCTCCCTCCGGGGCCTTGTGCCTGGCATACCGTCTGTCGCTGGCTCACCTGGAGCCCTTCCTGGCCAGGACACAACAGGCTCGGAAGTCCACTGACCCTGCGGCCACTTAGGTTGGCTTGAGAGCCTGGGGGACTGCGGCCCACCCCCTCGCTTGCGCTGGGATCTCTGCCCCTGCAAAACGCACCTGCCCCACTTCTGATGGCGGGGAGCCGGGGGCGGCGTATCGAGCTGGTGCGGTGGAGCCACATTGGCCGAGCTGCACGGTCCGCGCGCCATGCCTCCTGGGGCTGATTCCCCAGAAGAACCTACTTGCCTGGCTCAAGGACTTGGGGCACGATGGGGAAGGACAGGGGGTGAGAAAGGGGCCGGGGGAGCTGCCGGGCAGACCATCCACGCCCATGTGCCACAGTGGCTGCATCCTTCCAGCGGCATCGCAAGCAGGCGGGTTCTGCTTTTCGCTTCTCTGGGCTCCTGGGAGTGGGGATGGTGAGAAACAGGTCGGGTTTGCATCCCAGTGGGAACCCGCTGCCCCTGCACCTTCTTAATGGAAATGCAAACCTCAGTTTACTGGAAGCGTCCATGCGATGCTGACGCTTGCAGTGCGGTTCGCAGAAAGGGGGCGAAGTGCCCCTCGATCTCGGTACAGGCCCAAAATGCATGCAAGAGGGGCACACATTTAACAGCAAAAAAGCCTCACAAAACTGTGTCTGTCTGAAAAAAGCCCGCACAAAAACTGCTTTGATCTTTCACAGTTGTACAGTCCAAGCACAAATATTTTTGTGGTTTGCAAAGCTGCAATTATTATTCATTGAAAAAGCACTCAGGGGAAGAACCTGCACACGTAGTGGAAAAATGTGCGCTTGAAAACCAAACAAAAAAAAGCCCACCTGTGTGTTTTTCAAAAACACACCATAAAAAAGATTTTGCGGCTTGAGGCAGAAACAGGAGGGAATGAAGTTAAAAAAAGAAACAAACAAGCGAGAAGAGAATCTGTGCCCAGCTGAGATTTACTGATTTCCTGGCCAGTAGTTCAGTAGTTCAAAGAAAGTTGAACTATTTTGGCCTTAGTTTCTTATGTGTAGAGAAGTGAGGAGGGTATTCAGAAAAAAGAGGATTTACCCCTTCCGCCTACCACAGATCACCCCCCACCCCTGCTCACTACTCTGCTTGTGAAATTCCACGCACAATTAATACAGTGTATGACTCTGTTCAGATGCTCTTTTCTCCTGAAGAGGAATGGGTGCAAACCCGCAGGCAAGGAGGCCCTTCCTGAGCACGGCACTCAGTCTAGCCTGGGGGTCCCTCCAGAAGGAAACCCTCCGGCGCTGCACCAGATCGACCAGGATCTGTGGCGTGCAGGCAAACATTCCCGTCCGTGCAGAGCCATTTTGGGAGTGGATCTGCTTGCTGCTGCCTATTTCTGTTGTGGTATTTTATTGTGCATTTTTGAATGGAATGTTTCTTTCTGGATCTGTCTGCAAAATGTTGCATATGGTATCACTGCCTGAAATTCCTTCAGTAAATCATGGGAGAACCGTGGCATGGAGGATATGTGCCCTGGGGAGCACGGATAGCTCACATCTCACACCAGAAGGATTTGACAGACTCTTACTCACGAATGGCTTCTGTTCCAAGCCACAGAAACCAGTTTGGGCAAACTGGTTTGGTATCACACCTGAATGGCCACAGCCCAGCTTGGGGTGCTGCTCCATCCCTTTGGGACTTCTCTTTGGGAAAGAAGCCAGGGGTTATTCCCAGGGAAGGCGGAGAAGATGCTGTGATCCCCACTCACCTGCACACCTGCAGGGACTCACCTGCAGGTCCTCACCTGCACATCTCTTCTCCACATATCCCCACCACCTGTCAGCCCTCACCTATTCATAGTCTTTCTTCTTCCATCATGCCCACGCTAAAGCAAAATGAGTGTCCTCATTCTCTGGACCACACCAGTTCCCAATCATTCCACCTTTCCTACAGGTCCTTTGCTGTTCCCTGATTTGTTGAAGTGCTCCTCAGGTTACATTGGCCATCTTTTCAAAACGGAGCCACTTCTGCAGGTGTGAGAGCTGCTAATTTATTCCTGAGTTCAACCGGGAAGGGTCTCTGTTGTGCAGCTCCCGGACTCTCAGGTTTTGGGTTCCACCATGACCGCAATTCTGCCCAAACTCTGCTTTTCACCATCCTTTCTGTCTCCACGATGCTCTCTGGGCTTGGGTGCCTCTGGAGCAAGGGAAAAGGCAGCTCTGAGGAGGTCCCTTGCTGCTGCTGAGAACCACAAGCTCCCACTCAGGTGCCCAGACCTCAAGCCAGAACAGCTGTGAAGGTGGAGAAACACGACCATCCTAACCAGCGTGGTCTTCACTCTCACTGCAGCTGCCTCCGAGTGGTTTGCTCTGTCAGACCTCAGGAAGTGGGCGGGCTGGGACGAAACGCTCGGCTGGGCGCCACCAAGTGGGGCTCGTCCGCCCACACGAGTGTGATCGGCCTCTGTGGTGCGCACTGAAGTCTGTGCACAGCATTTATGATTCAAAACTTTTGTAGAGGGTCCCTTACTGTAGTCTCGGGAGGATTGACAGTAAGGCAAAAAATAAGGCCAAACACAGCATCCTAATCAAATTCTGACAATAAAACCCGTATTAGAATAACAGTCAAACCTTAAAATATTGGGAAAATAAAAAAGTTTTAGGTGGCACCAAAAATAATAAAGCGACAGCGCCAGGTGAACCTCTCTGAAGCGTATTCCACGGTCGGGGTGCCAATGTAGAGAAGGCCCTTCTCCGGGTAACTACCCTGCCAATCTCCTTCAAGATCTTAAAGGGTGGCAGGCACCTATGGAAGGAGACGCTCCTTCAGGTAACCAGGTCCTAAGCCATTTAGGGCTTTGTAGGTCATCACCAGCACCTTGAATTGGGCCCGGACTCCAACTGGTAGCCAGTGTAGGTGGAAAAGGACCGGCATTATGTGTTCATACCTGCCGGTCCCTGTTAACCACCTGGTGGTGCTATTCTGGACCAGTTGAAGTATCCGGACCCTCTTCAAGGGCAGCCCCATGCAGAGCGTGTTACAGCAATCCAACCAGGAGGCTACCAAAGCATGGGTCACCATTGCAAGGCACTGCCCATCCAGATGGGGGCACAGTTGATGGATCAGCCGGAGCTGAAGGAAAGTGCTCCTTGCCACTGGGACTCCAGGGACAGCTCCGGGACGAGGAGCAATCCCAAGCTGCGGACCCTGTCCTTTCGGGGGAGTGCGACCTGTCCAGGACAGGGCTGAGATCACTTACCTGGAAGGCTGAACTGCCCACCAACAGGACCTGCCTCTTGCCTGGATTAAGCCTCAGTTTATTGGCCCTCATCCAGCCCATCACGTCAGCCAGGCACCGGTCAAGAACGGCCATGGCCTCACCTGGACTAGATGTAAAGGACAGGTAGAGCTGGGTGTCATCAGCATATTGATGACTCCGCAGCCCAAACCTCCGGATGGCCTCCCCCAGCGGTTTCACACAGATGTTTACAAGCATGGGGGGTAAGATGGACCCCTGCAGTACTCCATGGCAGAGCTGCCATGGCATGGAGCCACAATCCCCAGCACCACCTTCTGGAATCGGCCAGCCAAGCAGCAGTGGGACCACGGCAGAGAAGTGCCTCCGACCCCCAACGCCAGCAAGCCTGCGCATTTCCGGACCCCTAACAGTTAAGCCTGTACCTTGGGGAGCTCTTGAACAGGCCCTTTTGCTGAACTCTTGAGGCATGAATAATCTGATTTTTATTATCCTTGTAAAGAACAGCACCCCTGCCCCCCGACCCAGCCCCCTTATGCCGCATCTGCCAATAAAGGCTTCAGCGACTGGGCAGCACAGTCGTGCAATTAATAACCGTGCAATTAATAATAAGAACAACATCCTCCCCTTTCTTCAGACTGGTGATACTGCATTTTCAAAATATGCTGTGATTTTTCCGCAGTATGTTTTCTTGTCTCAGGAATTATTAGCGGAAAACTCACCTGGTGTGCGTATGGATGCAGAAGTCCACTGTCCTCACCGGCACTTGCTTCTGAGAAAGGTGGCATGGTGGGGGTGTTGCACATGGCGCGCATGTCATGAGCGGAGCCGGCTGGAGCCGGGGGTCAGACTAGATGGCCCGGGAGGGTCCTTCTGGCTCACTCTGTTTCTGTGTTATATTTCTATGAATGGGCTTCCACGGGAGGTCGTTGAGGCCCCATCGGTGCGGGTGTTCGAGGACAGGCTGGACATGCACATGGTGGGCATGTCATGAGCGGAGCCGGCTGGAACCGGGGGTCAGACTAGATGGCCCAGGAGGACCCTTCTGGCTTGCTCTGTTTCTCTGTTTCCATGTTGTTTTGGCTTTAGGGAAGGATCTAGGTTCTATTTCCTGCTCCGTGTAGATCCATTCAGCTTAGGTGCAGAGAAAGAACACGTGAATGGGAAGGGCCGTTTCCCAGCACGCATCCTGTTTCGAGCTCATCCCGCAGGACGGCCTTGCCAGCCGGGGTTGGGGGAGCAATCCATTTGCCCCCTTCTCACGGATCCTCCCAAGGACCCGCACCCCACTGCCCCTCCCCACTGTTGGCTAATAGACCCCCGCTAAGGAGGAAGAAAATGGAGCAGCTGATGGGAGAAAGTCTGGGCAACGCCTCGCACCCACCAATTCTCACATAAAATGCCCCCTCCGGAAATCTTTGAAGGCCGTGCGGGTGCCAAGGAGGTGGCGAGGTGGGGAGGCAGCAATATTGGCCGGGGACCTGTGATCCGGGTCCTCATCCCCCTTTGACCTGCTCGCTGGGGGTCTTGGGCCCAATCTCAGCCCAAGCCTCCTCACAGGGTTGTTGTTGGGAGAAAGTGGAGTGCAGGGGGCCTGTGTAAGCTGCCTTGGCTTCCTTGTAAGAGGAAAAGACAGGGAATAAATACAAAGGAGTAATATAATAATAGAAACCATCACAGCGATGTGTCGGTCTGTCTTGCCAGGTTGTTCTGAGTGTGCAGCCAGTCCACAGGCTTGGAGTTCAAATTGGGTGGTGATGATAAATTCTAGGAAGTCCTAGGAATAGAAAAAAAAAAGTCAATTGCCACTGATAGTTTCCCCACTTTTAAGTCTTCTTCATCCCAAGCACCAAGAATAACAAGAAGAAGAATACATATCACATGGCACTCTGCACATGCACCAGTGTCCAATGGACGCATCTTTGACAAGCAGGTCTACTCAAGGAATGCATCTTTAACTTGACTTTTCTTAACACGCACGTTTTACAACTTGTTTCCGGATGTGTGGATTCCTTTGCAGGGTTCCGGGAAGTGGAAATTCCGAAGGACAAGAATGCTCGTTTGTAAAGTGGCTCTTTAGTGTAAAATTGGCTACATTCCTGCTAAAATGCAGGTTTCTTTGCCTGCCCTGGGAATGTTTCTCTGTGCCCACATCTGGGCAAGGCACCCTGCAGGCCAGGGCGACCCAGTGTTTGCCATGCTGGTAAATCCAAATGCCCGGTGGAGGATGTGATTGCTGCAGCCCCAAAAGCCCTTGATGTCATCCGATACGGGGCAAAAAAGTTCTGACCGTAATACCCAGGCTCAGTGGCCTTATTCTTGCACAATGGTGTTTATCCATATGCAATTTATAAATAGACCTTTTACTAATTGTATTTGTGTTGCTGCTAACACAAAGCAAACAGGCAAATAAACAAGCTCACACAAAAGATAATTCTTGCATCCTTAATCTATGGCTCTGGGGAAGCCCGGAAGGGGGGACTGGGAACGTGGGCAGGGTGAATTTGACCCCTGGCCTGAGGTTCTGCAGCCCTGGAATGGGCAAGCGACCTGGGAAATTACTTACCAGACCGCAACTGATGCATTGATCATCCCAGAACAGCTTCAGACAACCAGACTGGAGCTTTTTCTCTCCCGTAGCAAAGCCACCGGTTTGGCAGGAAGGCAGACAAGATCAGGGTGTTTGCGAAATGCAGGAAATCCTACCTCTGAAACGGATTGCATCTGATCCCTTCACTTGCGTTTTTGTGAGGTATAGTTGTGCTGCGTCCAGTGTTTCCTTGGAGCTGAACAGCTGCAGGTCAAGTCAAGGCAACACAGAATCTTGTGGAGGGAGCGGCACAATCCAGGTGGGGCGATCGTTTCCTTCCTTGTTCCAAGGTTCAGTTTCCCTCATTGCTGTGCGGATTCGAAAGAGAACTGGACAATATGTGGACATGGAAGATAATGTTTGTGAACATGATGGAATGCCAGAAACTACCAGATGAATGGGATTTGACGGAAGATCCAGAAATGGAAACATGTCTTAAAGGATGGCGACAGTACGTCCAGAACCATCTCTTTGGCAGGTGAGGCATAGCTGGGGATCAGGGTTGGGGTGGCCGCAAAGAATCCTCAGCGCATTCCCTTGGGGTTTGGACTCTTGTCTTTCACTTCTGAAGTGGGAGAATCCATCCCTGGTTTGTTTGCACATGACAAGACAAGCAGCGCCTTGCCCGACGGTTCTAAGTTCCTGACTCTGGCTTCCTCGATGGACGCCACCCACCTCTTCCGGGGTCTTCCTTTGCTGTTGTGCCTCGACTTTCCCTGGCACAATTGCCTTCTGCAGGGAGCCTGATGTATCTTGCCAGATACGGACTGGAAAGAGGCTTATGCCCTTGGAAGGGGTGGAAGTGCCTGATTCTGCGTAGTCACTACACAGAATTTGAAAATGATTATGAATGGCTGCAAGTGTGCATTTTAAAACACCCTGAGTAAATTCTGTGTGAATGTATATGGGGTATGTATCTCCCATAAAACTCAAAAGAAAAGCTGCAACGGGTGGGGAGCCCCTAGGATGTAGCCATTAACAGCTTCTCCTGCCTCCAAGCACGGCTGTCCTGACTTTCTGCTGGTTGGAGCTCCAGAACGGCTCTTCACAAGGCATTGTCCACTTCTTGTTCTCACTCTCTGCTGTTTCTGGCTTCTTTCGATGATGCCATAACACTCCAGTTTCGGTTCTGCTTTCAAAGAGCCTTTATAACATTAGGAAACCAAGGTGTGGCATTTTTGAAAGTGAAAGCTACTTGTGCAACTGTGTTATTGCACTTTTATTCACTTGGAAGTGATCAACCTCTTTTCAAATCTGTTTTAAAATCTGCTTCTAGTGATATCCTGGAACTTCAATTTGTGAGGAGGAGCTAAAACTCAGGTGCGTGGGAAATATCAAGTGTTTAGACCATCCGCTGCTCTATTGTTTAGCCCAGGTTCCCCACGGCTCCGTAGTCACGATGATGCATCACTTTGCAGGCAGAGGGAAACTCGACTGAGCGGTTTCAATACAATTACAGGTCATTTTATACCCTCCTGGTCACATACACAGGTACAGAGCAATTAATGAAATTCTGAGGTCATCATATGCAGAACAAATTAAGGAAGATCAACCAATCATACAAGTGGCAATAAGATTACGCTATTTCTAATGGCAAAGTATTGACACTTCAGTTGAGTAACTTAGAAACACAGAAACAGAGCGAGTCAGAAGGGGTCTCCCGGGCCATCTAGTCTGACCTCCGGCACCAGCCGGCTCTGCTCATGACAGGCCCACCCTGTGCACGTCCAGCCTGTCCTTGAACACCCGCAACTTCCGGAGACTGAACCCACCTCCAGGTCTGCTTAGACATGTAAATTCTGGCTACCGAGAAATCTTCCTGAAATCATAAGCCCCTGTGTTACATGCCATTATCAGGCAGGCTGAGACCATGAGTAAAGCATAGCAAAACAGATACTTCCAGGTAAACTGTAAATCCCTGCAAGGATTGTTTAGCTACATTGTGAACGTATGTAATGTATATTCCACTGAATGGCAGAGCTGCTCAGGCTTACAGCGAGAAGAGCGAGAGCCATTTTCTGAAAGCTACAGCACTATTAAACAGTGACTTGGCTTGGAGCGCCAATACTTTTGAGAAGGAGTGCAGGTTTGATTTTATAACGCAAAAGCACATATAAGCAACGTTTTTCTGCCAGGATTTATCCAAATTTTCCCAACATTAGCAAATTTTTTTCTGGTGGTCTTGGCCTTAAAAATGTGAAAAGCTTGATTGTTGGGGACGTCCAATTAATTCCTCAGATAAAAAATATGCTTTTGCATGTCCTTTAATATAAAATCTGGCAGAAGTGCCTTGCTCCTCTCCGCTCAAAGGGACTAGAACTTTTCCGAGCTCCGCATGCCTGGGAAAAACCCCAGAAATGTAAAATTCCCTAGCCCAGCTCCCTGCATGAAGGAATTCAGCATCCCTGACTGCAAAACCTACAACATTCTAAACCAGCTATATTTCTGTAACTCCTGACTGTTTTATTTGTGATCTGTTACCCAAGTCTTTGATGGGTCATGATGTTTTCCCAATGCCTATAATGATTTCTCAGTGTTTCTGCATTGTTCCCCACTGTCCTCACCTTCTCACCCATTTGGAATCCCACCTCTGCCTTGTAATTCACTCCACCTGTGCACTGGAAGCTTGAAGGTAGCGAGCAGCTCCGTTGTCAGGTTTGTCTCCGCAGAGAATTCCCTGGGTGTTCTCACCAATAAAACTGGTGCATTTTTACTGGTACAATAGAACTCGGCGTGTATATTCTCCAGGATGCTAAATCGGGATTTCCTGACAGAGCCGTGGGCAGGGGGCCGGCTCCGGATTTTTTGTGGCCCCCAACATTTGGGTCCCGAACCAGCCTGGCCCCCAAGCTGGAAACGGCTCCCCACCCTTGTTGTAACTGGCTTGGGGCCAGGGCGACTTGAGTGCCGCCTTCAACCGGTCGGGTTCTCAGCGATCCGAACTGCCGTTGAGCAAAGGGACTGCTTCTCTCCCATCAGCTTCGAGTGTTCGAAATGTTCGCACACCTGGAAGTCGGCCAAGGTGACTGTCATCTTCCACATGCAGCTTCTCAGGACTGCTTTGGGACCGGCCCGGGGGAAAGTGAAGATGCGGGTGTTCGGACAGAAATGCCGCCGCTGCAGGAGCGGCAAGTTTGAAGAGCCGAAGTTCAGTGACAAGACGGCCGAGTGCTGCCTGCACAACCTGGTGCAGAAGATCCTCGAAAAATGCTATGAAAGGGGCAGAAAAGCCCACGCCCTGCTGCAGCCCGAGCCCGAGGACGGGAACTGCTGGGGCCCGCACGATCGGAACGGCTGCGAGGCCTGTGCATGCGGGCTCTGCTTTGAGCCGTCGAGGCCCGCTTCCCAGGGGCCGTGGGAAGGCATCTCTCTGCAGTCCTCTCCCTTAGCCTGGCGGCACGAGCTGAAGAGGCGTGCAGGGGATGCTTCAGCCCCCTGTGTCTGGCTTCTTGTTGTGGCTGCTGCTGTGCTCATCCTTCTAGCCTCCAGCCTTCAGAAGTAAAGGAAAACCTGGCGTTCCGAGAAATCTTTTCTTCTTTCACCACGATGTCAGCTGGAAACTTTATGTGATTTTTTTTCAAAATCCTTGCTGTGATTCTATTGTATTCTTCAGCTTTGAGAAATGTTTTGCAGGGCGTCTAAGGAGTTCATTTGATAAGCATCCCATAAACAAAACAAACACATACCTAAATCCTAAAGAGAAAGAGTCATTGGCTCCCGGCCCAGAGGTGGAAAGTTCTGCCACGATGGATTCTCTTTTCAGCCCGTGTCCTTTTTGCTCTCATGCCGTCCGTCACAGGCATCATTTGGAGCACGGGTGATCTGAGCTGAAGGGAAATCTCCTAACCCCCAGCAACTGATTATTTTTATTTACTTAAAGTTTTTCTATGCCGTCCAATACCAGAGTCTCTGGATGGCAAACACAACAAAACAAAAAACACAACACGACACAACATGGCTTCCGACCATTAATGATAAAAACACAAATAAAACCAATTAAATGCTAAAATGCTGGGAAAATAAAAAGGGCTTGATTAGTCAGGCCCTGACCAGGAATGAGCCCTTCTTGGTGGTTTGCGGCCTCTCCGTGGGGACAATGAGGTGGGGACTGAGAACTGACCTTGCAGGTCAGGTGCCTGGCGTTGTCTCGCTTGCAGGGTTTCATTTATTCCTGTATTAGATTCAGCTCCTGCTTTTTCCCTGCACGGCATCGGAGGCAGTGTGCAGTGCGCATGATCTCCTTTCTCTATCCTCATAAGAACCCTGTGAGGTAGGCCAGGCTGAGAGTCTGTGACTGGCCCAAAGTCACCCCATGAGTTCTAGTAAGGACTAGAACCCAGATCTCCCCAGTACCCGCCCAGCACTCAAATTGCGACCCTGCTGAGTTCCCAGAATAACCTGGCATTATCATCATGATCATTTCTGAGCCAGTCAATAGTCAACGCTCTTTAGTTGCCTCGCAAAAACCAGAATCCTAAAACAGAGTGGGATAAAACGCAATGTTTAAACTGACTGTGAGCGGTGAAAAGCGACGGCTCATGAAATATCAGCTTGTTCGCCAACTGCCGCCCCTCTGGGGCTTGGGGCAGGGCTGAGGTAGCTCGCTTGTCCTCTCCTGGGTGATGGCATTTGTAGTAGGACCGAATCCCGGCTCGTTCACACAGGCTGGGTCGAAATGGAAGAGGCTGTAACAGTGCAGAGCAGGTGCCGTTCAAAGGCTGGGATCTCAGTTCCAAAAGGAACTGGAAAGGCTGGGGAAGAATCGCTCCTGGACTTTGGAGAGCTGCTGTCAGTTCGCTGATCGATGCCGGACTCGAGAGGCAGGCACCATCCAAGGCAGCCTTAAACCGTCGAAGCAACTGGAGGCAGCGGGTATTATTTGTAATGTGCTCTGCTTTTGCTTTGCTCTGCTTGCACTATGCATGTGTTAACATTTTATTAAAGTATCAGGAGAAGGCAAAACTCCTCGCAGAAGACCATCCTGGCAGGGTAAGTTGAGTGCAGAGGAAGGGGAAAGCCAAGTAGGAGATGGGTGAGCCCATAAAGGAGGCTGCAGCCTGGAGTTTATTTGGGGGGTGGGGGTGTTCAGTCCCAGGGACACCCTAAGTGGGGGAGGACGTAGGGGCACTTAGCAACACCATCTTCGAAAGGTGCCCCCTTGCCCATCTGCATGGAGGCAGAGGGAAGGCGCAAGCCATTTACCGGCCTGGCTGAAAGGCATTTTTCTCCCCTCTTCATGTGCTTCTTATGTTTCATGTCTTTTTAAGGGCCTGTCCTGTTAATGAATTACAAGTAAACTGACCTGGAAGTCTTTTTGGCTGAGAAGCGGCATAACAATACTTCAAATGAATAAATAAAATAAATATTTACTCACGGAGATGTTTAGACATTGAAAAGCAGGATAGACATGTTTTTAATAAATAAAAGATACATAAACAAAGAAATGGCAAGAGACCAGCGTGCTTGTGGAGGATGCTTCTCAAATATTTCATGGTAATTATATATATAAAAAAACCTTATTCCACAAACACATTGTCAGTCATGGGATTTGTGCTTTTGGCATGCAGATCTAGACTGTCGGCCATTTCCTCTGTGTGTCTACTTTGACGTAAACTCCACTAAGTTCAGTGGGACTTACTCCAGGGGGAGTGTGTCTAGGATTGGGCTCTCAGAAGTTTTTATACAGAGGGTGCAGAACCTCAGCTCTAAGCTGGCCCTCTGTGGCTCCCTAGATAGAAACACAGAAACAGAGCGGGTCAGAAGGGGTCTTTCAGGCCATCTAGTCTGACCCCCGGCTCCAGCTGGCTTTGCTCATGACATGACTCCCATCTCACCCAGTCCTTTAGGTTTCCAGGCTTATGGGCAGACACCCCTGCCATTCTAAAAAAATTGAAGTGCCTTTTGGAAGCTGACTGGGGTTTTTTGCTAAGATAGCTCAATGTGTTCAATATTTTTACATTTTCATCTCATTTCTATATCACGCTATAGCTGACGCTGTCTGGGTAGTTTACAGCAATCTGTAAAAACAAAGCAAGAACATACAATAAAAATATCATAAAAATGAGCAAAGAGTAAACAAAATGAAAACAGCTAAATCAAGCAACAAAGAGTGACCCTGTTAAACCACCCAGGATTGGCAATCTGCTAACACCCGTGGGTAGCTCAGTAAAGTCCGTGGTATAAGCTGCAGGGCTAACCTGATGCTAAAAAGTTAACAAGGCTGCCATGGGAAGTTGTTTCAGAGATGGGGGCCAAAAAAACCAGGCCTTCCCGCCTGTTGCCACCCACCGCTCCCCATTCAGGTCTTCCCACCACCGGAATTTAGCCTCCAGCAGCTCCTCCAGAACAGAAATCCCTTGCAGGCTTTTTCAAAATCACCCCCTTTTCAATGGAAATCCACCCCTATATTAGGGTTAGGGGTGTGCACCAGGGTAGGGTTAGGGTTAGAAAAACGAGGTGTCCTGGCACGATTTTGATGGTTGGAATGTGTTCAGAATGGGCAGAAATGATGAGCTGTGCAGAAAAAGCTACTCAAGGAAGGCTTTTCCAGAATCGCCCACTTTTCAATGGAATTTTAGCCCCATATTAGGGTTAGGGGTGTGCACCAGGGTAGGGTTAGGGTTAGGAAAACGAGGTGTCCTGGCATGAATCTGACGGTTGGAATGTGTTCAGAATGGGCAGAAATGATGAGCAGTGCAGAAAAAGCTACTCAGGGAAGGCTTTTTCAAAATCGCCCTCTTTTCCATGGAACTTTAGTCCCATATTAGGAATAGGGGTGTGCACCAGGGTAGGGTTAGGGTTAGAAAAACAAGGTGTCCTGGAGTGAATCTGACGGTTGGAATGTGCTTAGAATGGGCAGAAATGTTGAGCTGCGCAGAAAAAGCTACTCAAGGCGGGCTTTTTCAAAATTGCGTTATTTTCAATGGAACCTTTCCCCTGTATTAGGGTTAGGAGGATGCACCAGGATAGGGCTAGGGTTAGAAAAATGAGGTGTCCTGGAGTGATTTTGATGGTTGGAATGTGCTTAGAAAGGGCAGAAAGGTTGAGCTGTGCAGAGAAAGCTGCTCAAGGAAGGCTTTTTCAGAATCCCGTTATGTTCCATGGAAGGCTTGAGTAGATTCTGCCCTCTTGCTTCATACGAAGAGCAGTGTATTGCAGGTGTCCACATCCACATGTGTCAAGAGCTGTGCTTCCTCCTTCACGCATTCCACCTTTGCACAGTCCTTTTCCATGCAAAGCATCCTTTATTGCCCAAAAGGCGCAAAACTCCCAGAATGGATCTCTGAGCATGTTTGTTGAATTCAGTCTAGTATTCTCCTCCAGGAACTCTCCTTATGAGCACACCTGCCCTGCCCCATCCCTTCACGAGGGCCTTCCGAAAGCAAGCACACCTCCTCTCCGCAGGCCAGTTCCTTAATTGGGCCTCCCTACTCTGCTGATGCGTGTCATGAGGCCAAGAGCTGTGCTCACCTCACCTGAATCCAAGAAGCTCTCCTGTTCCAAGTCCCCTTCTGCCAATTCTACGTCTTGGTTATTCCCAGAGAAAAATGGGATCAGAAGGAAATAAAAAGTTTGGACAGTGACTACTGCATTGCAGACAGGAGTCATTAAAGGGAAAGTTGCAGCTGGTCACTGCAACAGGAACATGGAGGGTGATTCCAAAGGATCCTTCTCCTGTTCCAAACCTCTGCGCATGGGGACTGGTTCTTCTGCTGACTTCTGAGCCAGAGATCTCCTGCTCTGATCTCCTTTTGAAGCTTCTTGGTTCTGCAAAGGCCACTTTGCAGTCAATGTCCTAAGTCATAACCCTGTTGGCTTACAATCCCCCACCCGCACATATGCATGTGAATAACCCTGGAATTCCCTACATGCATCTGACGAAAAATACGAAAAATACGCAGGCAGGATCACAGACCTGCAAGCTGGGAAGGCAGGTTGCCGAACCTTTGTTTGGCCAGTGGGCCAAATTCCATGTAGGAGAAGCACTTGGGGGCATGTTGCAATGAAGGCATCATCAGCAGAATCCCCATTGTCATTCTTTTCATATTCATTAGATATTGTAGTTTACCATCCCAGAGAGGGCAAATGGAGGAGAGTAAATCTACTCCAGTTCAGCAAATGCTTTCTAAAGCGCACCTCTGCTTCTTGGCTTATAGCAGTCATGGACCTCCAGTTCCCTTTCTATGAAAGAGACTGCTCCTCTGCAAAATCTTTCCCAAGTTCTGGAGGCATGGCATCTGGCAGGAGGTCTCACCCCATTTACTCCCAGGGTTGTCTGCGATGTTATTTGGACAGTATTTCAGACTCCCAAACTAGAACTAACAGCACTGAATTATTCCCATGGCGGGCCAGCCAAAGAGGAGCAGTTTGTGAACAGTGACATTTTTCAGCGCCATCCCGTGCAGCCTGATGTGAGACGTGTTTTCTGGGAAGCTTGTCTTCCCTTTTAATCGAGGGGCTTAGATAGGAGCCAGAAGGGCTGCTGGAACGGCCCTCCTGATTGATGGCAAACTTTCAGCGCACATCTTTTTCCAACGGCTCGTGCTTATGAATCATTCCTGGGGTGTAGCTGGCCTCAGCAGAGACATCCAATGATGCAGAGATTCACTTTATACGTAGCACGTGTGCAGTGTGTGTGGGAGCATAGGAGAGACAGTGTGGTCTAGTGGTTAGAGTGTTGAGCTGGAACTTGTGGAGCCAGGTTCATGTCCTGACTCAGGAATGAAGTTCGCTGGACAGGCCACTGCTGAAGTGACCCTTTGGACAAAGTGCAGCGTTGACCTGGGCACCTCAAAATCTCCATCTGGCCAGTTGCTCAGGACAACCTCTCAGCCACTGATCTTTTGCAGAAACTTCCACTTGGCTTGTGTGTAAAATAAATCAACCCTCTCTAATTTCCTGAAAGGTGGTGTTTGGGAACTGGACATGCTGGATCCAACTTTCCATGACATCCAGATGACAGGAGTTTTTAAAAAATAAAAAGATCAGTATTGTATTGAGCATGACCGGTCCTGAAGGAAACATGGAATCCACTGGGTGTGGATTTGGGTGGCGGGAGTGTGGGGGGAGATATTTAAGAAGACGATCGAAGAGATGAAGCCTAGCAATGCGCGGAGACTTACAATGGAGTGGAAGCTTGACTTCTGTTAGCGTGGAACCTAGAAGGAGGGAATTGCTGAAGGAACACACCCAGGCAAGCGAAGAAACTGCTGGCCACCGGATTTTTAATCTGCAGCATGTTCTCCCTGGCCTGACCGAAGGAGAGCCCTCTGAGTGGGATGTGTAAACTGGTGACCTGCAAGAGCGGGAGGCTGGACCAATGGCCTTCTGGGCCCCTTCCAACTCTGTATTCCATGAGTCCGTATCTGACAGCCGAGATGGGAACGCTTGCGCTGCTATGCGTGGAGTGTCAGGAACTCTGGTGCCGTCATCTGGCTCCCCTCTCTCCCTGCCTCCTGGAACTTTTGCACAACCCGTAACCCCGGGGCTTGAGTCCAGTCAGAAGACAGTTCCATCTTTTCCTCTTTAATGGGAGTGTGTGTGGGAGGAACCTGGGAGAAGCAGTCGGAGAACTTGGGAGCGCTGCAGCTGGAGAACACGAAGCATTTCGCGAAAGAGGAGAGGAATTCCAGAGGAATTATTGACCGGGATGGACCTGTGGCTGTTTCCCCAGAAGGCCCATATATAGGTGCACTGCTCTTGATACTAGATAATCTATAGTCACCATGCCTAGCAACGGTTGATATTGCTTTTATATCTTGGCTTTTTCCCCTTTGAGAGGAGGAGCACAGGAAAGGCCCTGCCGAATCTGATCTGATCCCTCCAGCCGGATGCGGGCAAACCAGCTGCCCCCAGGATCCCTCCTGCTGGATGGGGGCAAGACCTCCTCCTGCCCAAGCTCCTCAGCAATTGGTGTGTGCAGCCACCTCTGCTAAAGGAGCCCTGGGCTTAAGGAGCCCCATCTTCATCCTTACAACAACCCTGTGAGGTAGGTTAGCCTAAGCGAGAGTGACTGGCTCAGAGTCCCAGTGGGCTTCGTGGCCAAGTGGGACTACAGCCTGGACCCCGGGGCCCCTGGTCTGGCCTCCTCGCCACGGCGCCACACGGGACGGCTTGCATCCCTTGCATGGTACGATTTCCAGGCATGTCCTGCTGGAGAAAAACCACCCTGACAAAATCAAAGCCCTTCCACCCCTTTTCCTCATATTACTACACAAGCTGCAGCGTTCAGTCGCTCTCATTCCAGAATTCTTATTTTTATTTTTTCTTTAAGGCAAGCTCACACGGCACCCTGATGCAGGACGTGCTCAGTGCAAACATAAATTGGAACAATGTCTTTGCAGATTTATTTCTTGCGAGTCCCCGAGCTTTTGGCTCCTGGGCGCTGCCTTTGCATTCCAGTATTTTGTCTGCGAGCCCAGAAAACAGCACGTTACACGGGGAGTCAATCCATTCCAGCACTGGGTACAAGTCCCAATGCCCACAAACTTTAGACCCTCCAGATGTGTGGGACCACAAGTGCCTGCTGGGGATGTTGGGATTTGTAGTCCAGCACATGTGGAGGGGACTGGTTTGGGGGAGGCTGGGAAGACTCCATGGCCTCAGACAGAAAACTCTTTTAGCACTGCTCCCGGAGGGCCTTTTGAAAGCGTGGGAGGGCCACTCGCATCCTGTGGACTAATTTCAAAAGCCCTCTGCAAGCAGCCAGTCCACATGGGGTTTTGGCAAGAGCAGACTGTCCGTCCCACAGCTGATCCCTGGGCGGGAAGGAAGAGAGAGAGAGAGAGGGATAAAAGGGGGCGATTCCCCCACCTTTGCCTCTGCCTCCGCCCCCCATGGCCCTCGGTGTTCCCCCCGGCCACCGTGCAGCCCGTCTGCAGGCATTACCCTGAACCCGGGACCAGCCCTTGTCTGAGTGGGGGCCAGGAGGACGGAGCTGTAAGGCTTCTCCACAGCAAGCAGCGCTCTGCCCTCACACGGCCGGTCGCTGGTCAACGCCGCCGCAATGCCCCTGAGATCTCTTTTCATGGAGAGCGTCTTCCCCAGAGTGAAGCCGGCTGCGGAGGGCATTCGGAAACCTCCCCGCCCAAAGTGGCCCTCATGGTGTTGATGCAGCCCGGTGGGGTCCCTGCCAGCCCACACGTGGCTGGATTTTCCGGGTGAGAGCCGTGCCCGCCTCTTGGAGCGGGGTTCCGTTCAGCCGGGCCGGGTGCTGATTGGCTGCACCTCCAGAGGGAACGTGCATCGCAGCCAATAAGCTCTTCCTTGGGCTTTTCCCGCCCTGTTCCTTTGGATGGTTGGTGGTTGGTATGGCTTGGGGGGCTCAATATTCCACCCCGGTGGTCTCCTTAATCCACGGCAGAGCCAGGAGGACGTTGGAATACACCCCATAGCGGTCGACCAAGCCGCATCCGTCGCCCCAGGACACGGTTCCCACGAGCTGCCACTGGCCGGTGCGGTGGCTCAGCATGACCATGGGCCCCCCTGAATCGCCACTGCAGGTGTCGGTTCCTCCTAGGCGAGAAGAGAGACGCGTGCGTTGGTGTGGCGTCCGTGAAGGAGCCGCCATATTTGGCCTCGGGGCTGGCATGAGGGGCCAGCACGGCTGAGCACCTCCCGAAGGCCTTGCCCAGCTGGAGCCCCTGGCAACCCCCCCCCCCCCGGCCGGCCCCCCCCCCCCCCCCCCCCCCTCTGTCCCCCCCGGCCCCCTCCCCCCCGCTGGAGTCCTGATGCCAAAGGGAAGCCAGGAGAGAAGGCCAGCCAAGGTAGGAGGAGGAGGGGGCATGGCCCTGGGATCACTGGTCCCCGCTGGCCCCCACTGGTCCCTGGCCCCCGTCCTTGGCCTGCATGCAAGCGGGTGGTAGCCATGATGGGCCAGAGGGCAAGGAGCAGGAGCGGCGGGTGGGAAGCTGGACTCCCTGAGGGGCCCCATGGAAGCGTGCAGGGGGAGGCATCCTGCCAAGAGCCCAGAGCCCAGAAGCGGTCCTCCGGTGAGACCCCCTGGCCCAGACAGGGGGGGTGGCAGGAGATGCCCCGGCCCACTCGCGCTGGGACATCCTCTGGTCAAGCAAGCGCACTGGGCGCCACGGGGAGAACGAGGGAGCCAAGAAGCAGCCGGGGGCAGCGGCAGGGAATTCCACCAGTGGGAACTCCGGAGGAGAAAAGGAGCTGCTGTGACCCCCAAAGGGGCATTTTGAGAAGTAAGGTAAAGACACCCTGGGCAGACTCCAGCTCCTTCCCTGCAGTTTTTACCTTGTTTTTCTCCAGCACAGATCATGTCCTCCGTCACGAGCTTATGCAGCTTGGCATAAGCTCCCGTGCACACGGCATGGTCCACCAGCGGGATCTCAATCTGCCACACGCAGAAAAATAAATGACATTTTGCCGAAGCTGCCTGGACAGTTCACAAAATCAACTTAAACAGCCGAAACAACTTGGGTAAGGCAGCTGACGTCAACGCCCCTCTTACGCCGTTCCAAAAAGACAAAACGGTTGACGCCAGTCCCTCTGTGTGCCGGCTTTTAAGGGCCCCTGTCCCCCAAGAATGCCCCTATTTGCTAAAAGAGCTTCTTTGGAGGCAAAGGGCTTTGGTCCCAGAAAAAAGGTGGGGCAGAAAGGTTCATTTGGGGGGCAGAAGGAGGGGAGGCCCTTGGGGTTGGACCAAATGGCCTTGTCGGCCCTCCAATCATCTGTCTGCACGATTCTGGGCAGACAACAAAGCCAGCCCATCTGCGGGGATCCAGTGCAACAGAGACCAACAGGGCCGGCGCCCGGCGTTTCGGAAAGTGCCCGGGGGCAGCGGAGAGGTAGGGCAGGCAGCCTCCGGGGGATTTGGGGCTCTGTCCCCAGTGGGCTTCCTTAACAACACCTCTGACTGGGGGGCCTGCAAAGGCCCCCTCCCTCATCGCCACCCTGGGGATCCTCAGACGCCAAGCGCACGTTCGCCTCTCATGCCTACGCCCTACTGCGTCCATCAGTCACGCAAGCTAAAACGGCGGCGTCACCTCCATCAGGGCTTCTGGGAGACGCTGTAAGAACTGTTTCCCCCAGCCGCTGACGATGACCATGGCACCTGGAGGAGGAGAGAGACAGCTGCTACGCTCATGTAGGGAAGTGGTGCAGGAGAGCAAGGAGGCCGTCATGGGCCACAGTGGGGCTTGCGTAGGAGCATTCGGGCGGATCGGGTCCCATTGACCTTAGACTCTCCAGTCTTATCTTACCATGGGGTACGGTTGGCTCCGGTTATGACTAGGTCCTCCATGCAGGGTGGACACCCTGATGCCCTTCAGAACGCTGGGACTACAGTTCCCAAAAGCTATAGTCAGTATGCTCTGCCCAGGGATTATGGGAGTTGTGGTCCAAAGCATGCAGAGCAGGGCAGATCCCTTATTTATTTCCTACATTTCTTTCCTGCCCAGTAGCCAACAGCCTCTGGGTGGCTTACAAGACAAAGCTTGAATCCATAAAATACGATAGCATAGGGAAGCATCATATAAAAATCCTGCATTTGAAACAGAATAAAATCAAAGCACTTGCCAAGATGAAATGCAGCAGTGGACAAAGACCTGAAAGGGGTCTTACGAAAGCTGAAGGGATGGCTCACCTGGGGTGGAGAAGCCGGGAAGAGCACTTCCCGAGCTCGTGCTGCACAGTGCAAGAGCGGCATCCTCACCTGTCGGATGCAGCCCGTCTGGGAAGCACCCCGGCATCCTCACCTGCTGGGTGCAGCCCGTCTGGGAAGCACCCCGGCATCCTCACCTGCTGGGTGCAGCCCGTCTGGGAAGCACTCCGGCATCCTCACCTGCTGGGTGCAGCCCGTCTGGGAGGCACACCGGCATCACGTAGTCATTCAGCCGGGCCTCCTTCGACAGCTCCACGAGGGCGACGTCGTGCTGGAAGTTGGCCGGATTGTAAGACGGGTGGATGTACAGCATCCGGGGCTGCAGCATTTGCTCCGTGTCGTCTTGCTGGCGGGTTCTGTGTTTTCCTGTGGAGAGAGGGAAGGGAGGAGAGGGTGGGGAACACGGCACGTGAGATGGGCCAGCCTGAGTTGGGCAAGGCCGTCTCGCCCAGCATTCTGTTCACACAAAGGCCAGCCAGCTGCCCTAGCGAGAAATCCACAGATGGGATCGGAGTGCAACAGCACCCTCTTCCCATGTTCCCCAGCAACTGGTGTATGCAGCTACACTGCCTCTGATCCTGGAGGATGCATGGAGCCATCCGGAGTAGGAGCCGCGGTTAGCCTTTCCAGGAAAGCCCTGGAAATTGGTGGCCATCGCAGCCTCTGGTGGCCGTGGCTTCCATGCCTGAGTTTCACAGTCTCAGGGCTATGGCACAGGCAGGCGGGCAGGCATCCTCCTTTATTGCTCCGGATGGATGTTGCCTCCTTCTGCCATTGGCACTCGCTTACCCAGGATGACCTTGAACGATGAGGGGCTGATGAGGTCACGGCTTTGGAGGACGGAGTCCTCTGGGTCCAGCTCATTGTGGAGACAGTGAGCGGCAGTCACGACCCACCTGTTGCCTAGGAAGCAATGAAGCAGGAGGTCTGTATCTCACTTAGGTCACAATTAGCCTAACGAAGCAGCAGCAGCAGCCACGTCCCACTCTCAGGAGTCACACGTTTCCAGATCTGAAGTTTGTTGCTGGGCAACACCTTTCTGAAGACCAACCAAACTCACCAAAGTGCAGAAGCTTTTGCATTTGCTAGAATGCTTTCTCAGGCTGGGTGGTCCAAAAACCAGGAGATACAGAAAGAGAAGTGAAAAAACAAAAACAGCCCCCCACCCAAAAAGAAAATTTAAATTCAGAATGGCCAGGTGTTGTGGCCATGAGATCTCGAAACTGAGATTTCTGGCCTGAAATTATTCGGCAGTGGCAGGTGCTTCAGGACTTATAAAATCTTAGAACGGCAGAGTTGGAAGGCCAACAGGTCCAACTTCCTGCCCGGTGCAGGACTCCCAGTTAAACCAGTCCTCTCAGATGGCTGTCCAGTTGGCTAGGATCATACCTAGATCATAAGAGCAGAAGGGCATAAAGGCAGGAAACGAAGGGTTGCCATGGGGCGTCAGATCAAGGACCACCTGGTTCAGCATTCTGTCCTCACGGTGACCAAAGCCAGCTGCCCACCGGAAGCACAAAATAGCTGCCTTCCTTCAAAAACCAAGGCTGTGACCTGGATCAGACTCTTGTGCTGGCTCTCAAAGTGGGCTTCTCAAGCACTGAGGGAGCCTGAAAAGCCGATGGCCCAAGAAACCTAACCGCGTGGAAGCAGAAGGCCAAACAGTGGAGCTGCGGGAGCACGTCTGGCAGAAATGGAAGCTGTGAGACGCGTGCCCGCCTCGTTCCAGGATCCCCTGCAATGCTGCAGAGGTTCCCTGTGGTGACAGTCAGCAGCTGAGCATCTGAGAGCTGGTCTCCAAGTCCTGGAAGACAGAGACGTGGCCCCGTCCTTCAGGGCCTTTGCAAAGAGTTCAGAGACTTTGAGCGGCACAAGTCGATGCGGGTTGAGTCTGCAAGGATGTGCTGCTTCCCCAGAATGCCTGTGTCAGGTGGCATTTGCTACCAGGTCCAGATCCACAGCGGGTGCTCGGCTATCAACTGGTGTGTCTCTCACTCCTAGCAAGCTCCCTGTAGCTTCTGGATATCCTGCCACAGCTCTGCTTCCAGGAGGCAGGGAAGCAGCTGTGCCCCCCAATCTCCTTTTCCCTTGATCTTGGTGTCTAGTGCAGTTGAATCTGGGCTCTGGCCAGGTATGGAGTTGCTGTTGACTCCACAAAGCCATTTGCCAGGGAGGGGACTGATTTCGCTTAACTCTCTGACTGACGGATGCCCCCGGTCTGAGAAATTTGGTCCTCCGGGAAATATTTCCTCTCATTCCCTCTCGGGGGGCAGGTGATGGTGCGAAAGAAAGCAAGGCCTGGGCTGATGCCGCTAATGGCTGAGATTGCTCTCGGCACACGCAGGTCACGCATAGACAGAATCCATGTATCCCCCTTTTTACAGAACGCAACATCCTGCAGTGGAGGAGATGGTTGCATTCCGAAATCCTTTGGAGCACTTTCTTTGCTGCAGACCCCACTCAACCCAGCAGGTTCTTACCTAGGAGTGAGCCTCCGCAGAAGGGGAGTCCATTCCTGTGCAGCATGGCGATCCACGGAGAGACCCCCCTCTGGGCAGGGCGCTGATTAGCAATATGGGCCGGCAGGCTTCTGGAGAACTTTGGCTTCCCGCACACTGAAAAAGGCAGGGGTGGCAGGTGTTCAGCCTGGGTCATGGCTAGCACACCGCCAGTAGCTCAGGAACAGGGACTTGTGGGAGGGGTGTGGAGGGTGGGTGGGTGGGCGCGTGCAAGAAAGCGGCCATCCTAGGTGGTCCCTTGAAGCCCACCGGAGTCCTGGTGTGGCTCAATGAGAACTTTTTGTACTGACCTTCTTGCTTGGAGGCATCACCCCGATTCTATTCTCCTGGGAATTCAGTGGTAGTTACCCAGTTTAAAAGTTGCAACCAGGGTACTTTGGAGCCTCGCTTGGCTTGCTTGATCTTGGTGCCAGGAGCAGCATATCTGTTCCCGACTCCCTTCCCACCACCAACTTTTGGCCTCCCCTGGGGAGGGTTAGGTTGGCTGACCAAGAGCTGAACTAACTGTCTGAGAAGGCCTGCAACGTAACAGGGTCACCCAGGGATACACAAACTCTGGCCTGGAGTGCTTAGAGAAATCCATTTTGATACTCTTGCCTCCAATTTGTGAGACTGACATCTGATTAAATACTTCAAATAAAGAATGAAAGATAGGTTAGGTCTAATATAAGTACAGTTCTTCTGCAGAATGATTATCTTTACCACAGCCATTTCCCGTAAACATGAAAGTTTTAATTTTTCCCCGTTGTTACAATAGTCTGAAACTATTGTCTGAATAGTCTGAATGGCTTGAAATTTAGTTTGACAACATTTTCTATTAATTTTGGTAGATGTGTCTCTAAGTATTTATACTATTGGCTTTTTGGGTACCACAAGTTCTCATGAACTTATCTTTAATAGCCTTTGTGTGGGATCAGAGATCTGTCTGCCCTTCATAAACCCACATTAAACTTCCACAATGACTTTAGATGCAGTTTCATCTAAGACTGAAGCCAACATTTCTGTACAGTGTGTCTTTGCTTTAGCCATGAAATTAGTCTATAATTTTCTACTTCCTCCGCGTCTTCATTTGGTTTAGACTGTAACATTATGCTGGAAATTTTCATGTGCATCACACAGGCACCCCAATCACAACTAAAAACAACACAACCCTGAACGGGTACCACAAAGCCTCTCTCTCTCTTTTTCCAGGGGATGTGGGACAGTCTTTTACAGCTGAGGAGTAATTTATGAGGCAGCTTGAGAAAATGCAGCGGAGGGGAAGCCAAAGCAGGAATGGTCTCTTTAACTCACTGCCACCCAGTATTGGAAACAGTTTAAGGTGTGAACCGAGCAAGATTAGTGGAAAGCGCCAAACCGGGAGGCGGATGATCTACCATGGCAGAGCGCAAGCAGTGGTGGAGGCAGGCTGGGGTGGCCTCTGACGGCTCCCGTCTCCCCGCCTGCCCACCTCCGGAAACACCCCCTTTAGCCCCTCTCTGAGGCTGCTTTCTTAACCTCAGAGCACAGCCGGTGCCGTTCTCTCACACTTGCTGTGAAGGAGGGAGAGGTGTGGAGCCGATTCCCGGCCCCGGCGTTGGAGCCCTGTCTCCAGACTTGGAGAATCTGGAGAATCAGAACCATCCTATGGCCCCCAGAACACACTTAGGGGCCACAGGATTGTTCCCTAAGACCCCGTGTGCAGCATTATCTCCAAGAGTCCCGTTTCCCATGACTGATCAGTGGGCCTGAATGAATAAAGGATGCCAGTCATGTGCAAGTGATCCTTGTCTCTTACTCTCCACCTCAGGTCAACCCTGGTTGTTCTGATGTGCCATCAAGATGCCTCCAACTTATGGAGGCTTCCAAAATCTCCTGTCCATGATGTCCCCTGCTCAGATCTTCTAAGCTCATCAGAAGCACAATAATTCTTCCTTGCTGCACCCAGTACTTAATGCCGCCTCTTATCTGAGCACAAAGCATCACCAGAAGAAGTTTAGGAGTCCAGCAGGTGATGCTTTGCTCTTTTTCACCATCTTCTGGGATGTTCCAACCATCCAGGATCGCTGCCCTGTTCCTCGTTTCTCCCTGAGTCCTCCGTCTGGCGGGCCTTCAACATTCAGTGTGAGCACTTTAAATGGTGATATTACTTCTTTTAGGGTAGAGGTTCCTGCTGTTCCTCTGGATGAGTGCCTGCGCCAGAGGAGGAAGGCTGGTTCTCTGGAGATGACCAGTGAGAACCAGCGAAGAATTTCAAAGATGCTGTTCTGGGTGGAGTTTTGAGACGCATGTCTTGGACAAGTTCCACCAGGCTGCCCTCTGTCAGCAGGAGATATGTGCTTCACTCTTCTGCTAAGTGCTTCTTGATAGCCCTTCCATCAGCCGATTCCTTAACCCTTGCCATTCTGAGGTCAGTCCTTCTGTTTTCCCCGGTGTCTTTCTTGAGGCGTAGCCCCTCATTCATCAACCTCCATTTGTAACAATCTTCTTCTCATGACGAAGCCCCAGTTTGCTGTTGCAGGGCCCATCCGGGTTAGTCGCTCCTTCCCAGGCAGGGTCCTTTGAAGGCTTTATCGCGTCCTTCCAGGCCTCCAGCTGTTCTCCAATTTCTGCCATGTTGATGGCTCCAATGTCAGCCATTTTGTTCAGCCTTTTCATCCCAGTGTGGTTGGAGGGGCCTCATTTTGTGACTATATATTCTAAGTTAACAGATGCTTCTAGATGAATGACTTTAGGACTGGCAGGACTCTGAGAAATTCCCCAGTGAAGGATCTCCCTGTGTTTTCATTTGTAGGATGCTCATCTTTAGGATTGTGGATGCTTATATGGGCAGTGGACCAATAGATTATATTGCCACTTCTCTTGACAGGTTTCCTCTCCAATATAGTCCTTGATGCACAGAGATTTCTACATGACACAATAATTTTATTCCTTTCTCTCTAAAGATTATAATACAAATATTAGGAATACTACAAAATGGAGTACAAGACCCATAACAAATAGCATAATATATCTTAAATATGTAACAGAGTCTTCTAAGCATGCATTATGCCAACACGTTCTTTGGATTATTTCAGTGCCTGATTTCCTGACTGCTACCCTCTGAAGCAGAACCGTAATGGATGAGGGAGGAACCAAGGAGAAAAAACTCCAGGTTTTGGCCTGATGGACCATGCGGAAAACCCCGATCCTTTTATTGGTATGTTTTTAAATGCTTATCAGAACTGGGAGTGTTTCTGAGGTTTACGCAAAAGGTACAGGGCCCCTCTGCCTTATGCTGGGGATGACATGAACGGAGCCGGCTGCAACCGGGGGTCAGACTAGATGGCCTCGGAGACCCCTTCTGCCTTGCTCTGTTTCTCAGCTTCTATGATGCAAACATCCATACCAGGGAGGGTTAGTTATTTTTCGTGGGACCAAGGTCTGTTAGGATAAAATAGACATGTTTTTGAGTTATGCTCTTTCATGCATCGGAATTGAAAGTGTTAGGAAGCTGCTGTAGTAGGTACATCAGAAGTCATACCCATGGGCCATATAGCCAGTGTTGTCTACACAGACTGGCAGCAATGGCTCTCCAGCGTTTTTCCCACCTTAACTGGAAATGCTAGGGGTCCAACCTGGGGCCACTGCATGCAACACAGATGTTCTGTCCCATGGGAGTGGCAGTCCGAAACATCTGGAGCATATGAGATTGAAAAAGTCTGCTTTAAGCAATGAGGTACAGGATAAGGAAGCACAAAATTCAAAGTAATTTTTTCCTATACAAGAAACACATATGTTTCTCCTTCTAGTTGGGACATATATTTATCTTGGGCAAGGGAAGGGGGGGAAGATGGTGGCAACGTGACATTAAAATTTGCGTCATGAACCAGAAGTGGATAATGGCAGGAAGCTGGAACCCACAAATTTGCAAAGATTGGTGGAACATGCTCTGGACGGAGTACAACTTGAGTTGTGTTTATTGTGAATTGAAGAGGGAACCCTCAATATTTGGAAGGGTATGGTTGGGAATACTGAGTGTTTGGTACCAAATCCTTCCAGGAAACTCACTACTCACTAAAAAAGTCAAACTTTTGGTGCAGATTTTTCATTTGATAACCTGACAAGTTAATGATTTCTTTCAAGGGGAGAGAGTTGTAATTGAGTAATTAAAAAAGGAGTTTTCCTTTGTAATTAAAGAGGCCACTAGAATAGACCAGATGCACTCTCTCTGTGTGTGTGTGTATGCGTGTGTACGGGGGGGGGTCATTAAATGTTTAATGCAATGCCCACTGTCAGGACAGATCAAACAAAGTACCTATAAGGGACATATATGACATATTTTAGGTGCACACCTATGCTTGTTAAAGGCAGAGCCTGAAAACATAAAAAGTGGACATGGCAAGGACACAGCTGCATACGAAGATGTCCAGTGTGCTGGGAAAACTCCATTTCCCAGGGACCCCAGTACTGGGCAAGATGCCCAAGCAGCATCCCAGCAGGTTTTGGGAATGCAGGCAAGAAGTCCCCCTTGGCCCTGCCCCACTGCCCCACAGCGTCCAGGGTAGGAAAGGGGGAAGGGAGCCATGGGCAACATGTTGGAAGGGCTTATGGGAGAGTTTCTCCTCCCACCGATGGGCCTGGAACAAACCAAGCTATCTCGCAGTTTGCAGCGCCTAATTCTGAATCTGCATTCACCAATCAGCAAGGGAAGCATATCCAAATTAGTCGCCCCAGCCTGCTGTGATCCACCTAAGCTGCGTCTCTTGAGGTCTCATCAGGAAACAGGCACTCCTTTCATGGCCCCGGGAGGCTGGGGAACAGATCTGCAGGGCGAATGATTCCTTGGACACCGTTCAGTGGAAGGGCAGGGTGAGGGACTACTCAGCCTATGATGCTCACTCAGCCACGTTCCGTGTGGCACTCCCAGTCGCGGATGGACGCGTTGGGCCTGGAGTGGAGCGGCGCTGGTGGCAACGGCAGATTCCGCAATTGGCAAAAATGAGATATTCCCATAACAGAAGCACTGTGTACACAGAAGTTACCTGGGCCCTCCTCCCGCCAGGAAATAACAAGTGTAAACATCCGGTGAGTGGACAAAAGCGCACAGTCCATCGCAGCCTTCAAAATATCACGGACACCCCCGAGCTCCGAGGCCGTGCTGGCGACAGGCCCCCAGTCCTTGCTGGCTCCGCTCATCTGCCCACAGCCGTGCCCATGAAAGTCCACCCACTTTTCTCTTGCAGCCAGTCCACGTAGTTGGAGACCTTGGTGTACACGCCGTAGACCTGCTTGCTCCCGCACTCTTCCGGCCCTCCCCACGAGACGAGTCCCTGGGCCACCCACCTCCGGCTGCCGGGGTCCTGGATGACGAACGCTCCCCCGCTGTCTCCGAGGCAGGTGTCCTTTCCGCCTTCGTAATAGCCCGCGCAGAACATGTTTTCGGTCACGCTGTAGTTCCCCGAGCGCGACTCGTAGCTCCTCTTGCACTCCGAGTGGAGCACCACCGGCAGCTTGACGTACTGCAGGACGTCGGAAAGGATCTGCATCCCCGAGCTGATGACCTCGTCCACGGTGATGTTGGGATTGGAGATGCCCCAGCCGGCCACCAGGCCCAGCGTGTTGGGCTGCGGTCCTTCCAGTTCGTGTGCGTGCTGCGGCAGACACACCGGCATGACGTACGGGCCCATGGTCACCTTCTCCTTCAGCCTGACCAACGCAATGTCATGGTTGTAGTTCTGGATGTTGAAGGCCTCGTGGAGGATGATCTTCTCCACCGTCCGGTTGACGGCATCCATCTTGTTTTTCACATTGTGAAGGCCCAGGTAGACAGTGACATGTTCCTTGGAGACGGGGATGATGGTGTTGTCCCGGCGCTGTGAGCGAAGGACGTGGGCTGCCGTCAGCACCCAGGACTCGGAGAGGAGGCCTCCGCTGCCGAACCATCTGTCATTAGGGACCCGGGACGTGTCTTCGACTACGATCAGCACTTGCCAGGGGAAGAAGCCCGGCTCTGCGTTTCGCCCACCGATGATGCGCTTGATGAGCGTGGGGAGAGGGTGGGCCGGCTGCCCGCACACTGCGAAGAGAACACAACAGCCATCAGCCGACCGTGGCCGGGCTCTTCACCAAAGAGCAGCTGAACTGGGACTTTTGAGTAGATGATGCCAGGTTCTCTCCCAGGAAATTTGACAAGGGGGGATAGAAAACTCCAGCTTCGCCTCGCTCAGGTCTGCTCTTGCTCCCTACCGTTTATTGTATAAGCGAACTACTGCCTGATCACTTTTAATTCCAGGGATGGATGAAATTGCAGTGTATGATTTTAAACAATTAGCAATTCCAATGGACATGAGGAATTTGGAAATGATGGAAGGTTGAATGTCAGATTTTGTGGATTCTGAGATTTTGTATTTAGTATATTCCTGCAGCCAGTGAAAGCTCAGTAGCAAAATGCTCAGGCACCGTGCAAATGGACTGAAATGTCATTTCTAGGAAATAAATATTTTTCAAATGATACCAATTTCAAGGGGCCTAAGACCTCACCATCAATGGCCTTGGGACTTGAACTGTGTGCACGTTTGTGTATTTCCTTGACTGAAGATCCATGCCAAATCCACTTCTGAAATTCATTTCATACATACATGTGAATCTGAACTGTTCGGCCCACCTTTTTAAATCTTTGAGGCTGGTCTAGATGGTCGGCAGAGGCCACACGCCCAGGTTCCCCAGCCCCTGCAGGGGCCTGAATTGTGAAAAAGCCAGGCTGTGCTTAACTTGCAGACCTTCAGCTGCTTTTTGGTCCACTCTCTGCCCACGGATGGGCTCAAAATGCACTTGCCCAGATTGGCCACCCAGAGCATCATCCTGGCTAACGGGTGGGGAGGAAATTAAATAAAACAGATACATCAGCAATGAGCAAATTCTTCCACAGTGTGTGTTTTTACACTTTTGTTGTGCACAGATGCCATATTCTGGATGCCTGAGCTGATGGTGTCTTTTCAGTGGCTAAATTTATGCAGAAATACACCAAGTGGAAAGAAAAGAAACTCAAGCCCCACGGACAGGTAAAGGCCGGAAAAGCCAGCCCGTTCAGGTGTCCCTGGTGGGCTTGCAGAAGGCCCAGTTCCTTTTTGCCCTCTGTGGCTTTCTCCAGCATCCCCACCTGCCTGAGATTTGCCGGCGTGAGCACCAGGTGGAACCCTTGAGCAGAGCTGAGCTGAGCTGAGCGTTGCTGGTGGAAGAGCGGCCCTGAACGACCTGGGTGAGCGGTCCCGCTTGGCCTGTGGCAGATTCCCGTCAGACTGCCATGTTTCACATGGGTCTTAAGAGCAGTGCCCTCAAACAGGACGCTCCTTTTCGTTGCCCCCCAGGGAGTGGGGAGGCATGACCTGTGGCATAATCTACAGGCAATGATGCACTCGCACCGTGCGGCGCGATCCATCATTGCGGCCTCGGAGATCTGGAGTACCTGGTGGGGTGGGGAAGGCTGTGGCCGAGCTGCCACAAACATGCACGGGGAGCGGGCACAGGTGCGGCGTCCCTGCCGCCGGCCAGCACAACCTTCTTGGTCTTCGGAGATGCCCTAGGCTGGCGGGGAAACAGAGCGCGGGCCGGGCGCGGCTGTCGCTGCACCTCTGCGGGGGCTGCATCGCTTCTGGAAGAGCCTCGACCCCCCCCCGGGTGCCACAGAGATCTGCGCGGCCAGCGGTGTGCCAGCTGCTCGCTGTGGTGTACGGATCTGACCGGCACTGTACCAACAAACATTAGTTTGCACACAACCTGAAACCGATGGGGGATCCAGGTTGCCCCGGGGCATTTGAGTGTGGTCATCGCACCAGGCTGCCCAGGGTGTCCGCAGCATGGAATTTCTCAAGGCAAACATACTTGGCCAGCTCCATCCACTCGCCAGAAAAAAATAATCAGAAAATTCCAGCGGAGCAGCAGTACAGACTTGCAACATTTCGCAGGATCCTGACCATGTATAAGGGCTTTGGACTGTTCTTTTGTCTGCTAAAACTGCTTTCTCAATTTGTGTTCCGTTTGATCAGGACGGGGGCTCTGTGTTTGTTCCTTGCCACGGTAAGGCGGGAACGCTTCACCTGTGAAACACCTGCTTGTTACATAAGGTGCGGGAGGCCAGTCCCCACCCCTGAGCTCTCCTGGATGCAAGTCTAATCAGTTTCATGCAGGTAAAATCAATGCGCCCCGATGTGCGCGGTGCGACGTCCACATGGCCAGACGCAGGACGGCCTCAGTGCAGAGTGCTCACCACAGTGCGGCTTCCACCTGCCTCTAACAACCCCTAATGCTCGGAGCTGGTCCACCTGCAGCATATAAACTGCTGTTTTGAGGCTTCTTCCGTTTCCATTGTGGGAAGATTAGAAGGACCTTTGCAGGAGGTTCCCCCCGCCCCCCCCCCACCGGTTTCTGCTTCCCTTTGCATATGCTCCTGTATGTTCCTTTGGAGAACACCAGGGGGTGTGGAGGGACACGGGGTGGGGGGGGGGAATTGCAAATTTGTAGGAGGCTTCTGTGGTGGATAGAGGCAGCACCCGTTTTGCATTTCCTTGCTCGGGAAAAACAAGCCAGGGAAATGGCTTGGGACTCCAGAGAGGCCCTGGGGGAGGCCTGGAAAGGTCTCACCCCTGAGAGCGGGACTGCCAGTGCTCACGCCACGCCTCGTGCCGGGAAGCCCCAGCACCTCACCTGGCCGGAGCTTGTGCAGTGGCATCGAGGGCTCCGAAATGCATGATGCGTGTGCTGTGCATCCGCCAGCGGGCCGTGCGGACGCCTTTAAATGGTTGGCAAGGCGAGTGCTGGCTCGAAGGAGGGAAGATTGAATGGACAAAAGTGTGGTTGGAGCGAGCCCCAGGCGTGTCTCGCATTATCAGCCCCTGTGATGGTCACTCAGATACGACAATTTTCCTCCAGGCTGGAACGTCGCTGCTGGTGCAAGCCGGAGAGCAGAGGCACCCTAGAAGCCATCCTCGCTGCCCCCCAAATTTTGCCACGATCTTCTTCCCATGAGGGTTGGGCCAGTTTTAAGATCCACGATACAAGCTCGTCCTTCCAAACCTGCTCCTCGTTTTGTTCATGGAATGATTCTTTTTCAAGAAAGAGGTGCGAGGGGGAAATGGTTTCAATCAGAAGCAGGCAGCCCCTGGGCTTCAGCCCACCCTGAGGTAGGGTCAAAGGTGGTGTAGCCCGACCTTCGCATTTCAGCAGGGACTCACCCGTGAGAGCCCCCAGGCTGGGGTTGGGATGCAACTCAGCCCAGTCCGTCCCTCTAGTGTTCGTGGGCGCCCTGTGCCGCTTGCCCTGGCCTTGGAAAACGGGTTGAGGCAAGAGGAAGCCCCCGGGCGCCCACGGAACGAGCGCTGCTGCCTGAGGCGTGGAAGAGGCCGTCACGTGTGCCCCAGTTGCAGGGGCTCCGTTCCTGGTGAGCGCTGTGCAAATGCTGGGCACGCTCGCCAGGGCTGTGGTCCAGCAGAACGGGGCCTGGGGAGGCGAGCCCGGGGAGCCCGCTGGGCTCCCAGCCCCACATCCCTGCCCTGGGCTTGCTCTGCATTCCCACGGCAGCCCGTTTGCCCGCGGCTCAGTTGCTTGGCAGGCGCAGTTTGTGCAGGCAGAGGTCGCTCTGGACCCGAGCAGCGGGCGGGACGGGCAGCAAGGGAAGAGTGCGCAACAGTGAAGGGCAGTGTGGTGCAGTGGTTAAGGATGTGGGACTGCGACTCGGGCAGCCCGGGTCCTAGTCCCCACTCAGCCATGGGGCTCAGTGGGTGGTGTGGGGCCAGTCACGGCCTCTCAGCCCAGCCTACCTCACAGGGCTGTTGTTGTGAGGATAAGGCTGACAGGAGGCGGAGAATCACATTTCCCTTGAAGGAAACAAGCCGGGGGATACATATAATAAAGAAATGAAGAAATAGTCGAGGGCTCTCAGCCAGGAGGGGGAAGACTTTAGTCTCTCCAAGCAACCCCAGTGCAGCCTCGCTCTCTCGGTGTCTGTGCCTTCGGCCTGCCCTCCGCCAGCATCCAGCCCCTGACTACCTTGGTCCCTGGGACCCTGGTCCTCAGGTCCCCAAATAATCCGAAGAAAGCAGTCCAAAACCACAAATGTGTGCCTGGAAAGTCCCGGTTTGTCCGGTGGGACTTCCTTCTGGGTAATCGTGTCCAGCGTTGCAGGATGAACAGCCAGAAAAGATGGCAAAGGCGCTGAGGCACCTTAAGGACCGACCCTTCACTCTTGCGAAGGTCTTTCCGGGCATTGCCCATTTCCTCCGGAAAAACTTTAGCCCAAATAAAGGCATTTGTTTTGATGGGCTGGCAGGACCCTTTCTTGTTCCTGAGGCAGCGAGCTGAAACGCTGTTGCCCTGGAGGAAGGCAGCCGGTCCCCGGCACCCAAATGTTCCCTCCCCCCCCCCGCTGCGCAGAAGTGAGCGATCGCCCGAAGGGGCTGCAGGAAGGGATGCCTGCCGGTGACAGACAGCTGGCTCCGCAGAATAAAGGGAGGAGAAATGCAGAGCGGAGTGAATTCCTTGCTCTTAGCCAGCTTGCCCTGACCTCTGGAAAACTTTCCCCGGGAACTGCCAGCCCGCCTGGATTCCATCAGAACCAGAAGCAGACACACATGGAAAGCGAGCGTTTAAAAGCAAGCCAGAGTTTAACAGGGAAGGGAAACGGGCACGGCCTGTCCCATAACATTCTGCAGGCAGCTTGAACGGCTCCTCGGCTCCCTTCCCCCTGTTGCGGAGAGCGAGGCATGAGTTCCCACGCTCCGTCCGTCCGGATCGTTCCTCCAAGTCCTGGGGAGCCTTCCCCTCCCACCAGCTCTGCTAGGTGCGCATCCCGGGCCCCAAGCCCCTGCTCTCGGCCCCGCTTCCCAAAGTGAGCCGAGCTGACGGCCATCCCCCGGCAAGGCTGGCACCTGGACTGCAGAGCACCAAGGCGGAGGAGTGCTTGGGGATCCGGCTGCGTGGCCCCGAGCTGCTGACGTGCAGAGGGCTCTCCAGGGGGGTGGCAGCCACCTGGCCAGTGGGCCGCCACCTGTTCCACAAATGGCACCCGTGTGACTTTCAGCCAGGGCTGTTTCCAAACTCGAGAGGTGCCACCTGGTCCTGGGTGGC
Organism: Varanus komodoensis; assembly: GCF_004798865.1. Taxonomy (NCBI): domain Eukaryota; kingdom Metazoa; phylum Chordata; class Lepidosauria; order Squamata; family Varanidae; genus Varanus; species Varanus komodoensis. The sequence goes on along the minus strand of NW_025336508.1, from coordinate 1,399,532 downwards.
CCCGGGGAGACTGTGAGTGCCCACGTGTGGCAGGTGGCAGCTGACATGGTGATGCCCCCAGAGGGCAGCCCCCTCCCGGCACTGCCACGGTTTCTGCTTCCCCTTCGCACCGGAACCGCCGCTGCTCCGGGGGCCCGCGAGGGCCTCCCTCAGGCCTTGGCAGGCTTCCTTGGGAGCTGTGCCTGGGTGGCACCATCTTCCTGGGGACCCTTTGCACTGCGCCTTCAATCTGATGCCACCTGAGGGGCTGGCCTGCCCTTGTCACGGCCCCCAGGAAGCAGAAGGAACGATGACGGAGGAGGTGACGCCAGCTGGGGTGGCCGCAGACTCCGCTTTGCCCCCTGGCGGTCCCGTGCCCGTGCAGGCCTTGTGCTTGATGCAGAAGGGCTTGGTGAGACCCCCCGCCCCCCTCGCTGCCTCGTATGGCGCTCGACTGCCGCCCAGTTTTGCTGAAAGGAAAGCTGCAAGTCCTTCTGAGTGGCAGCTTTCGGGGGTTTGAAAGGGCGGAGACAAAAAGCAGGAGCGGGGCCGATGCCACCCCCACGGTGCCCCCCATATCTCCCCTGCCCCAAGCCCTCACAAGCTGCACCTCCCCTCCCAGCTCTGTGTTTGCAGGGTTTTGCTTTCACCTGCTTGCACGCGGCCTGTTATAGGGAGAAAGAGGGGGCAAGAGAGGCACAGAGAAGGGACGGTTAAGGAATAGAAGCGGGGAAGGGAAGGGAAGGGGGCTGATAGGTGGTGGGGGCAACCTCTGGGGACAGTTCCCGCCTGCCAAGTCCACTGTGGGCCGTACACCCCACTGCCAAAATCCACATTAGCAAAGCCCCTACATTTTCACTACAAAGGCACATGGGACGTATATCCCCTCAGAGGGGGTCTGTTGGCGACATCCAGGTATGTGAGGGGATGTCACAGGGAGGTGGGGAGAGACCTGTTCTCCCCTGCAGAGGAAGGCAGGACGCGCTCCAATGGAGCAAAGCTCAGGGAGCCAAGGTTTCGTTTAGATGCCAGGAAGCACTTCCTGACAGTTAGGACCCTGAGGGTGTGGAATGGGCTTCCACGAGAGGTCGTTGAGGCCCCATCGGTGCGGGTGTTCAAGGATAGGCTGGACACGCACATGGTGGGCATGTCGTGAGCAGAGCTGCCTGGAGCCAGAGGTCAGACTAGATGGCCCGGGAGGCCCCTTCTGACTTGCTCTGTTTCTATGTTTCTATGTATGTTCCCTCTTTCAATGCCTGCCATGCTGCTAGGAACTCCAGAAACTTTGCTTTGAAGGGAAAATGTATCTTTTTAAACCACTGCTCTGCCAAAATTTGGCGGCAATTTGGCGATGGAGGCTTGAGAGGTGTGGGGGCTGTACAGCAAGCTGGGGACACACACAGGACCCACAGCTCATGGAATCCACACTCCTTGTGGGGCAGACAAGTAATGATATCCAAAACTAAATTACAGACGGAGGGAAACTTGGAAAAGTTTCAGCAGTGCAGACTCTGTGTGGAATAAAGACCTCAGCAGCCTTTTTGGAAAGCACCATGAAAAAGCTCAGAAACCAAGACTCCTTCTTTGCCCCCAGTTTAGATTTTGACACAGGCTCTTTGAAGACGGAGGTGGAACTAGGGGGAGGTATTGTAAGGGAAATTTAGGTACCTGGAAGACAGGAGGGAAGGCGTGTCCCCAGCTCGGCACTTCTCCAGCTCCCCTTGGCGTCACAGGTGTAGGTACCTGGGAAAGACCAGAGCGCGTAGGGATGAGCATGAATCATGCCAGCAGGTGGCGCTGCCGGCGCGTCTACTCCGTTCTTTTCGCTCTAAGCCTGCAGGTGCTTTTCTTATTTGGTGCGTTACTTAATACTTAATTTAGTTTGCAGCATTTGTATACCAATCTACATCCAAGCAGATCGCAGAATCAGAGAACAGAAAGGTCCCAACAGTCCAAGAAGGCCACTGGGTCCAACCGTGCTGTTGAAGGACACCAAGTCACACCATCCCACTCAGAGGGCTGCCCAGTTTCCTTTTGAATGTCTCCGGTGTGGGAGAGCCCACCTCCTCTCCAGGCAGCCGGTCCCACTGTCCCATTGCTCTGACAGTGAGGAAGCTCTTCCTGATGTCCAGCCTGAACCTGGGTTGTTGCCACTTGAAGTGATTATTCCATGTCCTGCACTCTGGCATTAGAAGAGATCTTGACCTTCCTCTTTGGGACAGCCTTTGAGGGACTTCTAGAGGGAAATCACATCCCCCCTCAGTCTTCTCTTCTCACGGCTGAACATGCCCAGTTCTCCCAGTCTCTTCTCACAGGGCAGAGTTTCCAAACCCTGGATCATTTTTGTGGCCCTCTGCTGGGCCCTTTCCAATTTCCCTGCATCTTTCTTAAATCTTGGTGCTCAGAACAGGACACAGCATTCCAGGTGAGGTCTGACTAGTGAGGAGAAAAGGGAAACTACTACTTCTCGTGATTTGGAAGTAATGCTTCTGTTAATGTATCCCAAAAGATTCTGGACTGGTAAATAGGGCAAAGCTACTGGAGGTACAAGGATAAAACAATGCATTCAAAGCAGTATATTGAAGCAAGGCGAGATGAGAACAATGGCTTGCCTACAAGAAAGAATTTAGGGGTTTTTTTTAGTGGTGGTGCCCTGACTTTGGAACATGCTCTCCAGGGAGGTTCTCCTGGTGCCGTCACTTTATTCTTTTCAGCACCAGGTGAAGACCTTTTTATTTTCCCAATATTTTAACAGCTAATTGGTTTTATCTTTGATTTTATCATTATTTATTGGATGCAGTGTGTTGTGTGTTGTTTGCTGTATATGGTTGCACTTTTCTGTGTTTTTTGTAAGCCGCCCAAAGACTTTTAATATTGAACTGCATATAAAAACTTTAAATAAGTATTTATTGTGAGCCGCCCCGAGGCTTCAGTGAATGGGGCGGCATAGAAGTCTCCTAAATAAATAAATAAAATAAATGAAATAAATAAGTAAATAAATAAACAGGTGGCTGGTCAGATATGTCTCTTAGGCAGATCTAGCAAAGCTTTCTTTGTGCTCCTCATGCAGCAGGCCACCTCACTCAGATGCTTCTGCTCCACCCGCCCACTCGGCATGCTGGCCGGACCCCCGAGGTCACCGGTCTCACCTGTGATGTTGGGGACCATCTGGTAGTAGGGATGCTGGCAAACATACTGGATCTCGGACTGGTAGGTGGTCAGGTTGTCCGGCGTGGAGAAGGTTACGGTGCCGTGGTCCAGTGGGCGCGGCATCTTGCAGTCGGCAACTGCAAAGCCAAGAAGATGCAGGGGATTGGAGCAGTCCAGAGGCCAGACTGGCCATGGGTCTGGGGAGTCCCTCTCAAGGTTCTCCAGAGGTTCCCTCTCCCCCCGCCAAGGCTTCAGGGGTCCCAAATCGCTGTAGTAGCGGCTAGCCCAGGAAAGGAAATGGAGGCACCCACCCCAAATGCTCCTTGTCCACCTCGGCTAGGATCATCCAGGCAGAAATTAATGACTTGAAAGGCTGCTTTGGCCAAAGTGCTTTCCCCCAGCGATGGTTTTTCCTGCCTGGCATTAATGCAAAGCTGCTGCAGGTGCAGCTGCGGGTGGGGGAAGGTGGGTTGCTTAGTCCTTTCCTTTCCTGCCGTGTGTCCACTTAAATCCCCCCAAGAGGAACGAGAGAGGGACTCCAAGGAGAAAGGATATGGGGAGAGGCCATTCCAGAACAGTCATAGTAATATTATGAACGAGTAACATGCATTGACACTGAAGAGGCCAAAAGCCTCTGAAATGTGCATAAAAGCGGCACATCATAACACCCCATGCGCACAGATGCAGATTTAGAACTATTCCACAGAATTGTTCCATCAGATGGAGAATTTTCACCCACTCTGTTCTCCTTCCTTTGATCCAGACTTGGACTGGACGGAGGACACAGCCATCCAATAGAGGACCACCCCATATAAAATAGGACAGATGGCCACCCTAGGCCGGGCAGAGTTCCCAGGCACAATGCCCAAGATCTCCAGGTGGGGCTCGGAAGGAGCCCCAGAGCGCTGCCCTTTCTTCCCAAACAGGAACTGCAGTCTTGACCAGTCCTCCAGGGGACATGGCAAAGGGCCTGCACTGGGCAGCCAGCTTGGGTTGCACCAGTGGCAACTGGGAGCAGGTGCTTAAGCCACGGGGCAGTTAACAGCTCTGGAGTCCTTGCGGCAGAACGGCTGGCGATGCCCCGCCATTCCCTCCTGCACCGCCTTGAATGAACTGCAGTGACCCTCGTGGGGCAGCGGATGTGAACGGAGCGAACGGAGCGCTGACGGGCCTTTGCAGGGCTTCTCTGATGTCCCAGATTTCTCAAAAAAGCAGGTTAAGATGGCATCCTGGGCATTCAATGGCATAAAACGATGCATTCATATCAGCCCCAGCATCTTCGTACAAATGTTTCTGCTGTGGAAGCGTGTGATCCTACCCATTTAAGACAGGAAAAGGACTACAATTCCCAGCATGTCCCAGCCAAGGAGCATCCTGGGAGTCATAGGATCTTTCTTCTGTCGAAGTCTGCATGGGGATTCACCATAAATTGTTTATATATTGCCTGTTAGGAATATGAGAGCATGCTTTTATTCCCTTATAATGTGATGCTTTTTGCAAGCCACCCAAAGAGGTTTGGCTCTTGGGTGGTACAGAAATGAAATAAATTTTCACCAGCATCACCATTCACTCAAAATGAATGAGGACAGTTTAATTGATTCATGTTGAATTTAATTAGTCTGGTTTCCCTCCTTAGTTCTTGTTGCATAAGAGTCTCTGCAGAAACAAGCCACAGTGAGAGCATTTCGGTTGCAAAACGTATACCTATTTTCCTGGGAAGCCCTGGGGTTCTTCAGAAGACGAGCCATGTTCCTCAGGGAGAAAATCAAGACAGGTGGGCAAGCTGCCCTGAAATGCAGCTTGCCCACCCTGACCGGCTTGCTTTTTAAAATGTGTAGCCCCAGACTTATAGGGGCTACCGAGGCTGAACCTTCTGGAATATTTCATCATGCAAGAAGCAAACGAAAATTCCTTCCGTATATTTTCTGTCATGATGCAAACATATTCACCTATTTCTTCATGCCTTCCCACCCGAATGCAACACTTGTTGTGCTTTGTGATGTCAGGCTGACGGGCTAATCAAGTGGCGAGAACACCCATTTTCCTGTGTGAGCTCCAGTTCAGGACCAGTTCAGGTGAGAGGCTCTGTGGCTGAGCCGAGATTGCTCAGATTGCTTGACCTCCAGTCCCGGGCTCTTAACCGGTACACCACACTGGTCCTCTCTCTCTCTAGCTTCCTAAGTCTTACAATTCATCATTCCAGTGAGCAGCAGGTTTGGGCAGAGTGAAAGAAACCCAGGGACATGTGAAGGAAGAGGAGAGGTGCGAATCATGACCCATGAATGCCGGAGCGAAGAGAAGCTCGGCCTATTTTTCACTGGCGTCAGCCTGGGAGAGGCGATGGGGATTGTTAGGTTTCCTCTGGCAAGGAGGACAGTGAGCCGGGATTTCTGGGACAGAGATGCAGGAATTGGTCCTTGGCTGGAAAGAGAACCAATAGAAACATTGTCTGTCCACAGGTAGCAAGCACCTGGGCCATAGACAAGGCTCACCTGGTCACCCGATGGTGCGATGTCCGGTATTTCTATTTATTTCAGAACTTGCACATAACATATGCACAGAGGATGTGCAAATGCCGTGCCAGCCACAACGCTCTTTCGTCCTCACTTCTGGGGGAAGCCTTCCTTTTCTGGCAGTTCACCAGTGGCTTGGTAGGGCGGAAGGTCGTGGTGGACGTGGCGGAAGGTAGTTTGTGAGATTTGCTCTTGGACCGCTATCGGATTTCCATGTATGGTCCAGAGCCTTCTCCTTCCTGGTGTTCTTGGGAATGAAATGCAAGAAAATGAAAAGTCTGGGCCAGGTGGGCCCAGGGTTTGGGGATCTGGGGGCCCTTTCCTGCTGCCCTCCGTGAGGTGCTTGTAAAGCAGTTGGGGGTATGGAGCGGGATACTGAATTGAGAATCACAGTGAGCTCCGTCTGACCCACTTAATGGTGCTAAAGCTGCATTGCGGGGGATTTTGCTACTGAATCTGCTACTGCAGCAATTTAGGCCACAGGATGCCCACCTGCTTGGCTGGACCACAGGTGCCACTCGCTGCTTCTCGTGTTTGTAAGCGAGGGGCAGACCGTGGATGATTTAATCAAGGTAAGCTATCCGATCTGGGCTTTGGGGCCCGGCCCCACGGGCTTGCTCGATGGAGTTAAAGCACACCTGTGGGACCTGGTGGCTCAGTGGCTGCTAGTCCAGATGGCTAGGCAGGATCCTAGCAGAGTAGAGCTGGAAGGGGCCGTGAAGGTCCCAGGTGCTGCCTGTGGACAGGCAAGGCCTGCTGGTACAGAGCATCAATTTACACCATCCCACTCAGAGGGCCGTCCAGTTTCTTCATTTATTATCTTCATGTCCCACCTTTTTTCCTTCCAAGCTACTCAAGGTGGCTTACATACGCCTCCTCCTCTTCCTCCTCCTCTCAGCCTAATCCTCACAACAGCCCTGTGAGGTAGGCTGGGCTGAGAGTCTGGGACTGGCCCGAAGTGGCCCAGGGAGCTCCGTGGCAGAGTGGGGGCCAGGACCCGGATCTTCTGAGCCCCAGTCCTGTGCTCTTAACCACGACACCACGCTGGCTCCCTGTTCCCTCCAACAGTACCAGAGGCAGGAGATGTGAGCTGGAACCCAAGAAGAACACCAGCTCGCAAGCCCAGGTCGCTGTTACGTTTAAGTCTGGCTTGCGGGTTTCCTACAGGCACATGGTCGGCTGCTAAGGGAATGGAACCCTTGGCTAGAGAGCCCTGGACCTGATCCGGCTGACTCCTCTTACTTCCTAGTAAACAAATGCTACAGTCCACGCAAGATGCAAGCAGGCACATCTCTGGTGAAGGAAAGCCTCTTAGACTGGGGTCTTCTCTTGAAACAAACCTCTCAGGAGCAGGAGGCAAGTCCCTCTCGGGATTTTCAGCTGCTGGAAACCCGGGTCGGTGCCCTGCTTCTTCCTGCCTGATGTGAAGGAAAGGATCCCTCCCCTCCCCGAGGCGCAGTTCCATGCGCAGAAGGTGGACAAGTAGAAGGAAGCCTGTCTTCAGACAAAGCCTAATTGCCCCCAAAATTCATTGCCACCAGATATTGTTAGTAAAGATTTTCTACTCCTCCGCTAGCAGTATTTGGTGCCCGGATGTGGTTTCTCTCTTCCTGTTTTTGTTTGTTTGTTTTTAAATCTCCCTCTTTGAAAACATGATTAATAATGCCAAATGTAAAAAGAAACAGCTGTGATTTAACTTCACTTTGAAAACTGTTAATATGGTACATGAACCTTTGCCCATTCTGCGTCCCGGGCCCGGGGTAAGGGATGGTGGCAAACGTGGAATTGGGGAGTGGTCCAAAACGAGTTCCTTCATCCCTGAATTCCCAGCTCTGTGTTGTGTGGAGCCTCAAATCCCTCAAAATCTTGCTGCCGGTCTGCTCCTCCTCCAGCCCAAGCAAACGTAAAGGCGAGGGCTGGCAGTGAGGAGGAACGGTTGGTGACAACAGACGCCAAGTAAGTTTCGGTAGGGTTTGGAGTTACAGGGGTGTCTGGGATGTACAGTTTCCCGTGTCTCTTGGGAGCCACAGAGAACTAGAATGCCTGTGCAGTTCCCAGCAGCCTAGGACCCTCCTGAAGGATTCCTACACTGGGAAAGGAGACACCCGTGGCAGCTGCCATCACTGCATCTGCAGGCAACAAATTCTATGGGGCAAACACAAACTTCATCCCGCCCTGGACTTACTACCACTGCATTCAGTGACCTCGGGGTCTGGTTTCATTCCAAATTCAAATTGTTAGGGAGGTCCTGAGATTTAGCTGGCCGACATCTGTGTTAGCACCCTGTTTGTTGCAAAATAGCTTCTCTTGCTTTGATCTGGCTAGGGAAGATGTTTGAGAAGACGTAAAAAAAGTAGAACAATTTTGTAAAAGTAGAGGAGTGAATTAATTCCAGCACATATTTTCCCAGTGAAAATGACTCTTTCTTACACGCTTGGGAGGTGAGGAGGCACCTTTCAGCCGAGAGAAGTTAGCTCTAGTTTTTCCCCTGCTGATATGCTATCTTGTCTTTATCCAGTCACCAACGTACTTGGGAGGAGAACACATCGGGGCGGATGGACGCTATGAACGATCAGAAGGACTGGGAAGCCTGGGGCAGCGGATTGCATGGGTTTGGAAAGTAGGGAACTTTGGAAGTAGAGAACTTCCATTGCATAAGAGGGGATTCTGGAGCCAGAGCACTGGAATCGGTGCTGTTTGCCTTGATAAGATTATGTGTCGGTGTTCATTACGGGAAGGAAAATCGAGTTAAGTTGCCCCACACCGTTGTTCACCTTTGGCCTGAAGAGCCCTCATCTGGCTTGGAATGGGGACAACACGGGACAGAAGCCCTTGAGTGAGAATTAAATGGAATCAGCATCAAAATACTGCAGGCTCTTCTCACTTCCAGCGGGGATTACTAATGCTCAGCATCCCAGCCAACCGTTCCTTCAAGACAGAATATTCCATTCCACCCATGTTTTGTTTTTCATTTTCAGCTGTCACTCATTTTTTGGTGACTACTGAACACGTTCAACTAGTGTTGAGTTGTTTCAGGCCACTGCGGGTTTTTTTTTTAAACAGTTTTTTTGTGCATCTGTAAACCTTACAATTCCCCCAAGCATGATGAGACACAACACTGACCCACTCCGTTTTGCTGCCTGAGCCAAAGAGGACGAGGACAGCTCTCCACTGCACACAGGGAGCTGGCGGAGTGGCCGAGTAGCCCATCCGTGGGGCAGGGTATCCACCCCGGGCTTTAGCCTGAACTCCAGCAGAGCTGTGGATGGTTGCAGAATTGCACCCCAAATCGATTCAGCACCACGGATAGCTCTTTCAAGTTTCAGACGACCCCAGAGTGGATGCAAAGTGTTGCAACCGGCAGCCTCACTGCGAGCTGGGCAGTTACAACAAGAAGGTCTCCACCGCTGCCAGTGAGCCCAGCAGGCCAGCTCAGGGTGGGCTTCATGGCCTGGACAGGTCTGCTCTCAAGCAGAGAGAATGGGTGGGGGCACCCAGGAGGAGCAGAGAGCTGGGAGGTGTCCCCACCTGCCGCCTGGGTTGGCTGCCATGTTTTGCCTAACGGCAGGGAAGGCCCCGCTTCTGCTTCTGAGCAGCTTCCTGGGGGAATCCTGGCAGCAGGCACCCCCGGAGTGTGCTCGGACGAGGACAGGTGGGCAGGAGAGGAACCTTGCCTCTGCTGATGGCCATAACTTGGTTGGGACAACCTGACAAGTCACCCTGGATCAATAAATCCAGGGCAATGTGAGAGGTGCTGCATCTTCGTATAACTGCCCCCTGGGAGCAGATGACACGACCAGCCACCAGAACCCCCTGCCAGGGCTTGCATTTTCACCATGGCAACAGCCGTGCCACAGCTTCTCATGAGTAAATTAACCCACGAGGGGCTGTTGGGTTGGTGAACTGGCTGGAAACTCTTCAGCAGCCAGAGGGCAGGGGAAAGTGGGCATCCCATGGCAGCCATGGCAACAGACGTGATCGCGAGGGGCAGGTACGGCTTCTGTAAGCTGGATGACAACCTCACATGCACTGCTCTGATCCCATTGCTATTATTTTTAGCCTGGGACCCATCATCGAGCCATCAGCACCTCACACGAGGGGGGCTGCAGGCATTTCGGCACCGCCAAGGGGAACAGATGGGCTACGATTTGTCGGGAAAGGCTGGGGAGAGTAGGCAGAGCTGATTCTTGCCGAGAAGTCCCGGGCGGCTTCTTCCAGGGACTGCTTCGCTTTGCCAACAGAATGGAAGCGACCATCTTTAATCGTGGGCTGGACAGATGGCAGTGACTCCTCCGCCCACTCCAGATGCCTGGTGGAAAATCCCAAGACTGAAACCATGTCTGTTTTCAAGAGCCTTAACAATCGCCGGGGAATCTTTTCCTGATTCATCAGTGCAAATTACCAGTGCTGTCAGAATTCAGCTTTCTACACGGCTCTGTCAGATCTCTAGCTAGGCGTTCCTCCCACGTCTTTGGCTACTACTGGGCCATACTGCACTGACAAGAGATGCCATCCCATAATGATGCCCTGGTGACAATTGGGCAGCATTCTCCCCCCTTTCAGTCCCTCCTCTGTCCCCCTGCCCAGTCCGATTTCCTGTAACACTGGCAGGACTGGGGGGGAAGCTCGTCCATTTCGCTTCCGCAGGGCCCAATTTCCACTGCGGTGAAACTGACCCGATCAAAGGAAAAGCCTTGTTAATTTCACTGGCTTCTCTTCCTGCTCCGACAGGTATTTATACGGACACCGGCACTGGAGCATATCCCATTAATATAATAATAGTACTAATGCCAGGAAGATGTACTGGGGGAAGTGGAAAAGGCTTTCCCCATATCGTGTCAGTTTCACTAGAGTGTGGAAGTGAAGGAGAGGTCAATGCAGCCCACATTCTTGGACAAGGAGGCCCTGGAGGAAGGAAAGATCTCACACCTAATCCGAGTGCCTATTCAGAGCGAGCAGAGAGGTTAAAATATCTCAAGGCTGTTCTTAGAAGTATTCAGCTGTACAGAAAAACGAGTTCTGGATCTTCATGAGATTAGCTGCATTTAAAAAAAAATCAAGCTATCACTGCATTTTCAGATACCTGAAAGACTGTCCAAGACCGGGGTCCTAACCGTCAGGAAGCATTTCCTGGCATCCACCTTGACCTTGGATTCCTGAGCTTTGCTCCATTGGAACATGTCCTGCCTTCCCCTGCAGGGAAAACAGGTCTCTACCCACCTCCGCGTGGCCCCTTCTGTCATCTAATGTAAAAAATATTGTCCTCTGTACACCAACACACACCACACACGAGAGGGTTGCCCCTCCCTCCCATCACGGCCCAGAGGGCTGTTGGGTTGGAGCAGCTTTCGCCACTGCTAGGAAAAGCTTCCCAGATTCAGCGGTAAGCTGAGCTTTGGAGCAGTGGCCGGCTTCAGATGTCTACATCCAGGGAAGGCCAGCACATGGTCGGAGAACCGGGAATGCAGCAGCAGGGCCCAGCTCCAACTTTCGCAGGGCTGTCTGAGCATGTACATATTTGGATCAAGCCATGGAAATCAGAGGTGGGTTCTGCTGCTGTGATCCAGAATTTACCTCCATGCATGGGATCTCCATGGATTAAGCCCCTCGAGGGACGGTGGTTTCACTGGGGCCTGATTTTCAGTTTGCTGAGTTGCGAAGTGATGGGACAACTCTGTATGGAAAGAGATCTACAGCGGCCCTCCATCGCAGAGCTGGCAGAAGAGGCAGAAAAGGGTGAATTGTGTCGTGGAAGGAAAAACACCGTAAGTACCGCCACCACATTAGCACACCCGGTTATTGCAAAACTTGTTCATTCAGGCAGGGTCGGAGTGTACCAAAAGTGAGAACAAGACAGAGGCAGAGGGCGTCTGGGGAGCAGCCATGGCCCAAGTCCAGCAGTAGGCACAGCAGCTTCATTCCAAGGAGAATCGTGTTGTTTTTAGTGCCTCGTGAGTCAGTCCCAGAATTAAGAGCATGCCCGAGCATGAAGGGTTAACATCCCGGGCCCACAATCATGAAGGCCGATTGGCGTCGCAGCCCCAGCAGAACCTTAAGAGGTTCCCCCAGACCACTTCCTCTCTTAAAGGCTGTGCCAAGCACTGGGGTCATTCGGTTACTGGGTTCACATCCTCCTTTATCGTTGTCCAGTGGTGTGTTGTCTCAGTTTCAGCAACTGTTCCAAAAGCAGAAGGAAAAGGGAAGGAAGGAAGGAAGGAAGGAAGGAAGGAAGGAAGGAAGGAAGGAAGGAAGGAATTAGTAGTCAGGCAGCGAAAGAGCATGCAAGAGGTGGCGATAACATTATTAAGCAGCATTAAAAATGATGCACAGACTCTGTTCATTAAGCACAGAGGGCAGGCGTTGGTCGTCACTGTGATAAGAATTGGCAAACTACTCAAGGAAAAAAATCTCACCCTTCAATCTGACGTGAACACCCACCACTCCAGGTGGCATTCGTGGCTCAGCCACGGAAACCCCTTTGTGGAAAAAGCCTTCGGAGTAATGGCTGGGCTACAGCAGAAGAATGGCCAGGAGATTATTAAAGCTCAACAGGTAGTGTAGACTCCTGCTATGGTGTCCACAAGCAAGGAGTTTTTGGGAGGCCTGCTAAGATCTTGCAAATAGCACAAGATTATGCAGGCAGGCAGAGTCTGAGAGATGGTTACTTCAAAGCTACACACTTTTTGGATGTTTCCATGAGAAATGAAACTATTTTCCATCCTGAAGTTGCTTCTCCCATCCCCTACTGTCATTTTCCAGGACAGCATCTAGAAACAGGAGAAAGCAACCTACAAACACCTGGTCAAGCAAGCTACCTTTTGATACCTGCTTAGGGAGGTTTGATACCTGTGCAGGTGCCTTGGAGGCCAGGGGCAGTCTCCAGGCCTATTCAGGGAGCTGATCGGACATGGAAAATGTCTCATAAACTCGCAGTTACTGGTTGCAATTTCTCATTATACGCTGTACCTGTGTTCCAACTCTGCAATCAATAAATGCCATCTTTCACACAAGGGATCTTGCTTCCTTTGGGTATTCCATGGAATCCACTTGGCCGGGATCCAAAAGAGTGGATCAGCCCCCTTTTCATTGTACATCAGTCAGTGTGGGCTCCGTAGTTCCCTGTGCCTCGCCATGCCCCCCACGCTCCCCCGGGTCTACTGGAGATGTCCCTTTGCTGCAGAGGCAGGTGCCCATAGTCCGGAAGAAGGTGTGCAACACCATCAGACCCGGGTTCAACATGGTTTGAAGTCTGTTTGCCAGCATGAAGTGGAATGACATGAAAGCGGACCCTGAATGCGTGGGGCTGAGCAGAAATCATCATACAGCTACTTCAACGTTTGCCCGTTTGCATGAGGAAGTGGCCAGAAGCAGGCTGGCCAGAAATATGGCGGGTGAACAAGATGGCGACCTCTTTTTGTGAGACCCAAGGATGGAGTTTGGAACATTTTGGGATCTGGGCCCAGTGGGCCCTGACCCTGGTGTGGCCATCTGACTCTGACCTTGTGACTGCGGGGGCTAATCTTGTTGGAGGCTGAGCCTACCGGGGGCCCCATGAGCCATTTCATGAGGGTTACTTAAATTGCACTTTATCTGGCATTTGTAATTTGACAGTTGTGATTTTCATGGTGTTCCTGTGTGCTACTGTTTCAATGTGATTTGTTAGCTGTCCTAATCTCCCTGCAAAGATGGGTAGGATAGAAATAGGAATATATTTACATTTAATTTAAATAAATATCAACAGGGGTCTTGGCTTGCCGGCTGATTTTGCGAGTAGCATCACCAGGTACTTCAGCTACACCAAGCACTGGGTGGACTGCTGGGAAAGTCAACAGTTTTGGATGGGGCACATGGTCAGGAGGAATTAAGGAATTAATTAATTAAGCCTTGAGCCTGAAGGCGCCTCTGATTTCCCCCGGCCTTGGGCGGCAGCAGGATCTGTCCCACAGAGACCAAAGCAACAGGTTCCAATAGAGCTTTGCTACAGAAACGTGCAGTCGCTCTTGTAATCAGCTGCAGCATGTGATGCGAAGGGGATGGAAACCCATCACGTGATGTTTTCCAAGGATGCTCAGAAGCATCTGAAGATAGCCCAGCCTTTGGTAACAAAGGGATGAAAGAAAGAAGAGAGATTTTAGGATAGGCCGAGTCCATCCGCTTTCATCAGCTTAAGCTTCGGTATCAGTTGGCTGTGACCCTATCTGGACAGAGATAGCCTGGAGACACTCAGCCACCTTCGGGTCAGTTCCCAGAATGGATGACCACTCCATGATGCAGCTGATGGCACGGCAGAAAGCTGGAAAACCTGCGCGACTGCCCAAGAGAGCTGCTAGGCTGCCAGCTGGGCTGGGCTGATATGACCATGGATAATGGCACTTCTTCAGCTGCAGAGGCTTCTAGGCTGACTGAAGCCAAAGGGCTGGTGCTGACCCTTAAAAGCCTAGGAGGCCTTTAGGGCCAGAATAACGCAGGGAATGTCCTGCCCTTGACTTGCCTGTGGAGCCCTGAGGCCATCTTCCGAGGCCGCCACCTCTTCCGCGGTGGCACCCCATTTGTATTTTATATTTTTTATTTATTTTATATTGTTAATTTTAATTTTATATTGTTATTTTTGTATTTTATTGTATTTTATTGCATTGTAAGCCGCCCTGAGGCTTCGGCAAGGGGCGGCATAGAAATGTTATAATAATAATAATTATTATTATTATTATTTTTATTATTTGTGGACTCTCCCCCCTAACAGGTTTGCTTGTGTCTCCTTTGCTATACTTTTGGTGCCAGGCTTTTCTTTTCTCCCAGGCATTCTACATTTTAGGCTTTGTGACTGGTTGATCTATTTTATTTCTGTTCCCCTGTGTTGTTCTAATAGAATCTTATTCTTTTAGATTTATGCACTCTGTCCAGAGAATCTTAGTTACTGGGCAGATTAAAAACAGAGCAAATGTCAGGGCTATGTGCGCATAGGTGATGGTGGCGCTAGGTGAACACAGAAAAGAATGTCAGGGACTGGTTAAGCCTTAGAAGCCACCAGGAAATGGACCAGAATTCCTGGGATTAGGCAAAATCGTCTGTAAATCTTCCAGCCCCTCCTCAAGCAGGTTATATTACCAGTCTGGTGGGAGGTAGCATGAGGAACTTCCTGAATTCCTGCAGGATTTACAAGGGCTCAAAATACATAGCTTTAAACGCTGTCTCACTGACTTGGTGGGTAACTGTGGGCATCATTCAGTGCGCTTTTATAGCACACTAATAGCACAGGAAGATCTGGAGAACCCATGGGAACATGTGGGGTGGCTGGCATTTGGGAGTCTCCATGGGACTGTACTACGTGCGGGATGCATTTGGGGCTGCCGGTATGAAGACTCCCCAAATCGGTCTCTCCTTCACAACATTAATGTGTCGTAGGAGGCGCACCAGCTTTCCTGGAATTTTGACCCGGCCTCCACCAGGCCCTCCAGAGGTGCGGTCGCCTGCGGAGGAACATCCGGGCTCATTGCCGTGCGGAACGGATGAGAAAGGGGTCTTACTTTTGCAGGTGGGGACGCTGTTGCTCCACAGGCCGTCCTTCATGCACTCGATCTGGAACGTTTCACTCTCCACGTCATCCTGCAAGGGAAGGCAAAGGGCAGAAGGGAATGTTGCTGCCCAGGGACAAGCGGCTGGCAACCATGTGCAATGTTTGCCCTGCCGTGCCCCCTCCTTTGCACTTTGGGGTGCCCCAAGATGCCTATGGGAAGGCTGCAGGGCTCGAGGGCACAGGCTTCGTTGGTCTGCTGCCGGGTACAGACCAGAGGAGAACGGGGTGGGGCCGAGGAGGACGTCCCTCGGGGTCCTGGGCCTCCCGTTGAGTCGAAGGCAGACCTGCGTGATGCCGTGCCGGGCCTCTCTGAGCCCAGCCCAAGCAACCATTGCTTTTGGGGCAAGGTCAGCTGAAGCCAGTGGCGCTGAGCCCTCAGCTGGTTCCCAAGAAGCTCTGAGCCGGTCGCTGGGAATATACCTTGATGACCTTGAATCCCGTGTTGCAGCTGATGACCACCTGGTCCTTGAAGGTGTACGTTGCCTGGGAAGGCTCGAGTTTGCCGTTGAGCGGGGGCTCCAGCAGTGGGCATGGGTCCCCTATGTCAGAGAGCGGATAAGGAGAGAGTGAGTGAGAGAGAAGGGTGGAGAATCCCAATTTAAAAAAAAAAAAGGGGGGGGATCCCAATTAAGGAAAAATCATGGTTTTCCTAACATGGAATTCCCAGCCAAGTGACTGCCTCATCCAACCATGGAGACCATGACACCCCTGCAGTTTGAAATGGATCCATGCATTTATTGTATTTCTATCCCAGCAGGTTTCTTCTTTGGCTTATAACTTGCCTTTCCACCCAGACATGGTGCTGCGTAATAGCAAAACCACACCTTAATTGAGAACTCAGCCCAGGACGGGTGGAAGGAGAGCAAGTTCGTGCTGGCGTGCCGGCCTGGGATTCCAGGGGTGGGGCTGCCATGGATCTGGCCATAGGCGGCTCAGTTCTTCTCACCCCCCCCGACCTTTGAAGTTCTCTCGACATAACCGAGCTCGTGCAGGTATGTAGCGTGCAAAATGCGCAACCGGCTAGCCAGCAAAGCGCAAGCACACCGCACAGGGGCAGAATTACCGATTGCCGTGTAAGCGAGTCGCCATCCTCCATTTTCTCCTGAGTTGTCACTGTGGAACAGGATCTGGACGCTGTTGCTACGGGTCTCGATACGGCCTGGAGATCGTTCTCCACAAAGAGGTCCAAACTCCTGAAGCCCAGCTTTGATCTGCCAGGGAGGGTGAGCAGAGGAACAGTACAGGGGCTGTTCCTTGTTTCTCTCCACCCACCCGTCCCTCTCTCCTCCTAGCCCCAGGATGTGGTCTGAAACGCACAAGACGGCCGACAGTGCCCAGAAGGGAAACCTCTACATTCCCAGGCGCAGCAAGGGGGTCGTGCCGCTGAGAAGATGGACACATTTACACTGGGCTGAGCTTCTGGGGTTGTCGTCCACTTTGCCGGTGGTACCCAGCTGGGCAACAGAGGAAAGGTGGTCTGGAAATGCATGGGGTGGAAAGCTATCGGACGATCTAAATGAGTGCGATTGAGGCAGGTGCAGGATGGGTGGGCCCCAGACCCTCCTGACTCAGACAAGGGATGCCGTGATCGTGTTCAGGAGAGGCTCGCTTGGTCCAAGCCCACGTTTCCTCGGAAAGGCCGGCTTGGAATGCTGGGGACCACGGATGTCCGTGAGAAGATCGCCCTGGTCAAATGCACGCCCTCCGTCTCCCAGCTCTGCCTGGCGACCCAAGCCTTTCCCGGTTGTCCCTGCTGGTAGAACACGGGCATGGGTGGGCCATAAGGCCCCAGAGAGGCCAAAATCGGTGCCACGTTGCCAGGCCTCCTTGTCTGGGGCTGCCCCAGCACAAGGCGCAAGGGCCGTCACGTCCGGGCTACTGGACGCTCCTATGAGTCACAGCAGTATCTCGCCTGCGGCCTCCCGGGCAGGACGATCTCTTTGGCATGACTGTGGCTCCCTGAGGTGTAGGGTGGCCACATGTCATCTTTTCAGAGGATGATCCTCTGTTTGCAGGCAACCTTTAGTGGAATGGCGTCTGGTTTAAAGGCAGACGGTAAAATCTAGAGCAAGTCCTTCTTAAGAGAGGCTGGTAGAGCGACAGTCTTTGCTCTCCTAGAACCATGGAATAGCAGAGTGGGGAGGGGCCATGAAGGCCATCCAGTCCACCCCCTGCTGGTGCTGCTCGACGTAGGTCTTACGCTGGATTTTGTCCCGTAAACCATAAGAAGGGAGAACAGAAGAGACTTACTCGGCACATCAAGGGCTAGCGCTCGGGCTCCCACACCCCTAGAGCACCATGTGCTGGTATTCATATTAGCAATTATAGTAATTATTTCTAAATGTGCATCATTGATTAAGAAGGTGCACGTCCACCTTCTATGCAGCCCTGTGCTCTCCTGGGTCCACTCTTTTGGGCAGTGCAGGGTCTTTGGGGCCGTGAGCCCGGCCACCCAGCCGAGCCTTGCTGGGCGAGAGCCTTTCTCTCTGAGGCTGAAGCGGGGGGTGCTCTCCTGGGCCTAACCGATGCCTTCTGCCCACAGGTCTCTCTGCAGGAGCTCAGCTCTGCGGCTCCGCTCCATTGGACTGAAATTTGGCCCGGGGTGAAGCGACGCCACACCCAAAAGGGCCACCAGGGCAGATTATCGTGAAGGCAGACATCTTGAGTGGGGCAGCCCTCAAAGTGACAAGGCGGTGCAGGCAGAGGGCCGAAGCTAAAATATTTGCTTCTGCCAGTGTGGGACACATGGATATGCTGGGGAAAGGTGCCAGGGTATTCTCACAGGAGGATAGCAGCTTCCCCACTCCCACTCGCTCCCGTCCCCATGCAACACGGGTAAGGTCCACCGACTCACCTTTATGTAGTCATACGGACAGGTGACCTCCGGGTGATCTTCAATGTCGAAGTTGTCCTCAAACTGCAGGGTAATAAAGAAGCCTTCTTCCAACTCGATGCGGTACAAGCAATCGGAGCTCTTTGGGTAGGAATGGGGAAAGTCCGGGCTGTTGATCACTCCATTCCTCTGAACAAAGAGGTTGTCGCTGCATTCCACTGTGACAAACACAAGGCAGGGACAGAGGACATTCTGGGGAAGTTGTGGCTGATGGGGTCACTCCACCCAGAATTAGGGAATGGGGCACATCCACCCATTCTGTTGTGCCCGTGGCCCAACGGCCAGAAATGAGGAGAAATGTTCTTTTCCAGATCTGGGCAGGCCTACGAATCTGCCGTCTGGAAACGAACGCTTCCGCTCATCTCTGGGCTTTCGGGAAGGCTGTGTGCCAGAGTCTGGCTGGTGCATGGGCAGAAAAGGGTACGGCCCACAGCGTTCAGGCAGCATTCCTGAAGCCTAGGGAAAGGCGGCGGAATGTTATTCTTGGAGAGGACGTTGCTCCACAGTGCTAGTCTGGGAGGAAAGAAATGCATCTCGCCGGTCGTGTTAGCAGCTGCTTCCGCTGGAACGGGGCCATATTGTACCGATCGCAAAGCTCCAAAGAACTGTCCTGGGGGCTTCTTTATCCCCAGCACTCACCGAAAGTGCAATTAAAACCCACGCAGACACCGTCTGGCCATGCAGTGGGCACATGGCCCCTTTTGCCGTGGGCGCTCCTCTGTTGGAAGGGCTGCTCTATCCAATTCTGGTTTAAAGAAGATTCTAAAAAGGACTTGCCCATCCAGGTGTAGCACCTGGGCAGCAGACCAGACAGGTAGGCACACAGCTCACCTGGTCACAGTCTTCCACGCTACGTTGAGATGCCCTGTATCGCTACTTTAAACTCGCGACTATTTGCCGGCTCTACCTCTGTACATAGGAATTAGCATATAACCGTTTTATGCAGATCGGCGCCCTCCTTTTTGCAAACGCTTTTCTTCTCTGTTTGGGCGGCTCATGTGTGGATGCCGCTCTTGGTTGTGCTCTCAGGCTTTTCATGCCTCGAACAGTCACTACGACAATCTCACACACGGCTCCCTCCGTCCCCAAGAACTAGAAGCCGTGGGTGAAGAAGAGGGTCGGAACCTCGGGTAGCTCAGAGCCCCGTAAAGTGACCGTTGTGCAAAGCCAAAGCTCATCCTTGGACCCGGGTTCAGATGCCTGCACAGCCTTGAGCCACTCAGGCTAACACCAAAGGGCTGTTTTTGCGAAGGGGGAAACGACTTCTCTTGCACAGTGATCGGGATGCTAGCCTGGTCCGTCCATGAAAAGCAAAAGTTCTTTACCTTAAAGCACCTGCAAGCTGAATAACTGAATGTCTTCAGATGCTGAGTCTGTCCCAGCTCCTAATGCATCTCTCTGCCAGCGTTTGCGCAAGGTGCAGCCAAGGTGGGGCCCAGAGCTCTGTGGCTCAGCGTGGCGTGTGGGACATGCTGCAGCGCATTCCCAGCATCTCCGCCCAGGCGCCACCGGAGACCTTGCAGGGCAGCTGCCCCTAACAGCAGGCTGGGTGGACTAGCCTGGCTGCACCTGAGGCTGCATCTTACGTGTCTTGGCAAGGCCCGTAGCTCAGTGGGGGAACCTATGCCTAAGGGGCCAGTGATGCCTAGCGGGTGGAGTGCTGGACTGGCACATGGGAGAGCCGAGTTCCAGTCCCCACTTGAGCATGAAACTGACTGGGTGACTCTGGGCCAGGCACTGACTCTTAGCCTAACCCACCTTGCAGGGCTTTTGGGAGGATCAAACAGAGAGGAGGAGGTCTCTGTGGACTGACTAAGGATCCTCGCTGGGACTGGTCTGCACAACTGGGAATGCTCCAGCCGCACAGGCTGGTCTGCCGGGGGCCCAGCCCCACGTCTGGCCATCCTGGGCACACCCCTGCCAGCAGAACCGGAGGTTTTTACGACAGCGCTGGGCTGGGCAAGTCCTTAGCTGCTCTAGCTGAGGCTG
Organism: Varanus komodoensis; assembly: GCF_004798865.1. Lineage (NCBI taxonomy): Eukaryota > Metazoa > Chordata > Lepidosauria > Squamata > Varanidae > Varanus > Varanus komodoensis. The sequence goes on along the minus strand of NW_025336508.1, from coordinate 1,379,434 downwards.
AGCGAACTGGAGGCTAGTGCTGCACCGACAGAGGCTTCTGAGCGGCCCTCCCGTGAGGGGCAGCACGGCCGTACCTTTGCAAGTCCTGTTGTCCGAGTGGAGGATGTAGCCGAACCGGCAGGAGCAGTAGTACCCCCCGATGTAGTTGTGGCAGTGATGGTCGCAGGCCAGCTCTTCGTCACTCTTCTCCAAGCACTCGTCCACGTCTGCCAGGAGACAGGAGAGAGGAACACGCGCGTGAACTGGTGGGCCAGATGCAGCTCCCCCGCAGGCCACATCCAGTACGTGGGCCGACGTTCCCCATGCCTGTTGCAAGCAACTCTCCTTCCCGGTCGCCACAAGATGCAGCACCAATTTGGATGGCTTCACAAGAGGATGGGGCAAATCCGTAAAGGAGAAGATGCTACTGCTCCCAAGGGAGATATGGTACCTCCTGTATCAGAGGCAATGCACTTGTGGCTGGGGAACATGGTTTAGTGGGTGCTGTTGCACTTGTGTCCTGCTTGCAGGTTTTCCAAGGCAGCTTTGGGCCACTGGGCCGAGAAGATGCTGGGCTGGATGGACCTCGACCCGATCCAGCCGGGCTCTTCTGATGTTCTTCTGCTTCCTCTCCCAGTTTGACATAGTGGCCACCACACGCGTTACAGCTCTTGGGATCTCAAGGCTGGGCTGACTGAGCAGCGTTGGTTGCAGGAGGCCTCCAAGGCTGCTCAGGAGCTTTGGCCAAGGATGAACCAAGGCCTGGTGATTTGGGGAAGGGAGCCACTGGGCCCAGGGTATGGGCTAAAGGCACACGAGGCCTCCACCATCTTGAAGCTGAGCAGGTCTGGGGCGGCCTGAGCTTGGAGGGGAGACCAGCTGGGAATCACAAGCAGCTGCCTTGGGTGCCACAATGGGAGAAAGGTGGAATATACATATAATAAATGCACAAAGCATTGGTGTTCCAGCATTTGCAGAGACTTCCTAACGGATTGTAAGCATAGATCTGGGCTAATGCATGGATCTATGAAGTTAATTGATCTCTCATTTACGGCAGCATTTCCCACAATGGGGAAAAAGCTCTCCTTGGTGCTGATGAAGCACACACAGCGAAATAACAATAATGCCGTTGTTAACAGATGTGACAACACTTCAGCGCGAAAGGCGGTGTTGAAAATATCACAATACTATGAGCGCCAGAATCACAGGAAGTGAACTGGGAAAAAGAAGACTCGTTGAATGCAGGCCGAAGGAAAGCAAAGAAAGGAGTCACCCAAGCTTGTGCGCCCCGGGTGTGTTTGTGTAGCACTTGTGCGATTCGTGGCCAGCAGGGATGGTGGTGGGGAAGCCAACGCACCTGGAGCGCACAAGGGTGCCTTGCCTGCGCTGATGGAGAGCGCGTTTTCGGCAGCCCGGCTCTTACATACCCACTGCGGCGAAATGGGCATCAAACCCCGTGAAGCGTTCCTCATTGGAGAAGTCTGATTTAAAGGTGACGCTCATGTACGAACTGGGGGACACGATGGGCTGCTGCCCCGGCGTCAGCTCTGTGTCGGTGGTCTCCCTTCCACAGAAAGTAGCCATGACCTGGTCTTCAGACTCGACCTGTGGGCGGTGGAAGAGAGACACCCATCACCCCGAAGCTGGCGGGATCACCTTGCTTCTTGGTCAGCTGCTGTGGGAGCTGCCCAGGTGAGGACTCCTGGCTGAGACCAGGTCACGGAGTCAAACAGGGTGACTCTGGGCCCGTCACAGACTCTCAGCCCAGCCTCCCTCACAGGGCTGTTGTTGTGGCCACACACTCACTGGGCGACACTGGGCTGGTCATGGACTCAGCCAGAGCTACTTCCCAGGGTTGCGGTGAGGACAAAATGGAAAGGAGAGATCTGCATTTGGAAGCAAATCCCTGATAAAATGACTTGCATTTTTATTGTATTTGTATGCGCTTCTGCAAACCACCCTGAGAGCTTTAGCTACCGTGCAGTACAGAAATAAATATATAAAGAGATACTCTGAGCATGTGCAGCTGTGCATTTTCAGCTCGCACCAAAATAAGCGTCGGAAGGACCACCTCCTGCCGCTCGCGGGGTGGTCCTTGCGGCCTGGCCCGGACTCCCCCACTGCCCCCTTGTCCCGTGAGAAGCACCACCGGAGGGGCTGCCACGTGGTGCTGCTGCGTGCCGAGACTGGGCACGTGCCTGCTCTCCCCAGGCCCCTTTAGCGGCCGCCCCGCACTGCAGAGACGCCCTCCTGGGGCTGCTTCTCCCCGTTTGATCCTTGCAGCCTTGGGACTTGCAAAGCGCTTCCCTGGGCTGACGGTTCCGTGTTCTTCCTCTCTCAGATTTCAGTGAATCAGTTCCCATCTTTTTCACATTTGCTGCTTTTGATAACTTGGTATTTGCTCTTTGAAACTGAGTTTGGTTGCTCATTCTTTTTTGAAAGTGGATTCAAGTAGAAATTGGATTCGATTGTGTTTTGTTTCGTAACTGCGCATGTTGCCCTGAAAGCTGCCCTCGTAATTATATTAATGAATAATCCAGAGTCGGACTGTTTCCACCTTGCTTCTTGCATGGCTGAGTGTCCACAGGACTGTTTACAAAACTGATAAGGGCTTTCTCTGACCGGCAGTTTCGAGCAGAAATCAGACAGAAAATGTGTTTGCATCAGATTGTGATAATTTGGTCATGAGAAAGGAGGAAGAACGGGGCAGGGGGCCACACTGGCCCTGCCAGAAGGTTCGGAAGACCTTCTGCACTGGGAAGAAAACCCTGAGTAAGAAGAGTGGGGCGTGGGCAGAATTCGCACTATTAAATGCTGCTGGGCAGTTCACAACAATCCATAAAACTTGGCAATAAAGTACAATAAAATATCAAATATAAAACATTAAAACAGCAAGATGTTATCAATAGCCAAAACAACAAAGAAAGACTAGATGACACATGGGGTGGGTACTCCCCCTTAGCCCCCCCGGGAGTCCAAAAAGTTCACCCACCATGCACCCCAAACCGCAACCACCAGAAAGCGGAGCTGAATGAAAAACTAATCCACAAGGCTTGAAATGCTGATCTGAGAAAAGCCGGGCAGAACAGAGAGATTCTGGCTTGGCACTGACAAGACGGCAAAGCAGGCATTGGGCCTGTGGACGGTTACACACTGCCAAAGAGGGAACGGGAAAATCACTGCTAAAACCGAGGGCCAGACAGCCAGTTAGGAGACATTTGCATATGCAATCTGCAGGTGCAGGTTTAGAAATGATATATGGCGTTTAAGCAGAAATATAGGACACCCCACCATGGTGGAGCAGACCGATTAGGAGGCCGGTGAGCCTGCTTAGTCAGCTCTCCGGGTCCACAGGAATCCTTTGCGCAGAGGACACCCCCCGCCCGATGCCTGAACAGAGGACTGTCGTCTGTGGAGGGGAGGAGGTTGCTGCAGAGTCTGGCCTTCCTTCCAGACTTCTGACTGTGAGGGCTCATGGGCTTTGGTGGCCCACCGAAGATGACCCAAGAGTGTGGGCCGCTGCGTACCCCACGGAGAAGGTGTGCTGAAGCGTGTGTCATTTGCAGACGACACGCCCAGCAGAGTAGGGCTCAAGTGAGACAAGGAAAGATAACTTCCTGCAAAGCCAAGCCAAGCCAAGCCCTGCCGGGCTCCGTTGAGCCCACATGCTGTCCCTGCAGGAAATCCACAAGGCACATGAGCGTAACGCCCCTTTCCCCCAGGAACGGTTGCACCTAGGATAGTGCCTCTGATACTGGAGGCAGCATGTGGTCATGAGGACTAGCAACCAGGCTAGCCTTCCCCTCCGTGAATCAGTCAATCCTCCTTTCAAATGCGTGCCCATCCATCCCCATTGCTCAGCAACCCACTTCATGGGACGCCCCGGGTTCTCATATGCACAAGCTGAGATTTCCTTGCAGCCCCGTCCACTGGCTTCCACGGAGCTGCATTTGCTGCCCGGGCTCCCAGTTTGGAGAGCGCGGCCTGCCTGTCTTGTGAACGCACTTGCAACGGCCGCTTGGCCATGCCAGGCTCCCCCACACGCCCTGCATGGATAAATTAAGTGCTAGGACATTTATGTGTTGTCAGACTGCTGGGGCAGCAGCTCCTGCTCTTTCCCCAATTCCTTACGCAAGTCCAGCCTCGCTTGCAGACACCGTGCGGAGGCAGGAAGAGCCTTCATTTGTGCTGGTTTGCAGGCCACAGCAGAAGGGGAAGAAATATATGTTCCACATTAGCCGGGCTACAATACTTCTTTCATACAACAGCTCTCGCTCTTAAAGGGCTGCCAGCCGCCTCAAATCCTTGGGATGAAGCAGCCCCATACCCCAACTAATAAAACACAGCAAGGCCCTGCAGTTTCCTGGAAGGAAATGAACCTTCCTGGGTAATTTAGGCAGCAGCCAGTCCCATGTGGTTGATCCGGGGCAGAGCGGTTCAGGGAACAGACCCACTTTGAATGGTGCCAAGTCTGCAGTCTTCCAAGGCGCCCACCACACCCTGCGCAAACCATCTCCCCCCCCCCCCCCCCCGTCTTGCCACGGATCTGGAAAAGAGAGACCCAGGCCTGCTGTGGCATCGATGGAGAACTCTTACGCAGCCACGCGAGACTTTCCATCAGGTTGTCTTAATTATTTCTGCTTAGGAGCAGCTGATGACAGAGTTGCTCGGGATGCAGGAATAATACTTTCCATCAAGTTAGATTATTATCTTTAAAAATAGCTGCATGGTGAAGCGAGACGGAAGCTCATGCAATCGTTGAGAAAGACAATTCTGAGAGATGCGTTATTATCTGGGAGGGGACGGAGCGCAGAGGCTTTGCAGTTCAAAAGCCAGATTGTGGCTTCTCCGCTCAGAAGCTTGAATGTGGCGTCTCGGGCTTGGGTCGCAGTCCAGCCATGCCGTGGCCACTGAATTTCAGCGGGTTCCCTGATCTCTCTGCTTCAGTCCCCAGTCCTTTGGCCTTTGGCGCATCACAGGAACATGGCCCCTGAAAACCATTCAGCAGCTGATTCATTTTATTTTTCACCACCCAATCTCGAAGGAGCTCAGGAAAGCAAGCCCGTTTCCCTGCATATTATCCTCACAGCAACCCTGTGAGGGAGGTCAAGCTCACTGCCTGCTCCCAGGCCCCCCATTCAGCAGCATGGCTGCATGGGGATTTGAACCCGGGTCTCCCTGGCAGGGTCTAATCACTGCTTTCCATGATTCCCAATTGCAACTTCCCTTCCCTGTTTCCTGCCACAGCAAATTCAGTCACTTTTTGTGTGTACCAGGCTTGGATTTCCTCCTTCAAATGCACATAAATAGCACACTGGATTCTGCAGATCTCCTTCACAACCTTAAAAAAAGTGTGAGAAGATGAGCTCTTCTAAGCAAAGATAGTTTGTGTTTTCATTTAAAGGGCGCTGGGCTTACTCTCCCTCCGGGCGCACTCCAAATGTTCACGTCAGCCCACAAATGCTGTCATTTTTGCAGCGTTCCCGCCTGCTGCCGCCTGTGTTCCATTCCATCGTCAGATGCATGAAATGTCATGCCAAAAGACATTTGAGCAGAAATAAAACAGGCATTAGAGGCCGTCTCCACGCTCTTTGAGAAAACAACGAGGTCGGATCTCGCCTCTGGCCAGGGCCGCTCCTCCCACGAGGCAGGGCGATTCCCCCACTTCAGGCGTCAGCGCAGAAGGGGTGGCCAGCGGCACCTTTCCTCCCTGCGAGCGTGGGTGGCTGCCCGCCCGGCAGGGGCACTTCAGTGGGGGCTCCCGCTGGTGACAGGCAGCGCCGCTCTCCCCGCAGGCGTCTGCAGCAGCGGGGCCCGCGTGGTCATGCAGCAGGACTGGGCACTCTGCAAGGCTTCTGGGACGCCCCCCTGCCCTGCTCCGCTTGGGGACGGCTGCTCGGTGCTCCTCCGTCTGCGCTTGCCCCCCGCTGCCTCCTGCCCCCGCCTGCAGCCTGCCCTTCTGCGCTCGCCCTGGCCTGGCCTTGCTCTTGGCCCTGCTTGTTTGTGCTGGTATCAGGCCCCAATCTGCCTCTGGACCTGGCGTTCGGCACTGGTTCTGCCGCACCGTGTTGGCATCAAATCCTCCCAACCTCTCCCAACCTCTGAGCTGCACGCTTGGTCCATTTCTGGCCCTCGCGCATCCTGGTTCTGCCTTTGCTTCTGGACCTGCCATGCCTTGCTGGGTGTCCAACCCTTGCTTCCTCCTGACTTCCCTTCAGTCTCCGGCCCCTCAGCATCCCCAGTATCCTCCATCACCCCTGGGCCTGGTGTTCCAGCTGTGGACACCAGCTGTCCATGCCCTGGGCCTGCCATGGGCAGTCCTGGGATTTTTCTGTAGCTTTTAAAATCATTTCTGTTATTTTATCGCTGCTATAAATGTTTATTAATTGCATATTTTCATTTTGCCTTTTAATACTTTGACTTGTAAACCGCTTAAAGAGTTTGTCAGCTCAAGTGGTATACAAGTTTTTTAAATAAATGGGATGGGATTTATAGCTTGGAGTGCACTAGGCTGGGAAAGGTTGCCTGAGACCGCTGGCAATGCTGGTTAGGTATATGGGACTTGTAGCCCCACACATTTGAATGACACCAGGTTCCCTAGTTTGTTGCATAGGTAAACCCATGTGGATAGCTTTGAAAAACCATCAAGGAAGGTGCCGTTGGTGCTCCAAGAAGGGGCATTGAAATGGCAAATGCAGTTCAATGTAAGCGAACGTAAATTGAGGGACATTGCTGCCAAAACTTCACATATGTGCTGATGGAATCTGAAAAAGGGGTGATGCCCAGAAAGATCCTGGGCTGGCGGCAGACAACGGGACGAAAATGTTGGGTGCTGCTTGTCGCTTGAAAGGCAAACTTTGTATGATGCAAAATTAAAAGAGGCACTGGGAGTAAAACTCTGAATGGCATGCAGTCCTTACACAAATCCATGGTGTGGGGCGCTTGGAATACTGTGTTCAGTTCTGATCACTACATGGAAAAATGATCATGGTAGAACTGGAAAAAGTGCAGAAAAGAGTAATTAAAATAACCAAGAGACTGCAGCGATTCCTGCTTGGAAAAGCTTAAGAACAGCTGAGACCGCTCAGTCTAGAAAGAACAAATAAGGGGAGACATGACAGAGGTGTGCAAAATTCTGCATGATGTGGAGAAAAGGAGAGACGGAGGCATTTTGCCTCCCTTCTCACAAAATATTGGAACCCAGTTGGGTTATCCCAAGAAGTGGAACAGCAGGAGGTTCAAGGCAAGCGAATAGAAGGACTTCTACACACAGTGTGGCCACGGAATTCATTGCCACAAGAAGGTGATAGCTACCAGTTTGGACGGCCATAAAAGGATCATCTTTTTAAGATGGCTGAACAGTCTTATGGCTTAATGGTCCTGTGCTACCTCCAGCATTGGAGGCAGTATTCCTATGCACAGCAAGTGCTGGGGAAGATGGGTAGGAGGGTCCCGTTGCCTGCGGGATCCCGTGGGCAGTTGCTCGGCCCCTTGTGACCCTAATTCTGGACTACTGGGCCACGGGTCCGACCTGGCAGGGCCGTGATGTTCTTACTGCGAGGCCGAAGGGGCCGGCCCCTTTGCGGAGCTCCAGATGGTTTGGCCCATGTCTCCCGTGTGCCCCAGAGAGCACAGTCAATGGGCAGGGATAGCGGGTGGCAGAAAGCTGCTTCGCCTGTAATTCCTTAGAAAGCAATAAGGTAAGGGGAAAAATACCCGGAAGAGATGCTCAGCCAATGTGTCATATTAACGGCGCTTCAGATTCCCTCCCAATTCCTGTGCAGTGTGTGAAGGACTGTGGAGCGGCGCGGATGAGAGCGAGTCCATGTTCGGGCAGAGGGAACGGGACGCCTCTCTTGCTACATGCCAAAGTCTTGCCGAGGCTCAAAGTCTGATTTCGCAACTGCTCCCTAACCTTTAGCGAGTCCAGCCAGAGGGTGGTGCAACCGTCTCGATTTCCTGCTCCCAGCTCTTCCCTGAAATGTTTTTGGTAAAGCCGTCGGAAGGGCATGCAAATTGCTTCTCCGGACCAGAGCAAGGTCCGTCTCATCCCAGCCTAAGTGGACGATGATTGGCCAGATGGGGAGAATGGAGAAGCAGAGGAATGTTGCAAATGAAGGACAAAAGATGAGACGGACATGGGAAAATCAAGTTAGCATGGCCTGCCCAGAGCAAACGCTAGCCGGTGACCTTCACCACTGGGGGCGGAGGTAGGGGCTGCCCATGAGCAACGTTGCATTCAAAACATAATTGAGTTTAGCTATTACTTTGCGCTCCTGTAAGGCTGCCAACATTTGGAGTGAAGGGCTTCTGAATAGGGGCAGTGGGTGGTGCTGATCCTTCAAGGGGGGGGGGGGGAACGCCGCTGTTTTTGCTAGTTTAGGGTAGGCCTTGTGCCAGTGTGGTCTATTTACGGCAGGGCGAAATTCCCCTTTGGAAAAGTTTTCCATGTTTGGTGGGGCAGGGCCAAAATAAGAACAATATCCCAAATTTTAGCTTCAGGCTGCTCCTGACAATAACCAAACCTTCCTTGGATTTCAGCTTTTCATTTCAGCTTTTTAGAATGGGAGGGGGAGCTGTGCAAAAGCTGGGCAGAGCCCAAACGATGGGTGGTTACGGGAAAGGAAAAGTCCTTGGGCACCCCAGAGCAGGCTAGCTTTGCAGCTGAAATTGTGGGCCAGCAGGGAAAAGAGCCATCGTGGCTTGTTTTCCTGGCATATGTCGCCAGAGCAAATAATATGCAATCGCTCCCTGCTGGGTCGGCTGTAAACTCTCTCTGTAGGTTATATCCGCTGTGGGTCCAACTGCACTCCTTTCAGTGAGTCTAAGCAGGGGAAACGGGACATCCAACCCCTCCTGGGTCCTCGATGTGGGAGCTGCAGCCCCTGAAGCCTTCTGCCCTAAAGAGCCTCCGGGATCTTATGGCATCAAAGGAGCCTTTGTTGTCTGCTTCTAATGCCTTCCCGTGATTGTTTTGTTTGAAGGTGCCACTCATGGGGTGCTTGCAACAGGGAGCTCTCTAGCCCAGGGGGTTCCATGCTTCCGTCAAGGAAAAATAAGGGGGCTGGGCCACCCTTTCATACAGCGCGCCATGAAGTTGCTTCAGCCGCGCCTTGATTAGGCTCAGGCTGCCGCATTGTCGAGATTTAAGGCTTAAGTGAAACGCAAAGCCGAGGCGAGCAGAGAGAAACCCCTTTGGACAGGGACGCTGTGGCTCCCATGTCCTGCGCTGCAACAAGGCACGGTGTGAAGAAAAGTTTTCCAGAGCAGCGAGAGCGGTCGGAAAACAAGGACAAAGAGGCTGTTGTTCTCCGGAGTCCTTCCCCCGCCCCACACCTTTCTCCCACTTTCTCCTGGGCACAGTGCGTTGCCATCTGGAGCGCTCAAGAAAACCATGGTGATCGCCGGAGACAAATACAGGGAATGCAAGCTCGCCCCGCTCCTGGGATTTTGGGGGCAGCGCCTTTCTTTTCCTGGCCTGGTGCCACCATCCACTCACACACCCCGACCTTGGTAGCCCGCAGGAATCCGATGCCTCCTGGGGCTTAGAGGCTGCAGCCCTGCCCTGGAGGGTTCTCACCCCAGATGGCAGCCTCGTCTGGATTCCAAATGGTGCAACCACGAATACTGTGCCCTTGCCCTTCTTCCTCCCCCAGGAGGGAAGGGGGCCCAGAGAGGGAGGGGTGCTTCACGCGGTCCTCTCGAACCCGCTGCCTCCGAGAAGTGTCTCCTGCAGCTCGCATCCTCTCCAGCTCGCACATCTGGCGGCTGCCAGCCGGGCCGCTCAGCTGCTCCTGCCAAGCTGTCTCTGCTCGGCTGCGCCATGCTGAGCTTTTGTTATTCTGCGGGAGAGTTCCAAGGGTTGCTCCCCCCCAGCCCTGCCTGGCTGTGCCGGGTCCACGGGTTGCCTGGCAGGCTCGGAGTGCCAGGGTGCCCCAGACGGTGAGAGAACGGCTGCGCTGCAGGGGCGCGAGGTCGCCAGGCGGGCTGAGTGGGCCTTATTAGCCGGCGCAGGATTTTGGGCGCTTTCCTGCAGAACAGCATGTCTTAGGGATGTGCGGCAGAAGAGTCTGGTGAGGAGGAGCAGCTGCTGGGATGAAACGGACGCTGCTTTGCCTCTGGAAGAATTCAGAGCACCCGCTCCCTAAGGGAGAAGGGGGATCGCCCTGTTCATGGAGCCACCCACATGGGTTTCCTGATGCTTGATTCATGCTGCCCTTACACGCAACGTTCATATTCACACATGACTTTCACCCATCAGTCACATGCCCCTTTTATTGCGCACACGCAATTTTCTTGCCCACAGCTGAATCTCTGACCCCACCTTGAGGGTGCAGCTGGATCTTCTGTTCTGCAAGGAACGCACAGGGAGGGTTGAATGCGGGTTGTCAGGGAACCCTGGGCTGTTGCTGAGTTGTGGGTTATCTGATGTCCGAACCCAGCTGCACCCACAAGGCACGGATTGTGAGCCATGGGCAATCCATGAAGGGAATGGCTTATTCACCCTGTCTGGTTCTCTCGTTTGGGTCCAGACAGCACAATAACTCTGAACAACAACCTAGCATCACGTGACAACCCACACTCAAGAGTTATCTTATGGTCTGAACCCAGCAAGTATCTTGTGCATGAAGTATCTTATTTGTTATTTTTAAAAGCAACAACTTCTGACGCTCTATAGCTTCCCTGCGGCTGATCCAATGGCTAGGTTGAGCTGAAGCCACTATTCCAAAATCAGCAGGGATTTGGAGATCTGAAAGACATCAGTTGCCTCCCCTTTCCCAGAATTTTCTCATCTTGGAGGGATATATTGGCAAAACCATGATTTTTCCGCAAAAACCCTTTAATTTGAAACACCAATATTTTCTCCATGAGTGTAAGTACCCCAGTGTAGTAGGGAAAACTGACTTGGATGGATGGATAGGTGAGAATTAGTGGGTAGCTCAGAATAGAATGCAGTAGAACAGGAATTACATAGAGCAAACGGTTGAGGGCGAAAGTGGTGAAACCTGCAGAAAACTGAGGCCACAGCCCACACGTCCTTCCAGGGAGCAAGCTCCAGTAGATGAGGAGGGCCTGTCTTCCGACTCAGGGTGCGTAGGATCGCTCTGCGAGGATTTAGCTGTATGTGCCGTTGTCCCTCACAGAGCAGTGGGAGCTGAAAAAGCTGCTGTAGGCGGAATTCTCTCTCCTGGGCAACTCTGAGCCACACACAGATCATCCTGGGTTTGTGAGCTCACATTATGCTGACTCCATAGATAATCATAATTCGTACAAGCTGAAGCGAGCCGTTTCTAAGGCTCATCCATTTCAAAAAGCCTTTGAGAAAAGCTCTCACTGGAGACTAAATTTAGCTCGCGTGGAACAAGAGGTGGGATCCCCTTGAGGATCTGGAGCTACTTAAGGAAGGGGAAAGGGAGAGCAGGAAAAACCGGGCAACTCGTGCAACGGAGCAGGAAGCCTCCAAGGATGTGGGTGGGCAGAGCTCTTCTGGGGGGAAGCTCACTCGGGCTGGAGACATAAATCTCTGGGAGGTCCTTCCCCCACCCCAAATCCTGCCAGAGGCCCTGAAGCTTTTCTCCCACATGCGCTTCGCCTCCTGCTGCCTCCACCTCGAATCTTTTTGCGTGGGGCATCTTTCTGCCCTCTCGTGCCCATGCGTATCTTTTTACACAGCGTTGTCTTTAGGAGACAGGAACCTCTAGGCTGCATGCCAGCGCGAGCCTTGGGTGAGAGTCCTGGATCATGTTGGAGCCCGATGCTCCCCCCGTGTGGGGACCGGGAGATCTAACTTGATCGCAAGAGACCTGGTCTTGGGAGAGAGCTGTGAGGAGGCCAAACCCCTCAGCCTAAGCCTCAGCCTTTGATTTGAAGGAATGGCTTAGAAGATTTCAGTCACTGCTACCATTTTAATTCTGTAATTTCGTGGGATTTTAATTTTATGGATGCATATAATTATTTTCTAATGTTCTTCATTGCATAGTATCCCCCTTCTCAATTTATCAACTTCTAAAATTTACTTTAATTACTATTATTAGTTGGTTTTTAATTACTATTAATTTTATTGATTTTAGTGTTATTATTGCTTTAGTGTACAATTGTTTTTATTGCGGCTCTGGCTGCGTGTAAGCCACCCAGAGAGCTGACGGCTAATCTGGTGACATAAATCAAATCAATAAATACAGGACAGGGTGAGAAAAGAAGGAGGTCTTTAAAAAGGAGAAGAGTAGCCAGCTCTGAGATGCCCTTTCTCACTACGGTACATGCGCCCTCCAACAGCAGACGCTGAGTCCCAGTCTCAAAGGAGTGCAAGCAGTGGGAGGGTGGGGGGGTCATGCCCTCGTGTCTTGGGGTGCTTGGCTGAGAGCAAGTCCATCAAGAGGGCTTAAGCCCGAGGCTGCATTCCATTTCGGAGCAGCTCTGGGGGTCTCCAGCCCATGCACGGGCCCAGTGGCCAAGGGGCCAGGCCAGGCACCCCGGCACCCTGAAGGGTGCAAAATCTTGGGACGGGCAAGTGCGCCCACAGTCCTGCCTCCAGTTCTGGCTCCACATTATAGGAGATATGCAGCTGGGATGGTGTACGAGGAGAAACATAGCAACAGAGCGAGTCAGAAGGGTTCTCCCAGGCCATCTAGTCTGACCCCCGGCTCCAGCCGGGTCTTTTCAGCCTGGAGGAGACTCCGAGGGGATCTTTGAGCGACTTACAGGTATGAGAGGGGGTGCCATGTGGAGGATGGCTGGCACCTTTTCCTCCCTGCAGTGGAGAGTAGGATGTGTCCCAGTGGTGCAAAGCTCAAGGAGCCAGGCTTCAGGTTGGATGCCAGGAAGTCGTTCCTGACAGTCAGGACCCCAAGGGTGTGGAATGGGCATCCCCAGGAGGTGGTTGAAGCCCCCTCAGTGAGGGCGTTCAAGGATATGCTGGACACGCACATGGTAGGCGTGTCGTGAGCGGAGCCGGCTAGAGCCAGGGGTCAGACTAGATGGCCTCGGAGACCCCTTCTGACTCACTCTGTTGCTATGTTTCTAAGTGTGCCCAGAGTGGGAAGAGGCTGTCGGACTGCCTACACCTTTGGCCTCATCCTTCTGGATTCTTCTGCTCTCTACTGCAACATGTGCTTCACATCCACTGCAATCCGCAGGACCGGACATGCTTAACTCCTCGGCATCGCATCTTTGGTGTTTAAGTGTTTTTCCTGTTGCGCTGACCCAGGTTGCCCAGCCTCACAACAACCGTACCCTGAAGCCTACCAGCACTGCCAGAAAATGTTCTGGCTGTGCGCCTGGTCCCCACTGTTGACTTCATGCATCCAGGAATGTGTTCAGAGCTGCACTGGAATCTGGCTGCCTTAATGAGCTGTTCCTATATATCTTACAGGGGTGGGGGCGGGGTGAATTATGCTCTCATCAACCCAATTAGTGCATTCCTGGGCTGGCCGGGAGGGTCGACGGCCTCGTTTCTTGATTGCCTGCCGCTGGGTCGCAGGGACAACGCCCGCCTCGGCCGGGTTCCCATGAGCGGACACAAGCCGCTTTCCGCAGCGGGTCACAGCGCTCTCCCTTCTTGGACTTGCACCCCCCGACACAAGAATCAGAGACTGCTGCCTACAGGGCATGCTGGCTGGGAGTGATGGGGGTGGTAGTCCGGTGCAGTTGTCGGGCACCAGCCTGGAGAAGGCTGCCTTACTGGCCCGTGGGCATGCTCCAGGCTGAGGTGCCCCACTGCTCCAGCACCGTGGCACCACTGGTGGATGGGACTTGCACCTCCTCTTGCTTGCAACTGTGCCATTTCCGGCTCTGGGTCAGCTTGGCCCAGAGATTCTCCAAAAGAGCCAGGCTGGGGATGGTGGAGTCGCTGTCCAAGCACATTTGGAGGATGCTAGGTTAGGGGCCTGCTGAGGGCAGTTACTGGGAAATTTTGGGGGAGAGACTTGGGGTGAAGAAGAGGGGCAGTGGAGGGAAGTCTCACGGGGCAGGAGCCTGGGGGTTGGCAGGGGCCATGACCCGGTCGCCCCCACCCCAGGCTCCTCTCTTCCTTCTGAACGTAGCTGCAGCCTTCACACCTGGGGTCGTTGCATGGCGTGACAGTCTCCCACAGGTGGCTCGACCCACCATGAGGTTGTGCCACATGTGGGGCCCTGCTTTGGAATATGCAACCTGGTGAGTGTGGTTTCTGCGATAGAAATGGGGCCGCCACACTGAAGGCCCTCCCTCGGACCTACGCCCGCCAGGCGGATGCCCTCCGATGACTTCAGTGGCCAGGCAGGTGGGTAAAGGCGGAGGGCATCCTGCTTCCAAGTTGTTTGGGGCTTCTCCTGGATGTACCAGAGCCTTATACCTGGCCTGGTAGCCAACTGGCATCCATGGACACTCCTTGGGCACGTGGAGTGGGGCTGTCAAGACAAGCGCCTGCACTTCAGAATAGTCCACTGCCCCATTGCACTGGGATAGGGGCCAGCAGCGTACGGTAAAGGGAAAAAGCAGGAGGGCATGTAGGGCAGCCATGGGGCAAAGTTAGTGAAAATCGTCTCTGCCTAAGACCTCAAGAGAACATGCCTGAGATTCTGCCCTGTCTCCCTCCCAAAGAGAATCTCAGGAGGAGGCTGGATGCCCGATTCATCAGGCCAAAGGGTGAGATTTCGCAACCCCCTGTGAGTCCGGCGTCTCCGATGGTTCGGCTAAAAAGGGAAACTTAGGATCATTGCTTTTAACCCAGCTTCTCCAAGCACGCGCAAGAGAGATCCAGCAATTGTTTTTGCGGGCCGCCTGATTTTATGCCGCGTTTCCCCCTCCGAGCAATTGATGTTCCTCCTGGGGGATGGAATCTTCTCTAGTGAACAAGCCGACATCGTGACCCCGGAGGGGAGTCCCACCAAAGGAACAGCCAAGATTTAATTACCGGCTGGCTCTTGGGATGTAAATGATCTGTGGAAAAGTATACAGTCCTCTGCAGAGGTGACACACATTGACCTCTCTGTTTAGTTGATTCTTCGGGGAAGGGGGCTGCTTGTTCCATGCGCTGCAGGGAGGGATAACAGCATTTCTAGCAGGAATGACTTCTCTGAAGCTGAGGGGCAGGCTTGGAGACATGAGCGTGTGCTGCCGGCCAGGGTCAAGATGAGCATGCTGTCCTTTGTCAAAGGTTATGCAGCGCTTCTAAACAGAGAGATACTCTTTAGTGATCACAGTGGAGCTGAGTGCGAGGGCCAAATGTTGCTTGCGTGCGATGCGGTTCCTTTGGGGTTTCTCAGAATAGTATTGCTATTCCATTGCACTTAGATCTGGCCCTTTTTCCTCCTGTGAGGAATCCAAGGCAGCTTGCATGGTTCCATTTGCTGCTCGCAACAACAACCCTGCGAGGTAGGATGGCTGGGAGGAAATGACTGGCCCAGACACACTCATGGAGTTTCCTGGCTTAGTGGAGACAAGAACCCGGATTTCCCAGGTCCCCAGATGATTGAACTATGGATGTTTGACAGAAAAAAGAATTTGTCATTCCCTGTGTGCCCCAGGCTGGGAATTGTAAGCCACTTTTCTGCCTGAGCTTGTCTGGCATTTCAGCTTTAAAGGAAAATATACTGGCATTTTCTGTACTTTATTGGCCTTGCCTCTTTTTGCCTTTGACCACCAAGTAGTGGAAAGCAGTCCTGGAGGAGGGTGTGTTTGGCCCCAAGTCCTCCATTCTCTGTCCTGAAATTCAGCAGCCTCTCTTGTGAGGTTAAACACTGGTACAAGATTCCTCAATTCTGAAGGGGGAGGGAAGGCAAGGTACTCATATATGGACAGGCCTGGGGTCAAGCCCCATGGGACTCGGTCGCACTTACTGCTGAGTGGACACACCTAGGAAGGCGTTGCCTGAATGGGCTTGGGAATGATGATCGCATTATTGGCATGTCCTCTTCCACAAGGATCAGTGCAGAATGATCTGTTGCATGCAGAAGGTGGAGACGAGCCGGGGGGCATGCCCTCTTCCCCAGGCCCCTGGTCTAGGACTTCCCCAGGGACTCCCCTTTGGAAGGAGAGGTCCCTCGAGAGCTACAGCATTTGGGATCATTTACAAATATCCAAGCAGAACACAAATGAATGCAGACAGCCGAACATAAAGGGTGTCTTCTGATGTTTTAGCCTACAGCTCCCAGCAACCCCAACTAGCCTGAGCAATAGCCAGGGATGATGGGAGCTGCAGTCCACAATGCTCCAGAGAAAGGCCCAGAACTGAGAGAGTTAACCTCCCATCTCTGCCCTTCTTGCTTCCCTCTGGGTATTCCCAGTGGGAACACCAGTGCAGGAATGTTGTGAGTGAGCTGGAGCAGTTGCACAACACAACACTGGGCGGGGGAAGGAAAGGCATGTGGGAAGACCGCTTGCTCCAGTGGATTCCCTGTTTGAAACATTCAAGAGCAGTCCAGCCACCTCTGGAGATGGGCTCCCACCAAGAGCCGTTTTCCTGGCCGTGGAGCTTTTCTCCAGGAACCCCAACCAGTCTTCCTCACAAGCCTTCAGCAGTGGGTCCTGGGGCCACGGGGACCCAGCAAGAGTCTTGCCGTTGTACAAGAGCTGTTGTTCGTTGCGAAGCCATGTCCAACCCATCGTGACCCCTCCTCCTCCAGGCCTTCCTGTCCTCTACCATCCCCGGAGTCCACCCAAGCTCACACCGACTGCTTCAGTGACCCCATCCAGCCACCTCATCCTCTGCCGTCCCCTCCTTCTTTCGCAGTCAATTGTTCCCAGCATCAGGCTCTTCTCCAGGGAGTCCTTCCTTCTCCTCAGGTGGCCAAAGTATTTGAGTTTCATCTTCAGTATTCAGCCTTCTAAAGAGCAGTCAGGGTTGATCTCCTCTAAGACTGGCTGGTTTTATTTCCTTGCAGTCCAAGGCACTCGCCTGTGAACTATTGGAGGACCTGGACATGAAGCATTTCCAATCTTGTGGCCTGAAGCAAACCAGACTCGGAAAATAAATCCAGTTAGGATGTTCTGAAAGTAAATCCAGTTAAGATGAATACTCCATCATCCCAAAAGAGAAGCGTGAACTGCCTCGATGAGGAGTGGAAAAAAAAGGAAGGCTCTTTGCTCCAGGACTGGACTGTTCACAATTTCAGAGTGGTGTACACCTGCTGTTCTGTGGCTGCCCGGGTGCAGAACTGGGTACTGGGGATGATGGTCTTCATTTGAAAACCAAGCTTCTAGTTCTCAAGACCTGACACTAAACAGGCAGCCCTGTGGTTATAGCTGGGAATGGCTGATGTGTCGGATTACAACCCCCATCATTCCCAGCCAGCACAGCCAATGTCCCTGCTGGATGGGGATAATGGGCATTGCAGTGGATCACATTTGGAGGGCATCAGGCTGAGGATGGGAGAAATTACTGCGCAGGAGTCTTTGACTCTCGCTGTCCACAAAGCTCTCCAATGTATGTGGGCTTTGCAGCACACAAGGGTAGATTTATCCTCAGGCAGCCTTTTGGGCTGTTTGATGCAAATTTGTATTCTTCTTAATCCCAAAATTACATGTGGCCTGGGCCTTCCCCTGCCACAGAAGAGTCTGCTGGGCTGGCTGAACGAGATCCAAACTGCTCAAACACCCAGATATGGTGTGGAGGGTGTTTGCTTCAAACAAAACAAAACAACCCCTCACATGGAATCCATCTGGATGACAGCGGCCTTGACATTCCAAGGAATTTGTACAAAAATGTACAGAAGGGAGCAGTGGCAAATGCTCAGGTCTCTTTGGGGAGCGTCCTGCCTGTCGGAAAGGAGGCCGGGCCAAAGGATGCGTCTGCTGTGCTTCTGCACGAGCTGCCAAAGCCGCAGAAATATGGAACCGCTTAATCCTGCAGAGTCAAGTCTGTCCTCGCGGCTTCCATGGAATGCTCAGGGCCGGCGCACGATGCTCCTTCCTTCTTGTGCCAGAAGAATCGCTGCTCTTCTGAGCCATGAATCAGGTCTGCGTTTCTTCTTGCTTGCATCTTGGTTCGCCCTCCTGAGAGCACGGGATGGGTGAGAACTGCATCCCGGTTCAGCTTGGATAAGAATTTACCCAAGTTTGCAAAGTTCTCCGTATGCAGAACAACAATAAAACAGCAGGATCCTGTCATCTTGGATTCTGCACATTATTTCTCCTGTGCATCCATTAAATGGCTCGATTCAATCCCTTTTAGGGTATAAGATGCTACATAAGAAGGTACGCACAGTTCTGTTGGGTTGTCCAAAAGGGACATGCAGTCGAGCACCTTGTCTCCTGCTGGGGATGCCTCGGAGAAACCCAGAGGTGGGAGATGAAGCCAATTGCATTTTCTGTTGGTCGTCCCCCAGCAGCTGGTATTTAGGACCGTACCAGTTACTTGTGGTTGACAGTTGCCACAGCTGTAATCCCAAGGAGAATCTCAAAACAGAGGGTTAAGCCAAGTCCAAGGTCCTAGCAGTTTTCTTCTTGACCAGCAGCAGGTCTTTGGTAAGCGCATGGGTTGGAATTGCTCATTTGGGACCAAACCATCCCCAAATACTTCCCATTACAGCAGGGACAACTCAAAAGATCCCTTTATGGAGCTGGTCCATGGGACGCAATAGTCCACCATGGGTTAATTTGCCCAGATCCTGTCATTCTGGATGCCCAAGGGCACCTGGCTTGCATGTGAACCTTGGCAGCAGGTGTCGGATGGTTGGATAACCAAGTAGTCCGAGAGCAAGATGTCGGTCCTATGAGGCTGCTTAACCTTCCAAGAACCCAGGCCACCGGGGTTCTCATGGGACAAGAACCCACTGCAAGGGGAACACTCCTGGGCACCGTGCCAGGTTGGTGTCCATCCTGCTTGGCACGACGCAACAGCTCCATGGCAGCCTGTGGAGGCCTGTGAAGAGACCCACTGCTTCTGGGGAAGTCATTTCTCCCCAGCTACTGTGAAAATTGCAGCTCTGCTTGAAGAAAGCAGAAAAGTCGTGGGGATGAGATCGCTCCTGCTATTTAAGAAGTCCAGAGCTTCAGCTCAGTGAATCCCGGCTGCCCTACACCATAGCTGATTATATGGCCTTGTGAGCTCCTTGGAGGAAGAGAGTCAAAATGCAGGAAAGAACAGAATCCCTAGCCATGCCAGCTCCTTTAATCGTGCTCCAAACACCTGTAACTAGTCATGTTTAATGTGCAGGAACTCACCATGAACACACATGGGCCAAAGAGCAGAAATACCCGGTTTATTCGGATCGGCATGGCTGCAGTCCTAGGCGCTTACTCACACGGTCACCATGGTGCTTATTGCTGACCGCCGAGATCCAACTTACGAAACACACAGAACTGTAACAACAGCTCTCCGGCTTGCTGAAAGCTATTTTTCATTATGATGCTGAGGATTATAATCAGCAATGATATTTCTAGGATTCCCGTTAGCCAGAGAACTGTGGCGGCTTACACAGATCCAAACCTTAAAAATACCACGTATACAAAACAATTTGAAACTCTTAGCAACCATGCTCACTCCAGGGTCCTCGGGGAAGCAAACTGGCTGGTACCCACCCAAATGGAATACATCCCAGTCTCTGCTGGGGAGGGAAACTTTTTCAGTCCCACTTGGGGAAGGTCCAGAGTTGTGGGGGAGGGCAGAAGAGAGATGTGCACAGTTTATCAGTGTATCAGTTCAAGAGTGGAGGAGGTGGGGCTTGAATTTGATTCTTACCAGTTGTAACCCTTGTTGTTGTTAGTCGCGAAGTCATGTCTGACCCATCGCGACCCCATGGACAACACTCCTCCAGGCCTTCCTGTCCTTCCCCATCGCCTGGAGTCCACCCAAGCTCACGCCGACTGCTTCAGTGACTCCATCCAGCCACCTCATCCTCTGCCGCCCCCTCCTTCTTTTGCCATCTATTGTTCCCAGCATTAGGCTCTTCTCCAGGGAGTCCTTCCTTCTCATTAGGTGACCAAAGTATTTGAGTTTCATCTTCAGTACCTGGCCTTCTAAAGAGCAGTCAGGGTTGTAACTCTACTCAGCAATAAGAGCTGTGTTTTTACTCAGAAGTAAGGAGGACTGAATTACTCAGCAGTGCTTCCAGATAGCACCACAGATACAACATTTTGGCATGTCCCTCCACCAGACTTGCCCAACTGGGGTACAAATTTTTGCAGAGGGAAAGAGAAGTGTTGAAGATGGCTGCTCAGATTTTGAAAATAGCTTGGAAAAGGAGGTAGGACTCCTTTCTGCACCCTTCTCTCATTCACTGCTTTGGTTCCTGACATTTCCACCAGAGGAGCCACAGACTGTGTGGCTCTGCTAACATGAGAAATGCAAAATGGACCCTGAAAGTTTCCGGGCCCAAGAAGAGATGTGCTTATCCATGCGGCTGGGACAGCTTGCTAAGCAGATCTTTGATGCTGAGCACTTCTCGGCTGTTATTTTCCCTGGCCTCCCAAACCTCATTTCTCCTTCCACTTCTGCATCACTCCCATCACCTCCAGACACCGGCACTTCCCAAACAAGGTCACCAACTCTTCATGCCGCTGAGTTCCCCAGAACTCTCCATGAGCCAAGATGGTAAGTTAAACAAGCAAGGGACGCGAGAAGACAGAAGTGGCTGAGGTTCAGCCATCGACTCTCCATTTGGCTCCCGAGATGTGCATACCCAGACACGTCTACTCAGAAGTAAATCCCATTAAGTTCAGTGAGGGTATAGGAATGTAGACTCGGTGGACATCAGTAGCCAGTTTCGGTTGGAGGAAAAGTATCTTTAAAAACCTGCTATAAATTTCACAATACCACACTGCTTTGAGCTCTCTAGCTCTCCATTCTGCTGCCCTCTAGTCCTGGGAATTTGAACATGTGTGTTCACACACGTGTGTTTGGACATGCCCATTTTTTCACATTCAGAAAGCTAAGAGGTCCAAGGGAGCAGAAGAACCCCAGAACTGGGCAATTTACATCAACTATTTTTTTAAAAAAAGCAGAAGGCAATAATGGGGTGAAATTAGGACAAAGTCAGGATTAGGGAGCAGGAAAGAGGAACACCCCTGGGCAAGCAAATGCCACTTAGTGATGACGATGGCAAATATTTATATACTGAGCCCCAGATGCAACAGCAGTCCCATCACCGTGGAAGGAAGATGGGCACAAATACCAGTTGGGAAACAAGCTCTGCACACCGAGAAGGCGAGAGACAAGACGTGACGGGTTTTGGTGGGTGCCCGGCTGGAGCCAACCACGAGGCCAGGTGAGTTGGATGCGAAGGGTGCTACTGCCACCCAAAATGGCAGCCATGCGCCCTGCATGCCCCACCTTTTCCATCGCACTGAGTCAAGCGATAGTGGGTGGCTCCTGACACCATTTCTCCACCCCTGCATCACTTCAGCGGCTGCTCCTGGCAAAGGGCAGATAGGCATGGAATGACTGGAGTCGAAGATGCCGGTGGTCTTTCTAGCTGTTGAGAGAGGGGAGCTAGACTCAGGGCTGCTGCATTTGGCAGCCGGCTCTCCTTCAGCCTCGCCTGAGAATGGCCCAGCTGGACCGTTTCCCCTGGGTTCCAAGCCCTCTCTTCCTGGAGAAAAACATGAAGCCTCGGCAGGCCGGATGGGTAAACTCTAGGCCAGGATGGGGCCCCTAGGTGGGACTAGGTCTTGGCTTGGATCTTTCCCGCCTCTGCCTTACAACAGTTGTGTCTGTGTGTGTGCCCAAGAGTCTCTGGAAGCACAAGCTATAAGGCTGGCTCAAGCCACATTCCAGTAAAATATCTCTGGCAGAGAGTCATATCAGGTCCTTCCAAGTCACGATGGGCCACAATCGAAACAGCCACGTTCGTTCTGTTTCCCTCTAAACCCCTTGCAAGGAGAGCCTCGTGCATCCGCCTCTGGGCGCCAGGGGTGAGATGCTTCATGGCGGCCTGAGAGTGACGGAAGGGCAGCCCACCCGGCCCCTGTGCCCATCCGGGAGAGCTCCTTGTGCCAACAGACACCGCAAAGTGTGAATCGAGCACACGCTTATTTGGAAGCACAGAGAGAGGTAATGAATCTCTCAAAATGGGGCGAGAAATCGCAGCCTAAGGGAAGAAAACTTTGTTTCCAGAGTGGCTCACAGGATGACTGGGGATAACTGCCCCGGGGACGGGATCTGACAGAGCCCCCTGCCCAAGTTCCCCAGTGACTGCGGAACATGGCATCCTTCCCCCAGTACTGGAGGTAATATATGGCCATCATGACAGGTAGTCCTTGGTAACCTTCTGCACATTCTCCCCCCTTAAAAACAACACTGAATGTGGCAACAGGAACGGGAAACATCTAGTGGTGCTCAAGCTGTTTTTATGGCGTGAATCTTTGAGGACCAAATGGTCTGCTATTCAGAGAAGCTCATGCCATAATCAATGGTTTCTCCTTAAGATGCCACAAGACTCTTAGTTAATTCTTCCTTAGGCGATGACCTTAATTTTTGGAGCAGCTCTAGAGAGGCAGCAAGAGAAGGAATAACAAGGGAAAAGGACAAACAAACCTTCAGGAAGAAAATCAAAGCAAAGCAAATATTTCCCTCCCCATTGGAAATGGTTTTCAACTGCAGGGGGGAATCTGCCAGGCATCTGCACATGGCTGACCCCTCCAGAGCTTTGGGCCTACAGTTCCCACCAGTCAGCTGAGCCAAAAGTGGGGGATGCTGGGAGTTGTAGGCCAACACATCCGGAAGGTGTTTTGTCCACCCCAGGTAGGGGCCACAAACTCCTTGCCCTTTTGGGAAGTGGAGGTTCTGGGAAGCTTCTGCTCGGCCATCTTTGTCAGTGCACAAAACAAGGACCTGGATGCTAGAAACAGAAGTTATGGCTTGACTCTGCAACATACTAATACCTTGTGCAGACAAAAGTCCTCCGAGCATGTAGCTTCTGCCATGGACTAAATAACCACCGGCTGCTTAAGTATTATCACTCTCATACATCAAGTAAAGCAGGTGTGTAACAAAACGCTTTAATTTATTTAAAAATTTTCTATACTGTCCATTGCTAAAAAAAAGGTCTCTGGATAGCTTACAAGAAAGGAAACCAGGAACAAGACACTGCATCTAAACTAGTAGTAAAAATGGGATAAAACCAATTTAAGCTTTAATTACAAAGTATTATTTTTTCTGTACCACCTGACCAATGGAAAGGCGCACTTCGTATCAGTAAAATATAGCACGGAAAGAACATGCAACGCATATAGATTCTCATTACAAGGATTTCTCAAAGGTGCTTTGGAAATGCCAGAGGGTGCAATGGGCAGAGCCCCACCCCACAAGATAGTGGAAACAGCACACGATTAATTCTGGAAACAAATGCTCCCAATTAAATAGAAACGAAGGAGGGCTTGAATCCAGTGCAGAGCAAAATTGTGGAACAACGCACTGCCCTTACTCAATCTGACGGCATCACCCAGAAGGCTTGGATTACAACAACCATCATCCCCAGCCAGCATGCCCGACCTGGGGGTGCTGGACTGGGGGTGGCAGATAAAGGAACAAGGCCTGGAGTGCTCACCTTCACATAGTCGTATTCGCAAAGATACGATGATTCAAGATCGAAATGCATGAAGTAGAGCTTGACTCGGAAACCGTCTGGCACGGAGATATTCCAGGTCACCTCCGAGTCACTGGGGTAGGCATCGGGGAAGCTGGGGGACTGGATCTCCCCAAACATGTCCGTCAGCTCGATGGTGTCTGCCTGGGTGAGGTGAAAGGCGCAGAGGGACCAGACGAAGAAGTACCTGGGCAAGACACACACAGATCCAGAGTGACCCCCTTCCGGACAGCCCCGCTTCCCCTCCAGGTTCCTTCCACATCTGCACTCACTGGCCACAGTCCCAGGAAAGCCAAATGTGCCCTGCAGCCGGGACACGGAACGAGCACCACAGTTTCAGCCGCTGTGCACGCTGGCGAGACCGCGAGCCCGAGGCGTGGGCGATCCGGTCGAAGTGCAAGAAGCTCAGTGGGCCAGTCGCAGAATCTCAGCCTAACCTACCCTGCAGGGCTGTGGTTGTGAGGGTAAAATGGAGATGTGGAGATGCCTATGAGCAACACGGTGGTTGCCTGCCAGAGGAGGAAAGCAGGGATACAAATGTCATCGTCATCATCATCTCCTTTCTGAAACCAGCAAAAGCAGTTTCCAAATAATAATCACAATACAAAACAGTGAGAAGATGAAAACAGACGGACAGCTTTAAAAACCAGAACACCCTTGATGCACCCTGCCTTTGTAGCCCACACTCCGTTGCATAATTTACTCATAGGTAGACCTTAAATCTAGTTCTTTCATGATGTCGTCATCTGCAGGATCAATGCCTGTAAATTTCAGCCACCCTCTTTTTGAAGTTCTGTTTTCTTTGGATGGGAGGGAACACACTGGAGTTGTTCCATGTTTTTGTAAAAAGCAATGCAATGGAATGCAAACACTATTAATAACGATTCAAGGATAATTAGCCATCTTGAAAGGAGACAAAGGCAAACTGGCTAGCCCCCAACATTCTCTCCTGGAATGAAGAGGAAAGGTCAGGAGGCTTAATTAGGGGTGGTGAGCTACAGGTGCTTGCCCCCCCCCCTCAAGCTAAGATGGCCTGAACCAAAGACTCCTCTCTGGGGGGAGCTGCCGGAAGCAGCCACATAGGCTTTTCTTTCACTGAGGCCGGGGTGGAGAAGCTGCAGTCCTTCAGACAATGCTGGTCTGCAACTCCCATCATTCTTGGATTGTGGCTCTGGCTGGGGTTGAGAGGAGCTGGAGTCCCGGAAGAACCACATCCTCTTGCTGCTTTCTGCTGTAAGGGGTTGTAGTTACAAAGAGTTTTACCTCCCTTTGGGCAGGATCTTCATGGAAGTCAATCGATGCATAAGGTAAACAGAAAGCCAGGAGAGATTTCCCATTTCTGGGAATTTGTGGTATCTAAAGGGTGTCGAACTGCCAAGTGGCTGAAGGTTTTGGGCCCACAAGAGAGTGACGTGCTTGGCTGAGGAATTTATTGAAGGGACTTGACTTGGGGTTGATTTTATATGCGGATGGGCTGACACTGGGCACATGTGAATGAGATATAGAGCTGATCTGGCAGCCAGTTCAGAACAGGGACAGTTAATGAGCCACAGTGGGGAAGGTTGGCCATTCTTCCCCCTCCTTAGGAGTTGAGGTTTGCAACAAACAGCCTTCGAAGTCCCCTCCAACCGCAGAGGCATCAAGCCAAGGGAAAAAGCTGCTCAGAAAATTGAGAGCCACATTCTCCATTGACGTCTGTCGGTCTTCTCTCTCTCTCTCTCTCTCTCTCTCTCTCTCTCTCTCTCTCTCTCTCTCTGGGGTGGGGTGTTCATGAAGCAACCCAAGGTGTGCTGACAGATGATCAGGCTGCTTCCCATAGGCAAGGGGGACACTGGAGGGTCTGCCACTGATCCATCACCCTTTTGAAAAATATACACATGTTGAGCCCCAAATAGGCACATATTATTATCTGATTGGATTTGTGCACGTGCACACTTGCACATTTCAATGTGCCTGAAAATGGCTTTGTTCACCTGGGCAAAATCCTGGAAGGTCTCTCCAGTCAATGTGCATTGGGTACCCCACACGATCATTGACCAGACAGGCTGCCAAGAGCTTTAGTTTCTACTTTGTGTTCTCTTGACAGCTGTCAAAAGGTGAGCTGTCAGGAGAAATCAAAGCTGTAAATGATCTTTTTTCACAAAAGGGGCATGTCCAGTGCCCCTCTTACACTGAGATTCCCAAGGGTTATATTTTGAGGGAAGAACTTGACTCTTCTGGAGTACTGTGTTCAGTTCTGGGCACCAAGATTTAAGAAAAATACAGAAAAATTAGGAAGGATCCAGAAGAGAGCAACGAAAATGATCTAGGGCAATGGTAGTAAACCTATGGCATATGGCCCCCGTGGGCACGCAGAGCCCTCTCTGTCGGCACACGAGTCAAGCCACCCCAGCATTGCCCCGGCAGCTGAGCATCGGATAACAGTGCGCATAGGGGCCATGCGCATGCTCGGAAAGGAGTAGTGGAGCCTGGTGATGACATCACAAGCCGCAACCCATCAGCCACGACTCGTCCGAGCTTTCGCAAGGCTGGTCAGTGGGCTGCCAAGGATAGATATATATTTGCTTGAACAGGCTGTGAGGTGTTTTTTCTAAGCTAAAACCTCAGTTTTCGGGTTTTATTGCTGTGTTGGCACTTTGAGATAAATAAGTGGTTTTGGGTTGCAGTTTGGGCACTTGGTCTCTAAAAGCTTTGCCATCACTGGGTAGGGTTAGAAAAACGAGGAGTCCTGGCATGATTTTGATGGTTGGAATGTGTTCAGAATGGGCAGCAATGTTGAGCTGTGCAGGAAAAGCTACTCAAGGAAGGCTTTTTCAAAATCCCATTATTTTCAATGGAACATTCGCCCTATATTAGGGTTAGGGGAGTGCACCAGGGTAGGGTTAGGGTTCAAAAAACGAGGTGCCCTGGCATGATGTTGATGGTTGGAATGTGTTTAGAATGCAGAGAAATGTTGAGCTGTGCAGGAAAAGCTACTCAAGGAAGGCTTTTTCAAAATCACTATTTTCAATGGAACATTCGCCCTATATTAGGGTTGGGGAGTGCACCAGGGTAGGGTCAGGCCAGTGGTGGAGAACCTTTGGCAAGAGTTCCGCAGCGGGCATGAAAGAGCCCTGTCAGCACGCGAGCCAAGTCGCCCCAGCATCGCCCCAGCAGCCGAACATCAGATAACAGCATCCAAAAGGGCCCTAACCCTAACCCATTCCAACCCTAACTCTCAGTTTTCAGGTTTTATTGGCACTTTGCGACAAATAAGTGGGTTTTTGGTTGCTGTTTGAGCACTTGGTCTCTAAAAGATTCGCCATCACTGATCCAGGGCCTGGAAACACTGCCTGAGAGAATTGGACATGTTCAACTTCGAGAAGAAGACTGAGGGGGGACATGGTATCCCCCTATATGTATCTCAAAGGTTGTCACAGAGAGGAAGGCCAAGATCTCTTCTTGCTGATGCCGGAGTGCAGGACACGGAATGGTCCTAGTTTTTAAATTATTGATTGTATTTTTATGTTTATTTTGGATGTTGTGAGCTGCCCCGAGGCTTTGTTGCAATGAGGGTGGCATAGAAATGTTTTAAATAAAATAAATAAAAATAAATAAATAATCACTTCAAGTTGCAACAACCCAGGTTCAGGCTGGACCTCAGGAAGAGCTTCCTCACTGTCAGAGCAGGACGACAGTGGGACCAGCTGCCTGGAGAGGTGGGGGGCTTGCCCACAATGGAGACATTCAGAAAGAAACTGGGCAGCCACCTGAGTACCTGGCCTGATACCCAGCAAACTGCAGACCCAGCAGGGCAGCCCTTCCCTCATGGCTAGGGAAGGAAATGGCCATCGACCTGCCAGTGTGGGAAGTCCCAGGCCCATAACCCAAGGCGGAACCTGGGCCTCCGAGGGCTCGGTCAAGACCACGTTCCACAGGCAGCCACTGGAATCCTAGCGCAGTGGAGCGGAATGGGACCCAAAGGGCCATCAGGGTCTTCCCCTGCTCGACGCAGCGCTCCACGTTCAAGGATCCCCAACATGCCAGATGGCTGTCCGGCTGCATCCCGGATGCCTCCAGTCTGGGAGAGCCCACCACCTCGCCAGGGCATGGCTTCCAGGGCTCAGCTGCTCTCACCATCAGGAGGAGTTTCCTGATACCCGCTGGAATCCGGCTGCCTGTAACTGGAGCCCGTCATTCTGTGTCCTGCCCTCTGAGAAGATCTAGAAGAGATCCTGGCCGAAGAGGGCTATTAAAGAGGAAATAAACAACCACACTTTCCCCTGTACTTCCGGTCATAATGTCATGCATGCACAACTCAGCTTTTGCCAACTCCAGATAACCTCGCAGGGGATGAGGGGAGTTGTAGCCCAACACACCTGAAAGGTGTGGGTCGGGGATGGCTTGCAGGGAAGGTCTTCCTGGCACCCCCCCTTCCTTCCTTCCTTCCTTCCTTCCTTCCTTCCTTCCTTCCTTCCTTCCTTCTTTCTTATGATAAGCAGCTGGGTTTGAAAAGCCAATGGCTATTTTAGAAAACAGACAGGGCCAGGCAGCCAATTGTCCTTTGTTCAATAAGCAAGGACAGCCCTACATCTGAAGCACTGCCCTGCCCAACTCCGGTTCGAAGATGAAGAGCCGCGAGGCCGGTTGCCCACCTGGAGAGGAAGCGCTCCACAGACGTGGCGGGCACGTGGGCCACCTGCTAACAGCCTTCCAGACTGCGGTGAGATGCACTGAAGTTGTGCACGCTTAAATGTGCAGCTCCGCACATGCATCAGTACATGCAAATTTATGCTAAGCGGCGTCATCACTGCTCCCATTTGCTCTTGGTGTTGATTAACATGCTCTGCCGCTCTGGTACTCATTACATGCAAAATGTCTGCAAGATAGAGGGGTTTAATTTTGACTTTTACAGTGGCCCCTTATAAAAAGTGGGTGAATGGAGGGCGATTCTTGCTGTTTTCCGTTGCATGTTCACTCATCTCAAAGGGAACGTGTGTGTCTCTTCTGTGGGGCCTTGAGTGGCCTTTGGATCTGCAGGCACCTCCCCTTAGGAAAAGGCTGGTCTTCTTCTCCACCTGAAAGCAGGGCCGTCTTCACGCACGGGCCTGATGGGCACTCGCCCGTGGGCCCCATACTAATCTGTGCATGTTAACCCTTGGAAAACTGGAACACTTCCAAAATTAACAGTAGTTGTAGTTGTCACAGGGGCCCCAGTACACTGCATTGCCCGGGGCCCATCATGCTGTTCAGACGGCCCTGTCTGAAAGGGGAAGCCAGCTGCTCCGTTGGCTTGGTGGTCCTGGGAATGCTGGGGCTTTGGAGAGCTGCCGGAGCCCTCAGTGGAGAGGGGCTTGCCCTAGCCCGGCACATGGGTTCTAGACTGACAAGGCCAGGAAGGGCCACGGACGGAAGCTGTCTCTCAGGAATGTGGTCCCAAGCCAGGCTGGCTTGCATAGGTCAGGCTGCTCTGGACTCGAAAGGTCAGTATAACGAGTACCTCAAATGGAGCCTGGACAGCGACTGGGACTCCATGTAGATGCTGGGCTTCTGGTGCAGAGAATCCTCTCGGCAGGGGAGCTGCAGAATTCAGCACCAGCTGAAGCAGGGAGCCAGGTGTCCTACTTCACCTGGTGTGGAATGGGCTCTCACGGGGGGTCGTTGAGGCCCCATCGGTGCAGGTGTTCAAGGATAGGCTGGACATGCACATGGTGGGCCTGTCGTGAGCGGAGCCGGCTGGAGCCTGGGGTCAGACTAGATGGCCTAGGAGGCTCCTTCTGGCTCGCTCTGTTTCTATGTTTCCTGCATAATGGAGGATAGTCCTCTAGTCTGAAGAGCTGGCAGGGGACAATTCTTTACCCAAAGATGTCCTCTCTTTGATGGACAAAGAGATAAAGCTTGTTTAAAGACGGGGTTCCTAAGACAGCAGAACAAGCCTTGAAGTTGCTCACCAAGTCGCCCTCTCTCCTATAGCGAGCTGTCCTGTGTTTCTATTTAAAGCGTAGTTGCCATTTCTCAGTCTGCACCTAGACGCGAAAGTGTGCATATGAAAATGATATGCAAATTGCACCTTTGGTTCTCTTTCTGCATTATGCATTTCCTCTGTTTTGGCAAGGTCTGCATGCAGCCTGGAACGGAAGCTTCTGCAAACTTCACCCGTCTTCACAATAGCTGAGCAGTGACTGTTAGCAACCTGATGCAGGTGGGGCCCGCCCATGAACGCAGGTAGATTTTATGTGGGGCATCCTTTTAGAAAAGCATCCGTTGCACGGACCAGCTGGTCAGAAGACTGTGTCTGTTCTGCGGAAGGGACACAGGGGCCTAGTTCCTCATGCTGCCCCTGCTTCCGCCTGCGGAACAACTGGCAGGAGCTAAGGTTGCTTCTCCAGTAGGACTCCATCTCTGTAAGACACCTACACACAGCTGGAGGCCAACTTGACCAGGATTTACCTCCTTCAAATGTGTGTGCTTTCTCTGTGCAACATAGAAACATAGAAACAGAGCGAGTCAGAAGGGGTCTTCCAGGCCATCTAGGCTGACCCCGGGCTCCAGCCAGCTCTGCTCACGACACGCCTACCATGTGCATGTCCAGCCTGTCCTTGAACACCCTCACCAGTGGGGCCTCAACCACCTCCTGGGGAAGCCCATTCATAGAAATATAACACAGAAACAGAGTGAGTCAGAAGGGGCCTCCTGGGCCATCTAGTCTGACCCCTGGCTCCAGCTGGCTCTACTCACAACATGCCCACCATGTGCATGTCCAGCCTGTCCTTGAACACCCTCACCAGTGGGGCCTCAACCACGTCTTGTGGAAGCCCATTCATAGAAACATAACATAGAAACAGAGTCAGAAGGGGCCTCCTGGGTCATCTAGTCTGACCCCTGGCTCCAGCTGGCTCCACTCATTCCATACCTGAGGGGTCCTAACTGTCAGGAATGCCTTCCTGGATCCACACTGAACCTTGGCCCTGGAGCATGGCAGTGCCATGAGACGCGCTTCAGGAATGCCATGGGTATGGAATCCAGTGCAGAAGAAATGTCGCATAAAGAGAAGCCCGAAGAAGGCAAGGCTTGAATGGATGTCTGTGTGAAGGGACCGGAAGATCTACTGCGTTTGGTGGTGGAAACAACTTCCTGGGCTCATAACCCTTGAGATTAAGTGCATGCTGCTTGCACCAGCTTCTGGTAAACCCCACCCCCCGACCTTTGATTCTGCCACCCAGAGCTGGATCAGCGCGGATCTAAAGCGTCTCGCATAAATATTTGGAATTTGGGAGTTCCCAGCATCATCGTTTTGGCTGGGGATAATTTTGTATTGCTGGGGTTAAGCCTGACCAGATTTCAAGGAGGGATTTTGAGGGCTGCTCAGCATCCATCCTTTTGCATGGCAAGCGGCCCTTCACATGGTCGCTATCAGGGCTTATTATTCAAATGGAGGCGGCAAATCGGTTGTGACTGCACCCTATTCACAAAGCAGAAAACAAACACTGTCCTTACTTAATCTGGGGAATGATAGTTTTCTAGAATTAATTAGAGGATCCCACAAATACACTCAGTAGGTTTAATGTATTTACTTATTTATTTCAATTATGGCCCACCCTTCAATACAAAGAGCCTAAGGCAGATAAAGACCTGTATCAAAATGACCGTTAAAATAACTCTAAAGTCACAGATGTGAGAATATACAATAAAACCCCAGCACAATCAACACAAACAGCACATGGAGCACTTGCTTAGTGTCTCAAAGTGCCCCAGGGAATTCACTTTTAACAGACAGCAGGGCAGACAGCGGAAACGTCTCTTAGAAGAATGCTCCACAGCTGGGAAGCCACCATCAAACATAGAAACATAGAAACAGAGCGAGTCAGAAGGGGTCTTCCAGGCCATCTAGTCTGACCCCCGGCTCCAGCCGGCTCCGCTCATGACATGCCCACCATGTGCACGTCCAGCCTGTCCTTGAACACCCGCACCGATGGGGCCTCAACCACCTCCCGTGGGAGCCCATTCCACACCCTCGGGGTCCCGACTGTCAGGAAATGCTTCCTGGCATCCACATGGAACCTGAAGGTCCTGCCATGTGTTCTAGCCGGT
Source organism: Varanus komodoensis (assembly GCF_004798865.1). NCBI lineage: Eukaryota > Metazoa > Chordata > Lepidosauria > Squamata > Varanidae > Varanus > Varanus komodoensis. The sequence goes on along the minus strand of NW_025336508.1, from coordinate 1,347,881 downwards.
AAAGGCTGTGTGTTTGGCTACAAGCAGGGAAAGCTTCCACTTTGCTTCAGCTAAACATTTTTAAATGTCACCAGCAGTGCCTGAAGGCAGAGGAAGCCCCTCTCCAAATAGTGCCAGAGTGTGTCTTGTGCTGAGGGGAGAGGATTGCTAAATATACCACATGCACGCACGCACCCCCCCTTCCCTTTCAACCTTATCGGACAGAAGCAAAGCAACCCACCGGTATTGTTGGTTTCAGGAAACAATGGTTTCCTACTAGAGCCAATCAACATTCATGGGACCACAATGAGATAAAAACACACTGACTAATTTGGAAATGTTTGGTGCATTCTCAAATGTTTGGTCACGCAAATGGGTCCGTGTTAAATTGGCATTTTTATAGATGGATTTTAGCATATTGGCAATTGTTTTCATGGTGAGATGGACTTCAGTTAACTGGTGGAGCTGCAGCCCAGCAAGAGAAGAGGTGCTGTCCGTGCAGAAGGTCCCAGATTTAATCCTTGCAGCATCTCCAAGGAGGGCTGGGAAAAGTCCAGCTGAAACCTGGCTGAATGTCTGCTGCCAGCCAGCATCAATAGTACTGGGCTGGACTGGGCCAAGGTCTCAGTAAAGAACGTCCCCCACGTTCCTGGATGCCCCCCTCCCCCCGGCCCAATGAACAGAGGCTTGCACTTTAAAACTGTATTACGGGGCAGAAATTCAGCAGGCCCATAGCAAGTTGTGAATCTAAACTCCAAATGGACCGATGAGCAACCAAACAATACCATTCGGCTTTTATTGTTTATTAGTTACATTTGGCCTCTGCTTTCTCCCCTTCACTTGCCTTTTCCTGAGATTAGAACAACTAGAAAACCAGACGCTCTTAGGCCATTTTGTGGGCTAAGAGCTTCACAGGCAAAAAGGAATCTTTCTCCAAAGAAGGATCCTGTGACACCTCAAAGCTGGTGACTCTCCTTGAAGAGGCATTCTGTGTAACTGGAAATCTTGTTATTTTCTTATCACAGCTCTTTAGGAGCACAGTGCCATCATTTCAGACCCTGGACTTCATGCTCTTATTGCGCGTGGCTGAGGAGGGGGGCATGTGCCATTCCAGTTAATATGTGGCACAAAAGGAACATTTTGCTTGTCTCTCCACTCCACTGCAACATTCTCCAGCTTTTCAACTGCTTCTTCATTCATAATATGTCAGATTCAAACAGAAAACCTGCTTGCTAACTCTGATTTAAACATACACACACACACAAACACACACCGAGAGAGAGAGAGAGAGAGAGAGAGAGAGAGAGAGAGAGAGAGAGAGAGAGAGAGAGAGAGAGAGAGAGAGAGAGACAAACACACACAGAGCTCAGGGCTCACGTGTTTCATATTTTAAACTTATTAAATCATTGCTCCTTTATCAGTATGGGAATAAAACTGAGTTTGCTTCTCAGATGCTCCCTACATTACTTGGAGGATCAGCACCATTTAGTTGGGGAAAAGGGTAATTTCTACTGACATGTGAATCAAGTGAACATCTGTGGCCATGTTCACGCCCTCGCAGTTGTCCCCGGACTATAAAACAGTTTCAAAAACGCGAGGCGAGACGGATGCTTCGGTGAACAGCCCAACAGTCCAGGTGTTAACGCCAGGTCTGCTCGCCGCTACCTGCATCACTCTCCACTCCTGAGGTGGTCCTTTTTCCCTCCTCCCAGAGTGCCGCTGAACTCCCAGTTTTGACTCCGGGTGCTGGACAGATGCACCGGGGACTTCAAGGTGCCCCCTCGGTTTGTCAATCCTAAAAATGACCAAGGAATCAGTCCGCACACCTGCGAATACGACCTGAGCAGGACTTGGGTGGGGGATGCTTGGGAATCTGTGTTTTTAGAGGCAACTAAAACCTTATTTTAACTGTTAATAGTATTTATTTATTTTACTCTTTGGCCAGGGCGACTTAATTTATACTGTTAATTTATATTATTTTAACGAAGTTTATTTATGTTTGTGAGCCGCCCGAGGCTTTGGCGAATGGGGCGGCATAGACATTTTCTAAATAAATAAATAAATAAATCTCTGCTGGGGGTTGTTTTGTCTCTCTCAAAACTTTCTTTCCCCCTCTGAAATTCAGCCGCACCTTAACAATAGGCAGGTGCATGGGGGTGCCAGGAGCGAGGGCAGCCCCAGATCCGACCTTGGCAAGAATCAGCCCTTTTCTGACCCAGTCCCTTCTCCAGCCTCCAGCATGTCCACAGATGAGCAGGAGATGCAAATCACGGGTTGCCATGACCTTCCCGGCAGGAGAGAAATTCGCAAGTGAGAAATTAGCTTGCTCGCTTTTTGCACTTCCCAGCAATTTGCAGGGGGCTGCGCTCGGCATCGGAGGACCCCTTTCACAACTCTGCCGGAGTGATCCCTTTTCAGGCCAAAAGTGACCCCCTTCCCCTCTTCCAAGCCCCTCCACAAACAGCCTTCCCGAGAGGCGCATTTCACGCACCGTACACTGTCACTTCGGAAAGCACAGTCCAAAATCGCTCCACAGCCAGCGCTGGCACCAGACCTCCTTCTCTCTTTTCACCTTCCCTCCAGATCTGTCGCAAGGGCAAGCGGAGGCAACTGCCAAGAGCCAGAGCCCTTGCCAACTGTTCAGAACCCAAAAGCAGAGCCACTCACCTCATTTTTCCTCCGGTGGGTCCCCGCGTCTGTGGTGCTTCCCGATCCGATACGGGAGAGGAGTTTGTTGCTATCAGTTTGTTTGTCCTCACAGTTCGGCTGTCTGGCTTATCTTTGTCCGGAGATTTGGGAGTGGGGGGGGGGGAGAGAGAGAGAGAATGTGTGTGTGTCGGGGGCTCGCTGGCATTCTCCATGCTGGTCACGCCTCCCTCTCTCTGCAACAGTCACTCCCCCCCTCCACTTCTCCATGCACACTCTCGACATACAAACAAACCTGCCAGGCCAGGAGCGAAAGCTCGGCTCCCCGTTCCAGCAGTCTCGCAGCCCCGTGGCATGAAAACGTCTCAATCATTGCGCCGTGCAGAAGTGAGAGTTAGGAATTTGTCTCCCTAACGCGGCACAGTTGCGTGTTGTCAGAATCCACCCCCCCGCTGCCGCGTTGCCAGATGGCTCGAGCAGAATACCACATTGGCGGCTCAGTGGGGCACCAGAACTCTGGCAGGAGGGGAAGCTCAGCAGAGGCTGCCCAGAATCCTTCCCCCTTTCCATCCCTGCTCCACGTGAATATGGGGACGGATGCAGGCCCCGAGGATGCTCTCTTGCTGCAAGACTATGCGCGTCACAGGTTTGACGGGGTCGGATTTATGTCCTGATGTTTGTATGATGCGCTCCAGGCTCTCCGTCCTCCACCTGGGAGTCTATGAATGCCAGCAACTTAATTCGACCTGGAACCATTTACGGAGGGGACCGCAGAATGGCACCGAAGCAAACAGGACTTTGGGGGCTCCCCAGCCTCACGCTGTGGGGCAGACCCATCCCCCGGGCTGCTTGCACAGGGGCTTCTGCCTAATTTTAATGAAAGCTTAAGTTGTTTCTGGAGAATTTGCTTCCTGTGAGCAGAGCTCTTGTGCAGCATTCGGAGAAACATCACTGCCTCGGGCCAGGATGACGGCTGCTAAACAGAGGCAGAGAGAAATGCATCGAGTGGGAGAGCCCGGAGGGGAAGGGCCTGGGGCACCGCTCTCCGTGGGATCTGCAACTTCTCCGGAACCGGTTCTGCCATTAGGCGAAGCAAGGCAGCCACCTTGCATGGAGGCTGTGGAAGAGGCAGCCCCAGCGAGGGGGGGGGGGCGCAGATGCTGCGGAATCTGCCTGCATCTCCTGTGCTGGCCTGTTGCACTGTGGTGTGGGGGAGAGTCAGTGTGGCCTAGTGGTTAGCGTGCTGGGCTGGGGTGCAGGAGACCCGGGTTCTAGCCTCCGCTGGGCCATGAAGGTGCCTGTAGGCCAGTCCCTGGCTCTCAGCCAGGCCTACCTCACAGGGTTGCTGTGGGAATAAAATGGAGGGTCGGTGGAGGAGGAGCATGTAAACTGCCTTGGGCTCATTGTGGATGGGGATGAACGTTATGACGATTAATATTTCTGTTGCCCGATATTAATAATGGCTACATGTGCATTGATCAAATGCTGCAAATGCGTTATCTGGTTTTGGTTTCCTTGGAAGAAGAGAATTCCTTGGAAGGGGCAGGTTAAACATTTGATGATGATGATGATGGACGATCCGGTCACCCGTGCCAAAGTAAACGTCAGTCCTGCAGTGCAGATGCCTGTGGAGCATCTTGACTTCCGCCTCAGGTGGTACCATGTACTTCGTTTCCAAACGACGCCAGTGCCCCCTTGAGTCGCCGGGCTCCGATTCCCATCCTGGAGACTTGGCCCACCCAGAAATCCAGACCTGATCAGGCCGTTCCTAGAACAATTCAGTGCAGGCAGCAATTCACATGGTGGCATCGCCTCTCTGTGAAAGGCCATTTCATTCTGAGCGTGGCTTTCAGTCACCTCCCATAAGCAGAGCTGGCAAGAAACAGCGACGAAATGCAAAACAAAGGACTCCTCGGAGATTCAGAAGTGTGACCGGAGTAATCCCTGGATGAGACTGAGAGAAGACGGTGGTGCGGGAGACGCTGGGCATTTTCTCCTGCAACAAAGCCATTCCTTAGAGTTCGTAATAGCTGTTTATGCACTTGGCCTTGTCCCAAGTTTGTCTGGGAGGAAGATGGGCGGCAGTTGCGTGGAAAAGGTGGCGCGGTTCCTTGCCGATAGCAGGCTCGTGGGTCTTCCTTCGGACACGGCAATTCCTGTGGAACGCCTTCGCCTCGGAGTTAAAGGGGAGCCATCTTCTCTCAAGCGCCGTTCCAGAAATTCCCACCAGCTGTTCAAGGGCTCAGTGGCATTCCTGCAAGGGCGGCTGATTTAATTTTCTTACAAAGCCAGCAGAAACGGCCATGAGGCCGTTTTTGTAGGAGCAGACCATCCACCTGGCCACTCCATTTGGCCGCCCTTCCACAGTTTGGGACTACAACTCCCAGAATGCCAAATGGGGGGGGGGGTGAGTCCCTTTTGGGAACACTGCTGCAGCATCTCAGCCAGGCCGTGAGTCACTTTGGCAGCCCTGAAAACCTTGGCCTGGCTGTCGTTTGACCTAATCCTGCAAGATTCTTCTGAAGTTCTCCCATATTTTACATTAGGGGTGACGGACCTCTTTCCGCCCAGGGTCCAAATTCAATTTCAGAAATGCTTCGGTGGAGCGGGGGAGCGTGTCTCCATGGTGGGCAGGGATGCAGCAGAAGAAGCAGACCCAGATCAGAGGGGTGGGACTCAAAAGACCCCAGCTACCGGCAGAGTTTTGCTAAAACCTCCAGAGGCGTTCCGAGCTTCCAGAATGCGGGAAAATGCACGAAGTGTGTGCGGATACAGGGAAAGGGTGTGGGGGGAGGCGAAAGGGGCAGCCCCCCCAAGGGGCTCAACGGGGACCCCTAGGGGGGGCCAGACCCCCCCCAAGGAGGTTCTTCGTTCTGCCTCATGAATTGTCCATACAAAGAAAGCGAGCAGATATCTGCCGCCACTGTGTATAGCTCACACCTCTGCCTTGGGATCGTAAAAGAGGAGGGGGGGGGTCTCTGAAGGCGTGCAAGGTGACCCTGCTGTTGCCTCGACCCACTTTTATGATGCACGTTAATGGTTACACTGCTCCCGTGCTCGGCCGGTGGAGGGTCCCTACTGGGATAGCCCAGGAAGCCATTTTGAAGGCCACATCTAATGGGGGGTGAGAAAGTGGCCCCGCTCGTAAGGGGGTGGGGAGCTGAGTTAAAAGAAAGAGCCCTGGCACTTCGGGGCTGACCAAGAGGGTCGTTCTCTCCGGGTGTCCGATGTGGGCTCTTAATTCTGGCAGGGGGGCCTTTTGTCCTCCCCCAAGTTTGCCCAACTCTTGCAATATTTTATTTATCGCGACTTGCCCCAAAATGCAGCGTGGCAAAAATGGCATGTGTCTCCGATTCTCCGTCTCATGGGACAGAAACCAAACTCCCCTGGCCCGCGTGTGGTGCCCCTACAATCAGGAACTGCCAGGGAGCGGGAAACATACAACAGTATTTTGTCTCAGATGTATGCATTTTGTGAGCCGCAGGAATTTGGCTGCCGTCCATCGCTTGTTTGCCCGTGCATTTGAGGGCAGTGCGGTAAGCATCCATTTAGCAGCAAACTAACACTTTTGCTGAAATGAGCATTCTTCCTGAGGTGCTGCCACACCAGCCATTTTCTCGCTCAGTCTCTCCACAAAAGCCGGACCGCACCCCCCGCACCCCAACTCGCCGCGTCCCCGTCTCTGCCCCCACCTCCCCGTTGGTGCCGGCATTCCTATAATTGTTATTTTTCATTTCACTCCTGTCGTGCCCCATCACCAAAGCTCTCTGGTCAGTTTGCAGCAATCGATAGAAGCAAAAGAATAAACTGCAACGCGAATGAAGCAAAGCAGCATGAAGTGAAGAACTAAAGCGGCGAAAACTTCCTGTGAAACGGACCCCTCGCAGGGGCGATCTCCTCCGGCCCGTGGGTGGCCGTGTGCTGATTTACTGCGGGAGTGAACTTCTGTGGCGTCTGTGGCACAGTCCTTGCAGACGTGTCTGGGCTGTCGAGCCATCTCCTCGCCTGGGAGGGAGGCGAAGGGGCTGGGTGAGACCCCGTGGCAGATTCACAAAATTGGCCACGTTTGTCTTTTTGTGGGGCTTCCCCATCTCACTGCAGGGGTGGCAGAAGAGTGTTAATTTCCTCGAGGCTCACAATAATAGGCTGCCTGCTGTCATCAGAGGATTGTCCTGGCTTCTGGAAGGAGGAAACCATCAAAGGCATGAACAAATGAAACTTTCTGCTAAATATTGAGGGTGTTGTTCTGCCCTCCCCCCGCACCCCAATTGCAACGCTTGTAGTGCAAAGCTAGGGATGGAAATCAGTGAAAGGCAGAATAAACACGTGTTTCCAACAGCTGCCAAAACAGCATCTGGAACGGCACCTTCTGGGGTGGCATACGGGTGTGAAGCAGTGGGGAGGATTCCAAAGGGGGCCACAGCAGCACAGGCCCCGCTGCTGGCTGCCCTCAAAGCCGTCTTCAGGCATGGAAGGGCAGCAGTCCTTCTGCCTGGCCGGCCCTTGGACTGGCTTTGGTCTGTGCAAATACTCGGCGCTGAGTTTTCAGCCGATACTCGGTCAACAGAGCAATTCCTTCTGCAGCCGCAGCTCCAGCTGCCAACTAGAGGACCCCTGAGCCAGGGGAGTCCGGGAAATTAGCCCATTCACTGAACAATTGTTCTGGGTAAACTGCTTGATGGCATCACTCCAGGCAGAATCAGTACCCACACAGAGGGACAAGCCCTGCTGGGAAAAAGCCAGCATGGCTTCTGCAAGGTTTTGCCCAGTGATCTGTTGAACTGCCCACAAGCACATAGACAGGGTGGGCCAGTAGACATTGCCGACTGTTCTTCCAAAAGGCTTTTGACAAAGTCCCTTCCCAGAGGCTCCTGGGCGAACGATCCAGCTGTGGAATAAAAGGGCAAACACTGATGACTCACTCACTGATTAAAGAACAGAAGACAGAGGGTGGGAATAAATGGCAGATTCTCCCAATGGAGAAATGTAACCAGTGCCTTGCAGCCTAGTGATAAATGATCTTGAATGAGGAGTCAGTAGGGAGGGTGGTGAAAGCCAAAAAGGTTTGTGAGGAGCTCAAATGGGAGAGCCAGTGTGGTGTAGTGGTTAGAGCATGGGACTGGGACTCAGATGATCCGGGTTCGAGTCCCTGCTCAGCCATGGAGCCCACTGGGTGACCTTGGGCCAGTCACAGACTCTTGGCCCAACCTACCTCACAGGGTTGTTGTTGTGGGGATAAGATGGACGAGGAGAATGATGTGAGCTGCCTTGAGCCCTTTGTAGGAAAAGGGCAGGATATAAATCAGAAAATAGAATGAATGAATAAATAAATAAATCTCTCCAAGCTGGGAGAAGGGGCCTCAGCTCAGTGTAAGAGCAGAGTAATGGATGTTGCCATTCCAACTCCAAGCAGTGGCTGAGCAAGAAAGAGACCTTGGGGTAGCGGAGGACCGCCCGGTGGAAATGTCCACCCTGTGCACAGATGCTGTGAAGAAGACCCTCTCCATGCGAGCCATCCTTCAGGCGCAGAATAGAAAACAGAGTGCCAAAATCTCACTCCCCTTATGCAAATCCCAGGCGTGACTGGCCTTGGAATATCGTGCTCCGTTCTGGTTGCCTTACCTGAAAAAGGATGTTATTGGGTTGCAAAAAGCACAGAGAAGGGCAACAAAAATGGTCCGGGGGTGGAGCAGGTCCCTGTGAGGAGCCACTGTGACAACCGGGGCCGTTCAGTTTAGAGAAAACGGGAGGAAGGGGCAGCAGGATGGAGGGGCTCAGCACAAGGCACGGGGTGGCGGAGGGGAGAGGGAGATGTTTCCTCCGTCTCCTGTAACACTCAAACTTGGCGTCATCCCATGAAGCTGTTGGTGGGAGCTCTAGGGCAGATAAAAGGATGTACTTCTCCACATGGTGTACAGTTAAACCATGGGATTCGCTGCCCTGGGACATGTGGTGGCCGCCAATCTGGACGGCATTAAACAGGAATTGGCCAGATTCACGGAGGAGGAGGCAGTCCATGGCTACTAGCCTTGCTGGCCAGGTGCTACCTGCTTTCCCAGGGGTGGCACACCTGCCTGCACCAGTTGCTGAGGAGTGTGGGCAGGAGGAGGCCTTGATCCCACCCTGCTTGGGGGATCCCGGGGGCAGCCAGTTTGCCACCATGAGTACGGACTTTCCTCGCATTTTATGAGTGGGGCGAGAGAGTTCTTTCCCATGTGGCCATTCATTCCCTCTACCTACTTTCAGTTTCATTGCAGAACCAAGATCAGGGGACAGCTCAGAGCGCTTTTCCAGCACACAACCTCTAGGTGGCGTCATGCTATAGCAGAACAGTGCAAACACAACTGCGGAAATGGCAGGTTTGGAATATTTCCAATTCTAGAACACCTGGGATAATGCCACTGAAAGACAGGAGGAGCAGAGCTCTCCTGAAGAACCCATGAACCGCTGCGGGTAAAGAATGACATTAAACACCTCGTGCAAAAAAAGATTTGGGTACAAGTTTCCCCCCTCCCTGCAGCCCTGAAAGTAAATACATCACAGATTATGATCTCTCCTGATGCTTGCATTGCTGCCATGGGATGGCCACATTTAAGTCTGAATAAATTTGCATCAAGAATATTGTATGCACACCCCACCTTTTTTCCTCTTGCAAGGAGTCAAGAACAGCTAAGGTGTCGTTCTTTTTATTTTATCCCCACAACAGCCCTGTGAGGTGGGTTAGGTGGAGAGGCAGTGCTGGGCCAGCCGGCCGGCCAGCCCCTGGCCAAGTGGGGCTGAGAACCCGGGACTCTCGCCCACCGCTGCTCCACACCGCAATGAGCAAGGAATACTATTTCGTGCAGACAAATAATTATTCTCATTCCTTGCACGCAATGGCTCCAAGGTGCTGCCCATGGAAGACCAAGGCCGCAGTCACCAGCTTTTGATCAAAGGGCCAAAGACACGCGGCTTTGGAGCTTCGCTTTCAGCAGCGCTGTGAGTCAAGGGTTGTCTGGGGGCAGCTTGTGCCCTGATGCTTTCCCTCTGAGACTGGTAGAAGCTCTGGGGAGGGACCAGGGGCTGCACCTTGCTGGGAAAGGGATGGAGTCACCCTCCCATCTCCTTCCTTGCTGGCTTCTTCTCCTTCCGTGTAGCCCAATGTGTCTGGGGGCAGCTGTTTGCGGAAAGATGCCAGTTCCGCCTTCGAAAGGCACCTTTTCTGCAGCGCCCTCAGCTTGACAGTTCAGTTTTCCTCGCCAGTCTGAACAAAGCTACTGATATGCCCCTTCTTGCCCTCCCGGCCTTCCTCCTCCCCCTCTTCGCAGTGCCAGACCTGAGGCTATGCAAGCTCCTTGGGGCAGGGAACTGCCTCTTTCTTCCACGTGCAAACTGTTGCATGCACCCCCTGATAACAAAAGATGCAACTTTTAATGGATGATTTCTCTCTCCGTGTCTCTTAAAAGCATGTTGAGCGAGCAAATAGGAGTCCCAACTTAATTAGGCAGCAGGTATGTCTAAAACACAGGAATGTATAAAATCTGGAGATGGCAGGTGCAGGCGTGAAAAGGCTTCCGAGAGGCCTGGGAGGAGCAAATGCTTTCTGCAAGGCTGCGTGATCCTGCGTCAGCCCAGCGGCCCATTCTCACCGAGGCCAGACGAGCGAGACCGGCGGCAAAAGTGGCCACAGGCCGCACTCCGGTGCCACGCTCTAGCCAGCCAGGCCCTCTTGCGGGACACGCCATTCCGCCCCAGCATTCTGCCCTGCTCCCTCTACCGCCTGTGGCCACAGAGCCTGCCCCGGCTGGGCTCATTCGCCGCCACCCCTTCGGGACCCTGCGCTGCAAAGGGCGAGGCCTTCTGCAAACCTCGGCGCTTCCCCCGCCCTGCCCTGCCGCTCGCTCCCTCCTGCCTGCAGGTGGCCGGCGGTGGGCGTCTGACTGACCTGGAAGGCAGCAGGTTGGGAAAGGCCTGTTTGGGCAGTGCCACTCTGGTGCACGGGGCTTCCGGGGGTCACGGGGACAGGCATCTGCCCGAGGAGCATCTGCCTATCCAGCTCGGCAGTGCTCCTTCAGGGGCTGCGGCCTCCCTGGTGGGGTCTTTCCAGCCAGGAGTATCAGCGGAGACCCGAGACTTGCCTCGTGCAAAGTGCATCACTCCGCCGTTGCACTGAGCACACCACCTGACAGCAAAGGAAAACGGTCTTTCCAGAAGCGCTGTTTTATTCGTACTCAAACATCCCCACTCCATCAATTAACTCGGGTTTATGTATCGTGTGGCACGTGGGCAGCGAAGTCTCTCGGTCCGCCTTCCGCTTAGCCTCTCCGTCTTTGGCTGGCCAAGGGCTCCCCCTGCAGGCCAAGAGGAGAGATGCAGAAGCACGGTCTCCGCTGGGCTGCAGGTGGAGGAAGAGGAGCGTGTTCTCCGAGAAGGTGAAGGAGCTCCCCAGATGCTCTGGACTTCAACTCCCAGAGTTCCTGAGCACTGGCCATACTGGCAGGGACTTGGGGAGTCCAAAACGGCTGGATGTTTGCAGTGTCCCTCAGGCTGATGCCACTTCATCCCAGCAGGAAGTCGGGATAAAGGGTGTACGTTCTGGCTCACAGGGGTCGGCACAGCATGGAAGTGCTCCAGACGGACCTATTTCCATTGGTTCTGAGTTCGTTGTGACGGACCAAGAAAGAGGTCTTGTGCTTGGGCTGGAGGACTTGATGAAAGTATCAATCCAATGCCCCATGGCTGTGAAAGGGGCAACAATTAGAAAAGGAACTGAGCATAAAACTGCCGAGGTAACCCTGCGCTTATACAAAACTAGGAATGTCGTCCACATCTCTGATTAGTGCATCTAGAAAAAGTATCGTAGAGCTGGAAGAGGACAGATAAGAGCCAGTGTGGTGCGCTGGTGAGAACGTTTGGGACCCAGGCGGGCTGGATTCTACTCCCCACTTGGCCAGGGGGCTGCCCGAGTGACTCTGAACCAGGCCCTGCCCTGAGGACTCACCTACCTTATAGGGCTGTTCTGAGGTTCAGCGGGATGGGAAGGACATGGAAGCTGGCCTGGCCACTTTTCAAGAGGAAAAAGTGGCCGAGTATAAATGCAATGGAATATAATGATCAGGACCCCGAGGGTGTGGGATGGGCTTCCAAGAGGGGTCATTGAGGCCCCATCGGTGCAGGTGTTCAAAGATAGGGTGGACATGCACATGGTGGGCATGTCCTGAGCGGAGCCGGCTGGAGCCGGGGGTCAGACTAGATGGCCCGGGAGACCCCCTTTTGACTCACTCTGTTCCTATGTTTCTAAGTGGCTGGAGCAATGCCCCCATGAGGAAAGGTGACAGCAGCTGGGACTGTTTGTGGGTTTCCTGCTGTGAACAAGGAGCTGGACTAGGTCCATCATCAAAGAGCTGGACTAGGCGCACCTCATCATTAGCTGGAGCCAAGCTTACTAGTACTTAGCCCTTGCCAGTTAAAGCCATTCCTGAGCATGTGACGAGTGCATAACAGTAACTGAATCTCATATCTGGAATTAGGGTGGCGGCTGAAATCAACCTGTTCTCATTGGCAGAAGGAAACCGATCTAAAATGCGGCACGTTCTGTTGTGGGCCAGCTGTCAGATACACTTGGCTGTTGTACGTGAGTTGCCAACCTTTTCAAATATTTAGGACTTTTCGTGGGGATTTTAGCAGCCTCAAGGGGGAGCCTGGGCACTTCTGCTGAGGACCTGGTGGAGAAAAGAGAAAAGAGCCGGTGCCTGCTCTGACTTTTTCTGTCCTTCTGGAGGCGGTAACACAGCAAAGTCTTCCACGATCTTCCCTCGCCATGTTACACTGGATGAAATTTTGTTGACAAATGAAGGGGCAGAGATAGAGGCTAGTGATCATCACATGGCTGGAAGGCTTTGCCATTAAATGTGAGTTTGGAGATTCTAAAATAAAGCCCTGTGCGACGGAGAGCTGCTCTCAGCCCACAAAACGCCAGAGTCAGATCATTGCTGAGGAAACCAGCTCTTGATGCCACTCTTTGTCCCTGCGGCAGAACCGCAGGCTATGTGCAAACCTACCACAGAAGCCCAGGCAGTGCTGGAGAAAGTGAATATTCCGATTCTGCCTCCATCTCGCTTTGCCTGCCGACTGACAGCATTTAGCCACCCACCTCCCAGCACCAGCTGGACAGACTCGTGTGCCTCCTTGCAGAGACCGGAGGTAGGAAAAGCTTCTGAGCCGACTACTGCAATTCCTCTGACCTGCTCTTTCCTGGGCTTCCAGGGGGGCCGTTGAGGCCCCATCGGTGCGGGTGTTCAAGGACAGGCTGGACGTGCACATGGTGGGCCTGTTGTGAGCGGAGCCGCCTGGAGCCGGGGGTCAGTCTAGATGGCCCGGGAGGCCCCTCCTGACTCGCTCTGTTTCTCTGTTTCTTTGCCTGGCCTCACCTGGATTGCACGTCAGGCAGTGCCCTCCTCTGTCCACCAGGTGGTGCTGCTTCTGTCCTTTTTCATCCATAGATTTCTCCACCTGTCCAACAGTTGTCGGAAGAGGTGGGGTACCAGCACCCCCCCCCCCAGATGCACTTGCTGTTGCCCACTGAAGGTTATGGCTGCCTGTTTTAAGCACCCCAGTGCTCAGACTGCAACCGGTGGCTTTGCTGCGTGTGATGCATCTTCACCTTTCCAAATTTCTCCCCATACCCAACTGTAAACACAGGTCAGCTACCTGTCACGGCATACATCTGCTTGCATTCCTTGCTCTAGCCTTCTCTGTTCCTTCTCTCCCACTGCAGTGCCTTAGAGGGTGGGGCCTGGATAAGACTCAGGGGATGAAAAGAACGGAAGAGTGCAGGTAGAAAGCCATTCTTCCCTACACAGGAGCATCTTTTGGTCTGAGATAATTCTCCCAAAGTGTGGCCCACAAGCAAGGTGGCCCTGGAGATTTTGGGAGAAGCCGGGGTTCGGCTTTGCAAAGGCACCTTTGCCTTTGGTTGATTTTGCATGCAACCCGGAGTACCCGGGGGAGGGCCTTCTCTGCGGTGGCGCCCCACCTATGGAATGCGCTCCCCAGAGAGGTCCGCCTGGTGCCATCCTTATTTGTTTTTCGGCGCCAGGCCAAGACCTTTTTATTTAAATGATATTTTAATTGTTAATTGGTTGTTTCTATGTATTGGTTTTAAATTATGACCGAGATTCTCTGAATTTTTAATGTTGTTCTATTCTATGTTTATTTATTCTCCTTGTGAGCCGCCCCGAGGCTTCTGTGATGGGTGTGGCATAGAAATGTTATAAATAAACAAATAAATAAACCCACCGGAGCAGAGTTGCCCGGTTTGGGCTGGATGATGCCCCAGAGGTGGCTGGGCACATGAGGAGGGGGAGCTCTGTGCCTGGGACGAACCTCTGGATTCAGAAAGCATCTGCCCCACTGTTGGTGCTGCTCCGAAATAGGAGACGCTCTGCCATCTAAGTTGTGGCCAGAAGGGGACTGAAACGGGGGGGGGGGGTGCCAAGGGTGGGGTTGGGGAGCGGCCCCCTTATGTGGCATTCGAAGGCCTTTCATGTCACAGACGCAAGCCCAGCAAGCGCAGGAACGTTGGTGCGTCCTGGGGCAGACAGGAAGGAAAGCTTCCAGACACAAGCAGACCTCCCTGCTAACCACCCCACAGCAAAACCACGGGGGATCGGGATGCCGCAGGAAGCTGGAGTGGGGCGGGGAGGTGCCCTCCAAGGCAGAACAGTCTTATCCCGTCTGGGGTTACTGGTGGCCACGGTGAAAGGGGCCATCGCTCCGCCAGGGCTCTGAGCTGCTCCCGTGCAGAGGGCTCTGGGAATTACGCAGAGGGCTGCAGCGTGGACCCCCCCACCCCAACTCATGTCAAGGGTCCCCTGACAGGGAGAAAGGGGCCGGGGTGTGTCCAGCAGGTGCGGCACCGCAGTGCAGCCGCGGCCTGGCAGCCCCAGTGCTCGCGTGGCAGCTATCTGGGCGGCCCCATGAGCCAGGGGATTGTGGGACATCGCAGGGCGGACTGGGGTGGCTCAAGCGGTGCATGGTCTGGGGCGCCTGCTCTCGGAGGAGAGGTTCGAACACCTGGGGCTGTTTAGGCCTGGAAAAGGTGAGTGAGGGGAGGCATGGCAGAGTGCTGGGAGCTCTGCCTGGGGTGGAGGAAGGAGAGAAAGAGGCATTTCCCCGCTCTTTCTCCTGATACGAGAGCCCAAAGGCTTGGAGCTGATCGACGGGAAGGTTGTGGCAGAGGAAAGGCAGCGCAGCTACGGGGCGGAATGGGCAGGAGGCAGGGATGGCCATCGGGCGGGGCAGAAGGCTCTCCGGGGCGACAGGTCTCGATGGCTCTGTGCCACCTCCAGGATCGACGGTAGTGAGTTGCTGGGGAGCATGGGCGGAAGGGTGCTCCTGCCCTCATGTCCTGCTGGTGGGTTTCTGAGGGGCCACTGTGTCATCCAAATGTGGAACCAGGGAGGCCTTTGGGCTGGGCAGACCTTTAGATGCAGCAGGTCCCCGTGTCCTCTGTCAGCTCATGCTTTGGCAGATTTCCCAGGCACTCCAAAGGGAGTAGGATTCTCACAACCATGTGCTGAAAAGGGGTGTGTTTGTGTAGCTGTGTGTGTGTTACCCAGAACTGATGTTAAGCTAACAGGTCTGTAATTTCCTGGATTCCTTTTAAAACATTGGTGTTATTCCTTGGAGAAGATTGTTACATCAGGGGAAGTTAAGGGCAGAAGATCAAAGGGAAGATCCAGGTGGATCACTTCCATAAAGGAAGATACAGCCCCAACTTCACAAGAGCTGAGCGGGGCTGTGAAGACCAGGACAGCTGGAGGGCGCTCCTTCAAGGGGTCGCCATAAGTCAGAGAAACGGCTGCCTCCTTTGTCTTTAAGTCAACACTGTAAAAAGCAGGCCACCTTGAGGACGCTGACAGAGAGCTGGCTTGTGATGGACATAAGCAATTCAATAATACCGAAATGAATCAGCTTGGTTTGCTGAGCCCAAGCTGGGAAAAAACTCCAGGAAGTGGCCATGCTGAATTAAATTGCACTGATTAAAAAGAGATTTTTCTAGGGGAAAGTACATGGAGATAGATTTCTGGTTCATTCTGACATTCATCTCCAAGCGAATACAGCGTAACCTTCTCTCAGAAAGAGAGGTGGGTTGGTGGAAAAATGCTTATTTGCTCCTGCACACATTTAAGTTATCCAAATAAAAAAGCAGGATCTCTTTTTAAAGCTTCTTTTTATATCCCACAGCCACTGGAGTAGCCTTTTCAACACAGGTCAGAGCTGTCCAGCATGTTGGAAGCATTTTCACCTTTGCTTTAAATGGCACACTGATATTACCGTGTTCAGTCCATTTACGGCATGCTGGGGCAAGGACACTGAGCACCAAGCCCCCATCTGCCAGTCTTCCCAAGCCGGGACCGGCAGGCCCCTTTCCCAGACACAGCGGGCAAGGAAAGGTGATGCCGGCAGCCTCTCAGTGAGACCTTGACTTGGAGGGAGAGGCGGTGTGCTGGGTTTAGGGTTCGGAGCAGTACCTTGCACTGCGCATCACCCATGGGGGGCGCAGGATCGTGCTCCTAATGCTGTATGGAATGTTCTGTGAAAACACACGCAAGCTGCAGGCTTGAGGCTCGCAGACGCTGCCTCCGTTGGCCCCAGGATAGGCCGAAGTCCCAGCTCTGAGCCTGGAAATGCCTGGAAAGGCCTGCAAACAACGGGGCGCCTTCCCTTGGGACCCGGAGCGCTTCCCTGCCGCCCTCCTAGCTGGTGTGCTTGGTAACGCATCTTTGGGGAAGGGGAGGGGGCATTCCGGGGGGCAGGAAGGGGAGGAGTGGGGCTCCATCGGGATGCAAGAGATGCCATCAGGGCCTTCACCCTTCCGACCCATGAACCAGGCAAACCATACACAGGGCTGGAACGGACTGCCCGTGTCTTCTTCCTGGGGAACATCCTTGCCTCTGCGCTCGCCCTGCCCTTGACTTGATGCCCGTAATCCTCCAAGTCTGGAGCAACTCCAGCAGGCACGCCAGATTGTTCACGGAGTGTGTGAATGCTACCTCCGCAGAACCAGGGTCAGCAAGAGAGCTGGTGCCGAGTTGTGTGAGCAGCAGCGGAGGGCCGACTCGGACCTACTGGTGGCTCTCAGGGTGAACTGCAGGGGATCCATAGCAGCTTTTGCAGAGCAGCAGCTCCGACCCCGGGAGTCTCACTGCAGCCACAGCCAAATGACTCGTTCCCCACCAAGTTATATTGCTGAGATCAAGAGAGCTTGGATGCTCACAGCGGCACATCCCCTGGACTTAATGGCCCCACGGGGACCCCTTTGGGGGGCCATGGGAAGCACTCCATGGATGATCCTCATTGTTCACCACCAACATGAAATAACTGAGCACAGCTTCTGATACACTGGAGCAGCGCAGCGCTGTTTGCTGAGTCCGATTTAAAAACTGGGGAGCGTAACAGGCCTGCCCCTTAAACTCACTTAAAAGATGGACAGGTGCCCAGCACCTGCCCCTCTTGCTGGATAGTCTCCTTCTCACAAGGCCACACTGTCTCTGGGACTGGCGGTAGCATCCAGCCCTCAGGACTAAGTAGCCACTCAGCCTTCTGCTCCATGAACGTGCCCGATCCCCTCTGAAAGCTGTGCAGTCTGGTGGCTGTCCAGCATCTCCTGGAAGGAAATTCCGTGGTTTAACTCTGTGCGGTGTGAGGACATTCTTTTCCCTCTCCAGCACCTCCCATCCATCAGCTTCATGGGGGGACGCAGGTTTCAGTATCACAAGGAAAAGTTTTTCCTATCTACTTTCTCCGCACCAGGCACAATTCTGCATTCTCCTATCACGTCTTCCCGTGTCCATCCTTTTTCTAGGCTATAGCATCTTAGCTGCCATCATCTTTCCCCCGGGGGGAGTTAATCCAGGATCCAGGTCATTTCAGCTGCCCTTTTCTCCCCTTTTTCCTCCATTACAAATTTCTTTTCTAGCTGTGGTGACCGGAGCGGTATGCAGCATTCTAAATGCAGACGTGCCAGAGTTCAGTATGTGAGGTGTTGTGATCTGTAGTCTAACACATCTGAGGAAAGCTGCCTCATTGCTTCCTTTTTGGATGCCAGTCACTGGTCGGGGCAGAAATTCAGAAGACATCTCAAATGGAAGGGTGCCTGAAATATCTGCACAGGCGAGGAATGACTGCCTTTATCCTGCACGGAACGATTTTGTTGGTTGGCAGATGTCTGATTGTCTAGATGGCCATTAGTGTGTCTGCTGATTTGGAGGTAATCAGCAAGTGGGCGATTTACTGCAATGGAAAAAAGTTTCCCCCCTTTGATCTACTTTTGCATTCCCGAAATCCTGCTAAAATGTTGCTTGACCCTCGTTGGTCTATGGGCATCTGGCCTTTTGTGACTCTTAAGGTGGCGTTAGAATTCTTGTTTCATAGCTGCTGATAAACCTTTTGCTCTTTATCCATTCTTCTGTTCAGTGTTTTTATAATGCTTTTCGAGGCGACACCTACTCAAGTTGGTTTGCAAGACAAAATTATAAAAAGGTAAAATTCAACATGCAAGATAATAAAACATTTACGGCAGCATCCACAGCGAATGCGGCAATTGATAAAATAAATATTGGCATCTGCTCAGGACAGGTTCATGCAGGGGCTGCAGCTGGTCCTTCGAGTGCTCTGAGCTGGCATAACTTTGCAATTTGATAGTGCTGCTAGAAAGTAACACCAGTGTACAAAGCTCCATAGATGAAAATAGGGTAGGGTGCCATTGAGAATGACAGATTTTCAAATGGCATCATTTGAATTCTGATAAAAACCTTGGACCCAAATGTTGAAATTCTTCTCTTCAAATTGTTCCGTCGAGCCTGGCTGAAGTTTCCCAAGGCAGCTGATTTTCAGATGCCGGATATGAAATAGTCAAATATTTGCATCCGTGGAGGATGGGCACCACCAACCTTTGCAGAGGAAAACTTCTGGGAGGTGATGTGTGTGCGTGATGCAGGCTTCTAGAGGCCTGAGGGTGAGCCAAAAGCCAATGTTCAGTAGATCAGCCGTTATTCTTAGGGGAACGATACAGCTCCATTGACTGGCCCAGTTGTTGGGCGAACCTCAACAGGAGGGAAAAGGGAATGAGTGTGTAGGAACAGAGCAAGGGGGAAGGCCGACTGGAGGACAAGAGAGACCCTAAAAGATGGAAGACAAGGCAAGGGGCATCAGATCCAGTGAGGCCGGGAAGCAGAGACAAGCCAGTTGATCAACTGTTTATTTATTTAGGGAACTTCTATGCCGCCCCATTCGCCGAAGCCTTGGGGCGGCTCACAACCATAAATAAATAGAATCCTATAAAACAATATAAATTAAGTTGCTCTGGCCAAAGAATAAAATAAAATAAATAATATTAACAATTAAAATGATGTTTAAATAAAAAGGTCTTTACCTGGCGCCGAAAAACCAGTAACGACGGCGCTAGGCGGACCTCTCTGGGGAGCGCATTCCATAGATTGGGCACCACCGCAGAGAAAGCCCTCCTCCGGGTACTCACCCTCCTAATATCCTTCACGGAGGGTTCCCGGAGAAGGGCCTCTTCCACAGATCTCAAGGGGTGGGCGGGCATATATGGATGCAAGCGCTCCTTCAGGTAACTAGGACCCAAGCCGTTTAGGGCTTTATAGGTCATCACCAACACCTTGAATTGGACTTCAATGGGAAGCCAGTGAAGCTGACGGAGGACTGGAGTCATGTGAACATAACGCCCCGTCCCCGTCAGCAGCCTGGCAGCTCTATTTTGAACCAACTGAAGTATCCGGACCGTCTTCAAGGGCAGCCCCACGTAGAGCATTACAGAAGTCAAGTTGGGAAGTCACCAGCGCGTGTGTCACTGTCGTCAGGCAGTTGTTCTCCAGGTAGGGGCGCAGCTGATGGATCTAATGAGGGACTTAACAAACTTATAGGCAGGTGTGCTCAGGTAGACCCAACATGGCTGGGACTGCCAAGTGGCTTTGGACAAAGTCCCTTGCCAAATGGTTCTTGAGTAAACATGGCTGGCACGGGACCCGAAGCGCTTCGTCACAGGGAGCGGTAACTCGGAGTTCTGGAAGCAACACGAAACGGCACAAGGACCATTGTCAACAAAGAAGGAAGACAATCGTGCGGTTTTCCAAAGAGCTGCATTGGATCTTCCCAAGAAGGAGTTAGCAGTGAGCAATGAAATGGCCAGATCTGTGGATGGCACCAGAATATTTAGGAGCATGAAACCCCAAGTAGGTTGTTGAAAAGCTGCAAAATTGCTTCTCCAGGGTGGATGGAAAGGCACAAAAATGAAACAGATTCACTGCAAGAAGTCTAAACTTTAAGGCAACCGCTACTGCCCCTGGTTAGCACACCTGCTTTGCATAAGACGTCTCAGCTGGAAGTCACACCAAATTCCCCACTCTCTACACAAATGGCCAAAATTAAGGTCTGCTCTCTTTGCTTTGCATGGTTAAAACTTGGCCGTAGGCACGCTGATTTTGAACAAACATTCAAAGAGAAGAAAATCACACAGATTTGACCCCTGTCTGCAGTACTGCTGTCTGTTTTAAGTTTTGATCTTCAGAGGAACTTTTATAACTGTTGGAAGCAGGCCGGTACCGTACAAAATTACAGCATGACCTACCTCACAGGGTTGTTGTGAGGATAAAATAAGGAGGAGGAAAAGGATTGTGTAGGCTGCATTGGGTTCCTTTTAGGAGAAAAGGCAGGATAGAAATAAAGCAAGCAAACAATTAAAAATCCTTCCAGACAGAAAACTAGCAAGTCAGATTCAAAACCAGGTGGTGGTGGCCGTTGCTGCTACATCATCATCGTCATCGTCTTGGTCTGGAGGAACGTTCCCCCATGCAGGCTGCCACCTGCTTTCTGAGTATCGCAGCCCCTGAGAGAAGCTGGAAATTCCAGGCACATGCAGAGTGGGAAGACGGAATAAGCTGGGATGGTGGCGGGGTGAACAGTCTTGGGCTGCGTGTTCCTCACCCCACTGAATTCAATGCGTGCCGCTTTTCAGCAGATCAGTTCATGGGCCAAAATATGGGAGGCGTCTGCATTTTGAAGAAGCCCTAAAAAGATCCGACTGCTTGGCCTCTCCGTGTGACCGATTTATGCCCCAAATATGCTTCACTTCCAGTCCAGGCGCTTGGAATACGAAAGGGTCTCCAGGGTGGAATGGACGTAGTGGACCATCTCCGCTTGCGGTAGGTGCTGGGGCTTCGGGCACAGCGATCCCGCGACAGGTCGCTTCCCATCAAGCTGCCTGGGCGCTCCCTAGTTCCCAGCATGCTGTGGCTCAGGCCAGCCGCTTTATAGATGGGGATAAACATGATGTTATTGATCCAGCTTGGTCCATTTCATTTCCTGCATCTTCAATTCATTACCCAGCCTGACTTTATGCGTCTGTTGCTTGATGGGGGCGAGGCAAAATTCTCCCGTGTAGCAACGATTTGCTGGTTTATTTCATGTAATAAGCTCTGAGCCGATTTGATGTATAACTTGGCTGATTGTAAGACTGGCCACCTTCCAGATGCTTAATTAAAGATGCAAATCAGAGCAGGCGTGTTTGGATGTGGGCGTGTGGGAGTCTTGCATGTGAAGTGAAATTTGGGGGAAAAGGATCAATGCACGAAAGTGTTTGAGGGGCCCAGCGGATGACAAAAGAGAAGCAGAGTCGATGAAAACAGCAGCACAATCACAAAGGTTGAGCGTGTTGACGACGAGCAGCCAAATGATCCTGACCCAGAGTCCTTGTGAAACCAACGTATTTAGATTTCAATCTGCAGGGCAGACGGGGCGAACGGACGCTGAATCAACAGGGCTGGCTTCCACATAGGGGCATTTAGGATCGGAAGACTGGTCCATCGGTGCCTCATCATCCTGGTGGCCTTGATGTGCCAGTTGCTGGGGAGCATGGGTCGGAGAGTGCTCTTGGCACACCCCTGTCCCATCCGTGGGATCGCCGTAGGCTTCTGCCCTGTCACTGCTGGCTGAAGCGACTGCTGCACTGGAGAGCTCCGGTGCAGCTGGACTCTTCTAGGTGTCGGAGCAGGAGGAGGGCTGGTTTGGGTGCACCTCCTCCAGGGCTGCTGGCTGGTCACTGTGAGAGCCAGAGGCAGAAGGAGAAGCGGGAGAGGTGCACGAGGGGACCTGCAGCCGAGGCCTGCCAAGACTCTGAGATGAGCAAAGCAGAGCGACTTCCCCGGAGGCCCGACTCCCAGGTGGGCAGGCTGTGCCTGGGAGAAACCAAGATGTGCAGCCGGGGGGGGGGGGACCCTGGGCAGAGGAGTAGCCCAGACACAGACCGGGTGGCCCAGCTCTTGACCCCATGGCCCGGCATCAGCAGAGGAGGTGGGCCAGTTGGAGGGCTGGTGTGCAGAGGGGAAGTGTGCCCATTTTCAGAAGGCCCCCTTCCCGAATGGATGTGGCCCAGGCACGCCCCACCAGGAGTGAAATAAACCCAGTCTCCTTGGCCCCCAAACGCTCTTAGGAACAACCAGCTGGGGTCCTTCTGGCCCCTCTCGTGTCTCACTTCTTTGCAGCCCTCTTGTGTCCTTCAGGGAGCACGGCTCTGCTTGCAGGTTTTGTTTGGCACGTTGCACACAACCTGGTTGCTCAATCAGTGTCAGCATAACCAAGAACCAGAGCCCGAATGCTTCTGGGTCTCCCCACTTTCACCCCAAAGCACTCAGTCGGGACTTTGGCTAAAAGTTTTGTTAGGAATTCAGGCAAAAGAGCACAGAATGGGAGAAAAGCCGGTCAGTTTTGGAGCATATAGCAATAAGCAGCTGGAACTGGCAATTTAGTGGGAGTCGCTGGGAAAACAGAACCACGCAGTCCAGCTATTCAGGGCCATGAGCTAAACTGTCTACCTGGTCCTCTGGTGTCAGGTCCTCTTCTCTTTCTGAGAGACTTCCTGTCTCATTCCTGTACAAAGAAAAGACCCTCACCTATTTCCTTTCTCTGTACGGCATCGTTCATCCCAGTGGACTTCCTTGGGTCTCTCCTTGTGGAGATTCCAAAGGAATCTCTTGCTTGGGTCTCCTGACTGCCTGGTCATCACCATCTCCAGTAGTGGCGTTTGTTTCTTCAAGATTCCTGATTGTTTGGGCCCTTGGAAATTTACCCCTGGAGGTGTTTGGGTCTCTGTTGCTTTATGCGGGAGGTGGAAAGTGCTTGGGCTTCATAATTCAGTGCCAACATCTGAGTGAGGTGGACTTGTGGGCCTGGAACTGATTGTGAAATGATGGTTTGCCCTTGGATCTGGCTAGGATGGAGCTGGTGAGGCTGAGTGCGCCACTCCCGGCTGATCATAAAGTGCCCGATGAAATTTGCACAAAATTCTCTCCCTTCATGCGCGAGCTGCTCCTAGAAGGAGAAGATGAAGCAAGGAAGGACACACGCCTACGCAGGTCGAGATGGACCAAAGGCCTACAACCGCCAGTTTGCCCCAGTTTTTTCTGCCTAAACTTGTGCAGGATTGCATTTTAAAGGATTCCTCTCCCAGGAAGGCGTGTGTGATGGACATGTTCTTTGCTATCATTTAGGTACCAGGTTTTGCTGAAGAAGAGCAAAGTCTTAAAGGTTTCAGACTTTTCTGAGATGCTGAATGCTTTTAACTAAACCCTTGTCTTGTGCTGCTGCTTTGTCATTTTGATGGGCTGTGTTTTAACAGCGGTGTTGTGCTTTTATGCCACAGGAAAGTATCCTGAAAGGGAAGGATAAAAGAAACGGAGGTGCAAACGTCAGGGCTTCCCACGAGTGAGGCCCAGTTTCCTCAAATTGGAAGCTATTTCCTCCGAAATCAATACCTGGGACCACGGACTGCAGCTAAGGATGGTGACAAAGTGCTCGTGACTGTGTGGTGTGGTTCTAGACATGTTCTAGAACAAGCAAGCCTCACCGATGGTGTGCAGAGAGACTAGCTGAGACTGTTCTGCTTTAAACTCTGAGCCTCTGTCCTCAGGAAGGTGTTGGACGTCTGCTTGGATTGTGCCACTTTGGAGTGCAGGTTGGGATACACAGAATCAAGGGCTTCTCCTTGCCAAAATGAAACGGGGAGAGGGCAGTCCTGTGTTTTGAAGAAAACAGGTCTATTGCAAGTCTAGGCCCTTCTTACGTGGACTGATATTTTTAACCCCATAAAACCTAGTGGCAATTCTGTGCATGGAAGACCCATGTCCTGTAGCTGCAGAAGTATGTACACAGAGGGAAGGCTTGATAGAGGGAAGATTTTCATGGCTCCCAAGGGTTGAAAGGGGCGACAACACGTCCCAGTTTTAAGAAAGTGCTTCCCACGTGATGAATGAAAGATGGGCAGCCATTAACAGACTCAGCATTGCTAACCAACGCGGCAGGCCCAGCCCAAGACGGAATGGAGGGGCTGTCAGTGGGCATGTGGCAAGCAGGCGGCGGGGCTATCGAGCCGTTGGAAGCCTGCTGCTCAGCTGGCAGCCGGGGTGTGTCGCTCCCTGAATCCTCTGCCAGCCACTTCCTGGCATCACCGTGCCCAGTCTTAAACCAGTGGCGGAGGATGCAAGTCTATGCCTGTTTAGATGGACAAAGGTCCTGCAGTTCCCAGCATCCCCAGCCAGTGAGTGAATTGCTGGGAGTTGTGTTTCTTCTTCTCTTTGTGGGGCATGAAAGGGCCGGGGGAGGCTGGTCCCTCCTCTGTCAATGGACCTTCTCACTCATTGCAGCCTGAGCCTCACAGGGCAGCATCACGTCCATGGTGCCCAGCGCATCGCCCAGGTGGGTTCAGCGCCACACAGCTCCGGTGCAGCAGAAGAGAAGAGCTGCAGTGGGCGAGGAACCCCGCTGAGACAGGAGTCCCCAGCCGCCCGGGGAATGGACTGCGCCCTCCGCAGGCTCAGAAGGAAAGACGGAAGGGGCGATCCTACACCAGCTTCACCAGGAAGAAGCGGGCGGTGCGGGGGGGGGGGGCGGGTCGCTCCAAAGCAGAACATTGCCCAGCGCTTCCGTGGCCACATACTGCCCGTTTGCCCTGCTAGGCAGAGTTAAGTCCAGGCAGGGAGTTAACTTCGCCTGGGGATGTGATATGAAGCTTTGTTACCACTGGGAGCAAAAGTAGTCTTGGGGTAAGCGGGCATAATTACTACTGCTCCTCTTACCCCGGGTTTTTGCTTTGCTTTGTTTTTTAAAGAGCCGTTTCCAGTGGACACCTGTTTTCAGGCTGTGATCTGTCCATTCAGGGAAGCGTGCGTACACACGCGCGCGCGCGCGCGCGCACACACACACACACACACACACGGAACTTAAGAGGATTCATTTGCAAAGAAGACGCCTGCAGGGCTGCGTTTTCTGTGTTTAAAGACGACCCAGAAGCAAAGAACCCCCGAGTAAATTAACATTTCCTTAATAAAAGAAAAGCGATGGGCGCCAATAAACGGGGAGATCACGATCTTTTATCCGAGTCCAAGCGCCTGTAATCCTTATTCCTTCCCCGATCCTTGGGAAAGAATCCCAAGCGGATTCAACGCTAGGCTCGCTGCGTTCAGCAATCTCTTTACTCCGGAGTAGTCCCGTTCGGACTGAGCAAGGCCGCCGACAAGTCTCCGGCCGCCTTGTGCGGCGAGAGCCATCCCGGGAAGCCGGGTGGGACTGGATCCCGAATGAACGCGCTGCCCGGGACACGCTGAACCGGGCGCTGCGGCGCAAAACCTTGACAGGAAAGCGGGGGAAACTACCGGGCGCCCGGCTGCTGGCGCTGGGGATCCTGGCCGGTCCCTGACGGATTCCAGGAGGAAAGGGAACCGCGGACGAGGTCCATGGGGTGTGCGGGAGTCCGAGCTCACGGCGGGACTTCCTACATATTTAGGATGGCGAGTGCGGAGAGGCCGCGCTTTTCCCATCAACGGACTGCGCGCGGGGTTACATCGAAGGACGTCCCGTTCCTTCGGTGGAAAAGTGCTTGCTCCCCTGCAAGAAGCGAATTGGAGCATTGAATCCCCCCACCCCACGCTTTACTCAGAGGCAATCCCCCCCCTTCCCCAAATGCGGGCTCAAGCAGAGGGTTTCGGCTCTCCTTCGCTCGGGGTACAAAGCCTTCACTCCTCGGTACTTGCATCAGAAGAAACAGGATCCGGTGCGAGGGAAAGGGGGCGAAAGGCGCCGCGTTTCCCTTCCCCTGCCCCGTGGCCGTTTACATGGGAGTCGATTTCACAGAGGCCAGAAGGATTTACTCCGGTGTAGAAATGGTTCGGATTGTAGCCTTCGATTCCAGTTCTGTCTGTACACCCCTACCTTGGGAATGCGTAGGCTGGGGGAAGGCAAAACTGTCCGGGAAAACCGGCTTGCCGGGGGAGTCGCGGGCAGGAGGGGCAGGCCACGGGTGAGATGGATGGGATCCCTGACGGAAGCCCCCCGCCCCCCACCCCTCGGATTTAGGGCAGCCGAACGGGGCCGTCGCGGATACGACCCCGCTGAGGCTTTCCTCGCAGGGTCGCCCTAGACAGGAGACGACTTGGCGGCGCGTAAGAAAAAACGCCAGCCGCCGGGCAGCGTGCCCCACTGACTCCCATGGGGCTTGCTTCTAAGTAGGCCTTCATGGGACCCGTGTAGCGGCTGCAGGTGGTCGTGAGGACCCTGTTGCCCCACGGGGTGGCCTCAGGGCGGGAGTCGGTGGGAAAACACGGGGTCCGAGAGAAGCCGGAGCTCGAAAGAATCGGAAAGGGTCCAGAGGAGGGCAGCCAGAATGATCCGGGGTTTGGAAAGAGTGTTCTGCGAGGAAAGACTGGAAGAACTGGGCATGTTCAGCCTTGAGAAGAGAAGGCTGGGGTGGGGGGGGGGTGATCTCCCTCTATAAGTCCCTCAAAGGCTGTCACAAAACGGAAGGTCAAGATCTCTTCTAATGCCAGAGTGTAGGGCACGGAAGAATCAATTCAAGTTGTGACAACCCAGGTTCAGGCTGGACACCAGGAAGAGCTTCCTCACTGTCAGAGCAATGGGACCGTGGGACCAGCTGCCCGGAGACATGGTGGGCAATCCCACACTGGAGACATTCAGAAAGACACTGGACAGCCATCTTAGTGGGATGGTGTAAACTGGTGTCCTGCCACAGCAGGGGGTGGACTGGATGGCCTTCATGGCCCCCTCCAACTCTGCCATTCCATGATTCTACAACGTAACCCTGAACTTAAAAGCAACTCTGGCGCCACCCGATTCCAGGGGGCCGAGGAAGCCCTGCGCGAGGAGAATAAACGCAAGGTCCCCATCCAGCGGGAAGTTCTGCGACACCGCGGAGTGGAGGGGTATGCGTCAGGCCTTCATGCTGGATCGGGTCCAAAGGTGCCAGTTGGCTTCCCAGGGGCGCCAATGGGGTTTTTCTTCAGGCGGCGGTGGGGCAGCGGCTGGTGGGGCAAGTTCAGCCTCCTCACCCGCCCTCGGCGTACTGATCCTCCTCACCCGCCCTCGGCGTACTGATCCTCCTCACCCGCCCTCGGCGTACGCGCGCCTACACTAGAGAAGTTAGAATCGGCCGCTCGCGGCAGTCTGGCGCGATGCACGCTGGCGTGGAAGGAAAGTGGATGAAATCGGCCGGGGTGGCTTTTTCTTCCAAGGAGGTAGGGCGGAGGGTTCCTCGGCTGCCCCAGCCAACCACCTGAGGCGCAGAGTGCCACGCTCTCATCGGATCAGCACCACGGAGAGCTTGGGCACCGTTCAGGCTGAAATCCGGCATGGGTGGGCAGCCCAGTGACACTGGCGCCCCCTCCTTGGCCTTCACTTCTCCTCCTGGGGGCGGCGGTCAGTTTCGCCTTACCCCTGGGGCCCCGCTTGCGCTCTTCCATCTCGGACCCTTGGACGGGCGGAGATTCGTCTCCCCAGGGGAGAAAGAGGACTCAGAGCGCCCCCCGCCCCCCTGCCTCGTCCAAGCTACTGGGGAAGCTCACCCGCGTCCTTCAGGTTGTGAATAAAAAGTTCCTTCTCCAGTTCCGCACGGAGTAAAGTGTCTTTGTGGGAGGGGGCTTTGTGCGGGGAGGGGGCCGCTGGAGCAAGCGTCACCATGCCGCCTAAATCCCACTGCTGGAATTACCCCTCCCCTGCTTTCCGCCTCCAAACACGTGTCAAACCATCCCTTTGGGGGTGATGAACGATTTGCACAGTTAATGGGGCGCAAAAGCTCCGGGCTCCTTTTGCAGGTGGGGGAGGAGGGGGCGGCCCCTTCCCTGACGTCAGCAGAAGGCTTTATAAAGTGGGGGGCGTCGGCGGAGATCCCAGAAGCCAAGATCGGCCCCCGAGCAGCATCAGCAGCGCCCCAGAAGTGGAGGCACCACAGCCGCGCCGCGCAGCGCCTCGCCTCGACCGCCCCGTCGCCGCCTTCACCCTCCGCGCCCCCTCGAGCCAGGAGCGAGGATGCTGCCCTGCCGCCTCCCGTGCGCCCTCGCCCTGCTCGCCTCCGTCGCCCTGGCGCTGAGCACCGCGGCCGCCACGCCCTCGGACCCGCGGTTCCGGCAGTTCCTGCAGAAGTCCCTGGCCGCCGCCGCGGGGAAGCAGGTGAGACGGGACCCAGGCGTCCGAGAGCGCGGGACCGGGGAGGGAAGTGGGAGAGAAGAGCGGGCAGCCTGTGGGCAGCTCTCGGCGCTCCGCCGATGAGAGGCCCTCTGAGCGCGGGCAGAGTTCCCGCCGTCGGTTGGATCGGGCAGAGGACGTCCCCTAGTCCGGCCTCAGGGCACTCCCCCTGTTTGTCCCGCAGCGTGGCGCTCTAGCAGGCTTCTTTCCTGACCCGCACCCTCGAGGAGCCGTTGCGTGGCGCAGGGGTTGGGGCGCTGGCCGCTCGTCCGCACTCAGCTCCCGGGGCAGCTCCGGGGCAGCCTCTGGACCTCGCAGGGCTGTGGTGAGGTCGAAAGGGAGCAGAGGAGGGCGCCCGCCTTGGGTGCTTGGAAGGGAAAGGCTAGAGGATCACGGAGAGCCCTGTCGGCCAAGCTCAAAGCCAGCCAGCCAGAATCTTCCAATAGGAAATGCTCTGTCCAAAGGCGCGCACCGGGTGCCTCTAGGATCCCCCCCCCCCCCCAAAGCAGGGCATCCCCCCCCCCCTCTGCTTCCCAAGTGAGTGCAGCCTGCCCACCCCAAGAGCTCCCAGGAAGGTCTGAGGCTCCCGCTCAGTCTTTGCAGAGGCGGGGCTGAAGGGGAGAGCGGGGCGGTGGGACCCCCCCGCCCCCGGGCCCCTCCGAGCCCAAATATTCAGAAAAATATCAGTCCGTGCCTGTGTTTGAGTGTGTGAAGCAAGGTGCCACTCGGGTCTGGCACTTTTAGTTTTGAATGCCAGGAGCTGGAGAAGAGTGCCTCTGAGCATGTGAATCCTCTGTGCCTTTGGCATCAATAGAGGATTCTGATCCTGAGCCTCTTTTGAACATCTTATTAGAAAGCCGTGCTCTATGGCAAGCCGCGCTTTACAGCCGTCCCCAGTCTGGTGCCCTCCAGATTGTTCGATCACAATGCTAATCATTCTCAGCCAGCAGACCCAATGGTCAGGGATGATAGGAACTGCAGTCACTGCATCTGCATGGTTCCAGACAAACGAAAGTCATCTTAGTTGACTTGAGAGCTTTACATGATTTAATATGATGATCAAGTAACTTTGCAGGTTGTTTGAAAAGCAGGTTTGTGAATTACCTTTTCAAAACCAGACGTTCTTGGGAACAAATGATAAAAACATTTTTTTTAAAAAGTAAACGAATAGAAAGGCCAAAACCCATGAATGGAATAAGAAAAGTAGAAGCAGGCAAACCCAATAAGCAAATATCTGTCCATCCCAAGACTGAAATTAATTTAGCAGGCTGAGATGAAACACGAGCAGGAGGGGGCCAGTGGTCCCCTCGCTGCACCCAGGATCCCAGAACTTGGTCTCCTATACAGTTCATATGTCTTGGACGAAACCCTCATTTTCTGAGAACACGTGTTTAGGCCAGCCACCAGCTTCTAGGCTTCTTAAAATCCAGTAGGACTGTTGATACCTTCCTTGGTCGGTCTGGCCAAAAGTGGGATATAAAATGGCTACATACCCAGAAATAACACGGATGCAATTTTAATGTTCCTAGCAGACCTCTTCCCAGGAATTCTGCTGTTATTTTATCTCGACTGTCATGCATTTCAAAACCAGAAACAGACAAACATTAGACTAGAAGGCTCCTAGACAACAGGAAACAATGGAAGATATTTTGCTTTTAACGCCCACATTCACTGTGAAAACAATTCCATCCTTTTCTAGGAGCTAGTCCGCGATACGGAACTCTCCAGGGTGCTGAAAATAGTCTCACTGTAACAGCCCAGTCTAGCTCAAGATCAGTCAGAATTAAGTCCCGATAGTATTTAGGATTGCAGTGTTAAAGGCAGAACCCTGTGCATGTTCAGAGAGAAAAAGCGATAGGACTTGCTTTGTCTTAGTATACAAGGTATTGCATTCTAAGGAAGCTACCGGAGGGATACCTGTATCCCACTCAGCAGTGGGCAATGGGTTGGGCTCTGTTGGATACATAATCTTGTAGAAGCATAATGTTTCAAAGACCAAGCATGTATGAAGCAAACACATCCTTCAACAGCACAAAATTATTAAGTGAAATGGCAGGCTTTTGAGATGCCCAGGACTCTTTTCTATGAGCTAAGCCAGTCCCAGAGATCTGCTCAGCCTTTCGCATTGCAATGCTCCACCATTGTTAAAGGTGCTTCATCCATGTGCTGATTCACTACTCAGAGTAGATCTACTTGGCTTCTCTCTCCCCCAGTTCTTCAGGAACTGCTTGTAACCAGGTACAAAAGCAGCTGAGATATGACAGTTGCTCCCTGACACGCATCTAAAAGGTCCTGGAAATTCTGCTTGTATAAAATATGAGAACTTCCATGACCATTTTGTGGTGAATCTCCTTGGATCAGATTGTTCCATGTTCTGCCACGGTGAAGGGAAATTTACCGTATCAGTGCACGGTGAAGTGGAATTCTAAATCCACCTGTGATCAGTTGTAGTTTTGTCATATGTGGTGGAACCCAGGTACTTTTCTGTACTTTTTCTACAGAATAAAAACTGGCGTGGAGCAAGTGGATGGGGAGACATTTTTCTCCTCCACTCATAATACCTGAACTTAGTGGGATCATCCCATAATCAAGAAAAGACTTTCCAACACAGTGCACAGTTAATATGGAACTCACTTCTACAGGATTGAGTGCTGACCACATAAAGTTAAGACTATCAATAGCTATTAGTCTTGATAACAAAAGTCTGCCTCCAGGATCAGAGGACATATGCCTATATAAGGCAGTTGCTGGGGAGCATGGTCAGGAGAGTGCGGATGCACCCCTGCTTGTCGGCAGCTGGTTGGCCCCATGTGAACAGAACGCTGGACTAGAAAGAACCTTCATCTGATCCAGGAGGGCTTTTCTTATGACTTTGCAAGTGCATCTTTCAAAGAGCCAGTGCGGCGTCGTGGTTAAGAGCGTGAAACTGGGACTCAGACGATCCAGGTTCGAGTCCCCACTCAGCCATGGAGCCAACTGGATGGCTTTGGGCCAGGCACAGACTCTCAGCCCAACCTACCTCATAGGGTTGTTGTTGTGAGGATAAGATGGAGGAGGAGAATGATGTGAGCTGCCTTGAGCCCTTTATAGGAAAAAGGCAGGATATAAATCACAATATAAATACATTAAATAAATAAATAAATAAATAAATCTTCCATTAAAATACGTGCATTGCAAAGTCAACTCTTCCTTCTAAACAAGCACATCGAGACCAGAGAACCCCTCTGAAGCAATTCATCTCCTTGCAAATATGCATCTTCTGGCCCCAAGAATAAAAACAACATGCAGCATAAGGTGCGAGCCTTTATATAACACATGCATTTATTTATTTAGGAAATTTATAGGCCATTCATCACTGTCGTCTCTGGACGGCTTGCAGAATATTCTAAATTCTAAACAAAATAATTTAGCTTCTATTTCATGGATTTCATTTGCAAATAACTTCTGGATCCTGATTTACCCATGAAGAAGCAAGTAAACCAACAAGCAAACAAATCTAAAACAGACACTCGTTGAACCTGGCCATGCTTACCCATGCTTTGTAGGTGGGGCACTGTGGTTGCATGGCAATCCCCTGCCCAAGGCAGCAAAGGGAGGGAGGCAGATTCTCATGCAGAATTGGCACAACAGGTGGCTTTATTCCTCTCTCCCAGGCAGTGCCTTTAGGTGTCTAAATATATTCTAGACTCTGTGTTTATTTATTTATTTAAGCATTACCTACGCTGTCCTCCCCCAGGGTGGCATATGAAGATAAACTTTAAACTTTAGCAACCTAATCAGAAACAATAAACATCAAAGCACAACACAATTTATCTACCAGATGAAACCTGTACGGACAACATTAAGTTGTAAAGGAATGAAAATACGCAGAGAAAGAACAAAAAAGTAGATTTTCAGAGGGAGGGATTTATAGAATCATAGAACTGTAGAGTTGGAAGGGGCCAGAGGCTGTTGGGTCCAACCCCCTGCTCAGTGTAGGACTCCAGGTTAAAACATCCCTCTCAGATGGCTGTCCAGTTGCCACCACAGAAACGAGGTGTCACCATAGAAAAGACTATCTCTTTTTTTTTACCAAAGGCCCTCAGAGAAAGTCCTCATCCCCTGATCTCAATTCACAGCAAGCTGGGATGAGAGGAGATGCTCCTTAAAGTTGCTGTCCCAAGCCATTCAAGGGGCGACGCTTTGGAGGTTTAGACAAAAAAGGGCCTTTGATTCAACCACTTTTCTTTCTCAACTTGCATAGCATCGCATCCTTAGGGATTTGCAGCTAAGCACTACCTTGAGCTGGGCTCAGAACAAAATAATCAGTCAAAGCAAATCAGGTTTTACGTAATAGGGGTCTGATGCAGAAGTGGGCCAGAAGAATTCTAGCTGCCCGACTTGGCATGGCTTGATGCTTCCGAACCATCTTTGTGGGCAGCTTCACAGCAATCCAGCCCAGACGTTACCAGGGCAAAGACCTCTGCCATCAGGGCTTCCGCCTTGAGTCCCCAGCCTGGGAAAAAGTAGGATATAAATGAATGAATGAATGAATGAATGAATGAATAGAATCCAGGCTACTCCACTGCTGGTGAATGGCCCTAGCCGGGTAAAGGAGTAACTGTACAACATGCAGTCAGGTTTGACATTCTCAGGGAAATACCTGCATGTTCCGACCGAAGGATCAGACTAAAAGAGGCACGTGCTCTGAAAAGCACATTCTCGCCACCACCTGGAGCAAAAAGCTGGTGGGCAGGCAGGTTGCAGTAGAAGCAGCGAGTCCAGGGTGGTCCTGCCTGCGGTCTTTGCTGAGGAAGGAGCTCACAGCAGGAGTCTCTTGGCGCTGGCCTTTGGCACGCTTCCCGGAGCAGATTTTGGGGAAAACAGCACCGAGACAACTGTCTTTGCTTTAGTTTCCCACGTCGGGCACTCAGAGATACCACGCAGATGCACACAGAGTTCCATGGTCCAGTGATGGGCTTGATGGCTCTTGGCAGGTTGAGTGGCCACCCCCCAATTTTGTCCTCAGCACAGGGGGCTCCGGACTGTGCCAACCCTCTTCATCCCCATTGCATGGACCTGATTAGGAGTATGATGACTTATGCTGGCAAGTGCGTAGGACCGGGGGCCCGGGCAATGCAGGTTTGAGGCCCCACTCAGCCATGAAGCTTGCTGGGTGAGTTTAAGGAGGTGTGTCCCCTTTTCCCTCTCTTTCGTATCCTTGATTGGACATGAATATGATGCCCTTGGTTTTCCTGTCGACCAGCGCTGCTGCAGATAGGATGAAATGCCTACAGGATAAGTACCTCCGTGTAGAAACGAGTGCACAACACGCTAATACAGCAAGCATTTGCCAAGCACCTGTGGCCCAGTGTAACTTCCCAACAGCCATGCACAGCTGCACACTCCCACAACAAGCACACAGGAAGATTGCAAATATGCAACGGAAGAGAAAACAAAGCGAAGGGGAGAGTGCAGAGAAGTTGATGGGCAAGTGGGTTTCCACTCCCCACAACATCAGAGGAAATGGGAAATCTCTGAAATAACATTCATTTGAAATAGCATCATACAACATCTGCTCCCCACACCAGGTAATTTACCAGTTGAGGTGAGACGTTCTTCTAACGGAACGAGCTCTAATATTGCATGCTTTTGCTGCAATATTTTTCAGGGCGCTCCAGCACTTTGACAAGTTCGGACAAACACGATGGGGAGAGTTCCTCCTTCCCTCTCCTTGCAAAGCCTTGCACAACCCGTCAAAGCATAAAACACGATTGCTGTGCATAACCGCAACTCCAAGCAGCTTCATGCATCATCCCCCTGAGAAAGAGCCGAGTAATTGCATTTGTGCAGAATATGATATACAACTGGGGACATGTATAATGACTGCACGCTTTTGCACACTGATCTGCTTGTCTAGCGGGGCTTCTGTCACTTGTTGGAGTGCCTCAGTTGTGGATAATGTCCACAGCCTTAAGCGGGTACTTGGACAGTGTTCGGAGAGGCCGGCCTCGGTGATGCAAGCTGTGTTGGAGAGTCACAACCACTTGGCAAAGTTCATTTTGGCACAGAGTGGCAGGGACAAGTTTCGTCTTCCTTCCTTGCAGGCTGCCCATAGGGTGTGCTGGACAGGAAGTGTTTGCCTAAGGTTGCATTCACACAACATGACAAAGAACTCTGCATGATTAAAAAAAAAAAAAGAACCCTGGTCTTTTTTTTACCATGATCTACCCGACAGACAATCTATTGGCTTTTACTTTATTCTGGGTTTCTATCCTCCCTACTGAATCCTCCCACTGTCAGCATGTATCCCATCTGCCACGCCACCTGAAATTCACTCCAAGGTGCATCACTCCCTGACTATATTACCTTCCTTTTCCTGATTGGTCCACACACAGAGGCTGGATGGCTGGAGCAGCTCCTGCAGTTGCCGCTCTTTCCAGGGCACTCTGTGGTAGCTCTATACCAGGACTGTGGAAACCACGATTCTGGGTTCAGACAACACAACATGCCATGGTGGTATTGAGGAACCATAGAACAAACCATCATTTCTTATCATGGTTTCTAAAGACCAAACTTACCATGGGGAATACCATGACTTAGTTCAGACAGTACAAGAGACCAACCATGGTGAAAAATCACCGTGGCTTGCTGTGTTGTCTGGACCCAGCCCAAGTCTCATCTGGCAAGCCTTTTTGAAAGGTCCTTTTCATGGACTCCCCAGGAAAACATTTATTGGTGATTGTACAGTTGGAGACAATCAAGTGGGAGCGTTTTCAATGATTCTTGATGCTATTTTATTAAAATAGGAAAACTGCATGTGTGAACCAGGGCTAAAGTGTGGCAGAAGTTGCTGCATTGAAAGTTTTAAACAAAACAGCTGATCAGTCAGGGATAGTTTTGAGTAGACAACATGATAAGGGTTGAGTGTTGGCTGCGGTGTTTTCTGCACTCAACTGAGCTACAAACCATGGTGAGCAACATACAGTTTGAAATCCAAACCATGACTTATTTTCATGGGCTGTTCATTGTGAGCAAGTCAACAACAACCCTGTGAGGTAGAGTGTGGGACTGGCCCAAAGTCACCCAGGGAGCTCCAGATTGCCTGAGTCTCAATCCCACACTCTTAACCCTTATACCACACTAGATTTCAGTATATGGTAGCATGAAGTTCTTCCTGCTGGTATTTAAGCTTTCTGAGAAGCATTTGAACATTTTAGATGGGGGAAAGCTGCACAAAAGCTGCAAACTGGTGACTGAGGGAAAGGGGTGGGCCAGGGAACGGGGTGTGGGCGCTTGGGGACCTCAAGAGGGCAGGCATGGATCGGTTCCATGTCCAAGGTTCTGCATCCCTGTTCTAGATGAAATGAACCCCAGTCATAGGGAGAGTCAGGCCATGTCCTGCTCTTTGCCCTCACATGATCCAACCAAGGACCTCTTCACATAGTTTGTCCCGCTGCTTTTCTCCAAAGGAACTGGCCAAGTACTTCCTGGCGGAATTGCTCGCAGAGCCCAGCCAGTCTGACAATGAGGCCCTGGAATCGGACGATCTGTCCCGCGGTGCTGAGCAAGACGAAGTGCGGCTGGAGCTGGAACGGTCGGCCAACTTGAACCCACCGCTGGCACCCAGAGAACGCAAAGCCGGGTGCAAGAACTTCTTCTGGAAGACTTTCACATCCTGTTAGCTACAGACATCTCTTCCTCCTCCTCCGCCCCTCACCTCAAGTCTCCCCCTGATTTCCCAGTCCAGGAGCTGAAGACTGTAATATAGAACACATTGTTAAAGTAAAATGAAAAAGACAAAAAATTCCGTTTGATTTTGAAGTTGTTTTAATAAAACATGCAGATTAATTGTTCACAAATTCCTTGTGTTTGTGCTCTCTGACTATTTCTTCATGACACACCAACCCACCCCCAACATTGCAAAGTCACTTCGATGTGCTCTTTCTATTTCTTCCTTGCAATAAAGTTTATGTTTCAAAGTGTCATGGTTATACATGTTCATTGCAGCTTCTTTCTGTCTTTCTATAGTATTAAAGAAAATGAAACATGGTGGCTATAAGTGACCTGTGGAACCAGAAGCAGAACATAAGTTACCAAAGAATACATGATGAATAGATCTTCTATTTGGGGGACCTGCAGTATGCAAAGACATTGAAAGTTGGGGACATTTGCAAAGCAATAATCCCAATGTGTGAGAGACATCTCTCGGAAGCCTATTTCAGTGGATCCCTTCCTCAGCTGAGAGTGTATGAAGCAATAAAAATTATAAGAGAGATACTCTTCACAACTATAAAGGTGGCAAGTCCTGGACACTAAATTCTGGACAACCCACTGCCACTCAGAATAGAAAATAATAGGGGAGATGAGCCAAAGAGGCAATTTAATGCAGGGCCCAGTCCTATGCTCATCATGTCCTCACAGGGTCAGATGTCAACTCTTCCCATGGAGTGACTGTGCCCTGTTTTATTTATCCATTTATTGATTTTAAGTTAAACAGCAGCTGCAGAGAAGCCTGAAGCAGGTCCAGGACTGTGAGAAGCTGGGAGCGGGACCTTGCATCTTCCCTCCTCCCCCTGACAAAAGCTGCCTCCTCGGAGCTGCTGGATGGATTGCAAACAAAGCTCTCCTTGGCACCATGGAGGCCTCCCTTGAAGCTAAATAGCAGCCCCACTGAGCCAGTTTCTGTCTTACCCAACCGAATATAAATGCCCAGTGCAGCTAGCAGTGCAGAAGGGGAAATGATCAGATGAGAAGATCTGCACAGGCACAGACATGGCTATAGGAAACACAGATTGTGGGGACAAAGGGCCTTGGAATTCAAGAGGCAGGGCTGGGCACTTCTAGGCAAAGTGGAATTGCACTGCGATTGGCACTGGCCCTTCACAAAAGGGATGTCTGAGCTCAGCATTTGTCAGCCACACTCCTGGGCATGGGTGCTGGCCTACTCTGCAGGGGTGTTTGGAAGTTTAGAAAAGGAGGCATGGAGTCCTGCAAGGTTTGGGGAGGGAGCAGGTGGGCCAGTTTGGGTGGAGATTAATGGTGGTCGGCACTGTTGTTGCTTTTCTGCCATCAAATTGCCTCTGGCTTCTGGCAGCCCTAATTAGGAAAGTCCTTCAGGATGTGTTGTCCTTGAAAGCCCCGCTCAGCTCCTGCAAATTCTGGGCTGTGCAGTCCTTCATGACAGGAATCCATCAGTGGTCATTTTTTGTTTTTGTTTTGTTTAGTCGCAAAGTCGTGTCCGACCCATCGCGACACCATGGACAACATTCCTCCAGGCCTTCCTGTCCTCCACCATCCTCGGAGTCCACCCAAGTTCACACCAACTGCTTCAGTGACCCCATCCAGCCTCCTCATCCTCTGCCGTCCCCTTCTCCTTTTGCCTTCCATTGTTCCCACCATCAGGGTCTTCTCCAGGGAGTCCTTCCTCCTCATGAGGTGGCCAAAGTATTTGAGCTTCAGCTTCAGTATCTGACTTTCTAAAGAACAGTGAGATTTGATTTCCTTTAAGATTGTCTGATTTGATTGCTTTGTAATTCAAGGGACTCTCAGGAGCCTTCTCCAGCATCAGAGGTAAACAGAGTCTGCCAAAATCCTTGCTGTACTGGAAACCCAGTGCAGGAGTGGTTGGGTTCCTCTGACCAGTAGCTCTCAGAGGAAGTTGGAGAAGGGGTGGCTGGGGCTGGAGGTCTGAGTCTCTCCTTTGGAGCCCCAAATCCCTGGGAGGCTCTCTGCCCACCTCTCCGCTGCTCGCAGGCTCTCACTGAAACAAAGGCCAGGGTCCCCAGGGCTCTCTCTTGCCCACCGAATTGACAGGCTGACTTTGCACCCACACGTGCTTCACTCCCTGCTGTCCCACCCCCTGGACCTTTCAGCCAGAGTTCCCCCCACCCCAAAATTAGATGATCCGCTGCCATATATCCCTGGATAGAAATAGGGGTGTCTTGGTGAGACAGGGCACATATGCAGACTGATTTTGGAGGATATGTAAATGAACATTTATTTATTTATTCAATTTATATCCTGCCTTTTTTTCTTACCTCCTCCCCCTCTCAATCTTATCCCCACAACAACAACCCTGTGAGGTAGGTTGGGTTGAGGGTCTGTGACTGGCCCAAAGTCACCCAGTTGGCTCCATGGCTGAGCGGGACTAGAACCCGGATCGCCTGAGTCCCAGTCCCATGATCTCAGCCATACACCACACTGGCACATGCTAATTTGTGATCTTTTTTGTCTCGTGGGTCTGAGCCCCAGATCTGTGGAGTGCTTATTACCACCACTCTGGTCTGGTTTTGCTGATTAGGCACGATCACTCCCCGCGGTCTGTGTATGTGGTCTCCCCACACATGTTGTGTGAACAGAGTGGAATCAGAGGAAAATCAAGATGGCGTCAAGCTCAAAGCCTTGGTGCTCTTTCTGAATCTCCAAGAAAGGCTTGCAACTGGGTGCTGAGACGTGATGCACTGGGATTCAGGCTCAGTTGACTGTCTCCAGTGAAAAAGAGGTGGTAGGCCCTGGACTGTCAGTGCCAATATGGGCACCGCTGGATCACTGAGGAAAGTGAGTCCCAGATTGGACTGGCTGGGAAGCTTCCTGTGCTGCAGGAGGGGATGCTGAGTCCACAGGTTGCTTTTGGATACCAGCACCCAGCAGCCCCAGCCCATGGCCAGAGATTAGTGCTGGAGGCCAGCAAAGGCATGGGGTGAGGGCAGCCCTGTTCCCCAGCAGGGCCCCACTGGTGAGGGCCCCCTGGATCTGCTCCTCCTGTCCACCCCAGCCACCTGCTTGCACAGCTGCATCTTGCTCCGGTCCAGACAAGAGTGTGGGGAGGAGGAGGAGCAGCCACGGATGCCCTGGCCCACTTGCTCATTGGCGCTCGGCCCATCCAGCAAGCAAGTAAGTGGGAGCCATGAGGAGGAAGCGGCGGAGCAGCCGATCGGCTGCTGACAATGGCGGCAAAGAAGTCGATTCAC
Organism: Varanus komodoensis; assembly: GCF_004798865.1. Classification (NCBI taxonomy): domain Eukaryota; kingdom Metazoa; phylum Chordata; class Lepidosauria; order Squamata; family Varanidae; genus Varanus; species Varanus komodoensis. Next base: position 1,308,771 of record NW_025336508.1, on the reverse strand, counting down.
TGAGCGGGGCCCCAGAAAAGCCCAGAGCCAGTGCTGCATGGATGGTGGGACCTGCGTTCTTTGGAGAGAGCCCTGGCCTTCTCGTTGCATGGAACTCCCATCCACCCACCCACCCAGCCACCCTCCCTTTATCCACCCAGCCACCATCTCTTTAGTTAGAGTATTTATGGAAATCCCCTTCAGGCTGAGGACCAAATCCAGTTTCTCAGGGGCCGCTGGTGGGCAAGGCCTAAGGCAAAGGGTGGAGTCAACACACCCCAGAACAGCAGCACATTTTAGCCAAAAGCTCGTTGTTGGTAACTAAATCTTGGGAGAGGTTTGCCACCTCTTTAGAAAGCCAGTGGGAAATTCCTAGAAGCTGGGAGGCCCCAAGCACTTGGGGGCTGGAGAAAGGGAGCATGGCCAGGTTGTGACCCTCGGGGGAAGCCTTGCCTGAGGTTCTGTGTTCTTGCTGTAGGGTCTCCACTCTGGGACAGGACTAGGAGTGTCGGAAACGACAAGCCTCAGAGTTCCTTGGTGTTGGCCAGAGTTTTCATGTACATGCAGAAGGGGGGGATGTGAAGAAGTCCGCAGGAATGAGGGAAAGGAAGAGGGGAGAGAAGACAGGGAAGGGAAGCTGGCAGAGATTAGACCATCCAGACTCTTCTGCTTTTAGGTGGGCATTTTGCCACCCACAGACAAAATAATTCAGAAGCGAGGTAGCATTGCCACCAGGGTCTTAGTCTCTCCAGTTCTCCCCTGCCTGGTAGTCTATGGCTGCCATATTCTTGCCAAGGCACCAATGATGTCACAATGCCCCATGCGAGTCTTCAGCCAGGGCTCGTTGCTTATAAGCTGGAGGCAACAGCTGTTAGGAAGACCCCCGTCCCCAGCCTCTGGGAACCATCAGCTCCTTTCTGGAGGAGCAGGGTGGAGGGTGGGGGTAACAGAGAGCATCCCCAAAGGCAGGCCAGGCCCTTCTTGTTTCCCGGCATGTGCTTTGCTCTCTCTGAGCTGAGAGCCACCCAACCCAGGGCAAAGTCACCATGCCCAACGTGTCTAGCCAAGGTTCTAGAACTCAAGCTCAGCCAAGATGCTAGAATCAAGCAACGTGCCTGAGAAGGAACTTTCAGAAGAATCATGTGAACTGGAAGCTGCAGCAGTCCTCCCTGCATCCTGCCTCCAACATCTGGACAGCAGCAACTGGAAAGAGCGGATATCCTGCCTGGAGAGCTTTGAGAGGGCTGTGGAAGAGATGGAGAAAAATCAGATGCCCTGCCAGGCTCTGGTGCGGTTGCTGGACAAAGAACCTGGATGGAATGAAACCAAGCTCCAAGTGATGAAGAAGAAGCTGCGCATCGTCACCCTTATTGCCCAGAAGGGGAACTTCTCCAAAACCTCGGCTCAGTTTGTCTTGGGAAACCTTGTGGACAAGATTGGGGATGTAATCTGCAGCAGTGACACCAAAGAAGCTCTGACTGCAGTGGCTGAAGCGTGTGGGTTGCCCTGGACAGCAGGAAAAGTCGCGGAAGCGGCCTTCTTGCTCGACAGCCCGAGGACCCACTCAGAAACCCTCAACTGGCTGTCTAGCGCCATCATGGACTTTGGCTTTGATGGCTTGGATGCCAAAAGCTTTATGGGCTACATTAAATGTTCCCTGGATGCAGCCCACCCAGATGAGCGGGCCTCTGCCTTCCACCTCCTGGGTGTGATGTACCTGTTTGTAGGAGCCCCGCTGAGGGCCTTCTTCAAGGATGAAAAGCCATCTCTGCTCTCCCAGATCGAAGCAGAGTTTGAGAAGGTGAGCGGCCAGAGCCCTCCCCCTCCCACTCGAGGCCGGTGCAAGTTCTGCAGGGGTGGGGTGAATGACCAGCGAGGAGGGGATGCACAGGTCTGCCAGAGGAATGATGCTGTGGACATCAGCAAGAAGTTCTCAACGGATCTGATCTCGAAGATGCTAGATACCAGCTGGAAGGTACGCAAGGAAGGTCTGGAGGAGGTTTCTCGGATCCTCAGTGAGGTCAGTTCCATCCAGCCGAGCATCGGGGACCTTCCGGTTGCCTTGAAGTCTTGCTTGCAGGATTCCAACAAAGCTCTTGTGAAGCAGACACTCCTTGTCCTCGAGCAGCTCGCGAGGGGCATGGGCCCTGGCATCCGCTATCACGTCAAGACTCTGGGAATGTCCATCGTTGCCATCCTGAGAGACAGCAAGAGCAGTCTGCGGGCAACAGCGCTCACGACCATGGAAGCCTGGGCTGAGCAGACTGGCATGAGGGAATGGCTGGAAGGAGAAGAGCTCTCCCTAGATCCCAAGAAGGAGAGTGTTTTCCAGAAGCAGGGGATCCTGGGCTGGCTGGCTGAGAGGCTGCCTTCCACCAGTTCCATCTCCACAGATCTGCTTCGTTGTGTGCCTCACCTGTACTCGGCCTTGGAGGACCATCACGAAGAAACAAGCATGGCAGCGCATGAAGCCCTGCCGTTCTTCCTTCTCCACCTTGGTTTTGAGAAGATGTCTGAAGCTGCCAACAAACTGAAGCCAGCATCCAGAGATGAGGTGCTGTCACTGCTGGGAAAGAGTGCTGGTGAGCCAAGCAAGGCTGCTTTCAACTTCCCTAAGCCACTTTCAAAGCTCCCACGAGGCAAGTCTTGGGCCAAGTCAGGCTTGCTTCCTCCTCAGCAGTCCAGCACAGCCTCCTTCTCCACTGAAAACGTGGGGTCCAGCGAAATGAGCTTGGACCTAAGAAAAGCCAAATCGGAAGGAACGGTCCTCAAAGCTAAGAGACTACCAAACATGCAGCTGCCAGGGAAACCGAGCATGAAGGACGGCAGTAGCAAGCTGGGGCCCATTTTCACCATCGTTCCCAAGGCGAAAGAGCAGCGGATGAAGGATGAGAAGGCCCTGAAGGTGCTGAGATGGAACTTCAGCACCCCGAGCAGCAAATACGTTGAGCAGCTCAAAGCTCAGATGTGCGGCTGCCTGTCGAATTGGCTGCAGGAAGAGCTGTTCCACTCCAACTTCCAGCACCACATCAGAGCACTGACAGTGATGACCAAGCACCTGGAGGCCGAGAAGGATGGCGTCATCAGCTGCTTGGACCTCATCCTGAAGTGGCTGAGCCTGCGGTTGTTCGACACCAACACATGGGTGCTGATGAAGACCCTGGAATACCTCAAAAGGCTCTTCAGTCTGCTCATCGAGGAGCGATACCAGCTGATGGAGAACGAGGCCTCCGCCTTCTTGCCTTATCTCCTCCTGAAAATGGGAGCAACTAAGGAGTCCATCCTCAGAGAGGTGCGGGCAATAGTGAAGCAGGCAACTCTGGTCTACCCGCCTTGCAAGGTTTTCTCTTTCCTCCTGGAGGGAGCCCAGGTCAAGAATGCCAACCAGCGGGTGGGGTGCTTGAAGGAGCTGGCATGGCTGCTGAGGACTTACGGTCCAGCCGTGTGCCAGCCAAACCCAAGCAAAGTGCTGAAGACCATCATCACCTTGACGGGAGATTCAAACAATGCTGTCCATTGTGCTGCCTTGAAGGTCATCGCCACTGCTCGGGATGTGTATGGAGTGGAGACGTTCAAGACCATTGGGAATATATCTGACAAACACATGAGCTTATTGGAGGAGAGGATGAAAGAGGCAGAAGCCAAACCAATCAGGGAAGAAAAAGCCGACCAGGAGGTCTTTAGCCTGGCTGCTTGGATGGGGTCAGTAGAGGTCTCCAGGCTGAACCCTGGAACTGGCCATCACACAGGAGAAGACTTCTGCATTTCCCACATGGACCGAGCTGAAGTAGAATATGCTGATAGCACGGCCTTCTGCAGGAATCCGAAGCAGGCTGATATCAGCCCCCAGTCTGTGCGCCTGGCGTCTCAGACGGGGAGCACCACTGTTCCCAACATCAATATGGCCATTTGCAACATAGCTGGTGGCAACATCAGCACCAGCACTGAAGCCCTGGTGCAGATCCAAGAGATTATAAAGCAGGAGGGCAAAGTGGACCTGATGTCTGGCCATACGAACCAGTTGCTGATAGCAACCAGCCAACAGCTGAAGTTCATCCATCGGCTCCACATGACGTCTGAGGAGGAGATGCGGAAGGAGCAGGTCATTGAGCTGTACAGCTGTGTTGTTTGCAGCATGGTCTCCCTCTTCCAGGTGGAGAGCCTGGCCCAGGAGGCCTCTGCTGGAGTGCTGAAGGACCTCCTGAGCAGCCTCATCACCCTCTTGCTGGATCCCCCCATTGAAGACCTTCAAGAAGGGCGAGACATCATCCAGTCTGTCAGTCTCTTGATAACTAATGTGCTGGAGAAATCAGACCTGACCAGACTTTTCCACTCTTTGCTTCTTCTGCTCCAAGAAGGCTTGGCGGCCATGAATCTCGTTGCCTTTTCTGAAATGGTGGCCAAGTGTTTGTGGAAAGCTGTCAAACGCCTTCCACAAACCATTAGCAGAGTCAGTCTGGAACAGATCTTGCTGGACATCCACATCTTCTTGAAAGCATGGCCTAAGGAGAAGCTGAAGCAATACGAGAGCAGTTACCCAATCCGGGCACTGAAGGTTCTTCTGCACACTCTTTGCAAGCTGAAGGGGGCTGAGATCTTGGATCACCTCACTCTGATAGAGAACAAACATGAGTCTGAGCTAGAGACCCACCTGCAGAAGATTGTGAGGCATTCAGTGGAGCTGGATGTTGCAGAGAGCCACCAAGTTGCTTCTTGCCCCGCTGAGGACAGAACTGATAACACACTGGCTGAGATCTTCAGGAAGATCAACTCCAAAGAAACTGCCAGGGTTGGCCTTGAGGAGCTCTATGAATACAAGGAGAAACAACCGGAGGCAGATTTAGAACCCTTTCTGAAGAACGCCTCACTCCTTTTCCGGAGCTACGTCAAGCATGGCTTGGCAGTTATAACATCAGAGAGAGAAAGCAAGCAGAAGATTTCCTCACCTGCTGAGAAAGAAGCTTAGAGAGAAGCTGCAACGATGCACCAAACACCCCACATATCTCCCAGGGCAGACGGTCCAAAATTTGGCCAGGTATACTTTCCACTGGTCTACTCCCTCAGGCTAGCAAATCATTCAGGAGGTGAAAAGCTAAACAATAAAGTCAACCAGCTACCTAAACAGAAGATGTGCCACAGGTGGAGTCGTTCCTGGGTCGAGAAGTCTAGAGGGGTGTGTGGGTTCCAGCCTCGGGGTTCAGCTGCCATCGAATCCATGAAGTCTCACCCTGGCTTCTTCATCAGCCGTGGGAAGGACCAAGGGAAAGAGTGGGGATGCCTCGAGTAAGTGGGAGTGGGCAGGAACAGGAGGAGTGGTCCCCAGCTCCATGCCTCCAGGCCGGGCAGAAGATGCCATGCTGGGTAGCGGCTCATATGGGCTGGAGCCCTGAACCTCTGGGTGCCCACCAGCACCTTCTGAAACGAAGATCCGGGGTCCTGATGATGGGCGCATTTGAGGAAGCACATGTGATTCACCTCTGGTTGCCCCCTCGAATCTTTCCTCTTGGGTTTTGTCTTGTCTGAGATCAGATACCCTGCTCTCCCCTGCTCATGTGCCCCTTTTTACATATGGGGAGGTCCTTAGGCGGCAAGGTCCTTGATTGCTGGGACTGCATTCAGAAATTAGCATATGCAAATTGGTTCATTATTTGGGTCCTGTAGTTCTGGGCCACAAATTACATTCCAAGGAAGCTCCGGGGGCTGCAGTCCAGGTGTAGGTGGGCACTCAAATGTGGCCTCTGTGAGTATAAATCTTTTACTGTCAGTCACTGAGGCTTAGGGGAAGCAGTTCCACCATTTAGAAGGGGTGGGCAGTGGGGAAACAGGGCAGAAAACTACTGGGGTTTGGGGGAAAGGGTGCGGGGTCAGGGGAAGGAGGCCGGGTTTGGCAGTCGGCTTAGAGCCTTCCAGGAATGCAAAGGCCGGGGCACCCATCTGAAGCAACGATGCACGTTTTCTTTCGCAGTATTTGTTCTGCTCAGGATTTAACTCAGGAGTGGGCAGAGCGAAAATCTCCGGGTGTTTTGCACTTGGACTCAGCTTTGCTGGCCATTGGTCAGGCTGACAGCGGCTTCTGAGAGCTGCAGCCCAAAATCTGGAGAGCTGTCTTCTGCCCACCCTCAGAATGAGGCTGCTTTAGACATTCACAGGGTCATGCAGGGTGCCGAAATCTGGCTTCCTGTTTGCCACAAACATGGTAAGAGCGGCGGCGGCAAGAGCAGTATGAAGAGATGGAGATACTGGACAGAAGAGGCAGCGAATTGTGCAGGCACGGTGGCTGTGCAGAGCCCGGGAACCCCAAATGGAATTAGGATGGAATAACAAACCAGTTCATTTGCAAAACTAGCTCCTGGGAGAAACCTCAGTGCCTGGAAGTCAACTGAAAAATCAAAATATTTAAATCACACAGGCTCAAAGCATCTTGATTATCCAGCAAAGCAGCCGATATCTGCTTTCGGGTCAAAATGCTTAAGCAAGAGGGCGAAAGAAGGCAGGCAGCCTTCGGTGGGGTGTCCGGAACAGTCTCTGCTCCCGCATCAAGTCAAGTGAACTTGGCTCTGAGAATGTTTTTCCTTCCCCTGTGGCCTGGCACATTTCTGTGACTTTGTACTTCCTTATTCTTGCATTCATTTCTTTGGATGCCTCTAGTTTTGTTTTGACTAACCTTCCTATTCTTCCTCGCTCAACTGGGTTCAGGCTTTAGAAAGGGGACAAGACAAGGCAGTCTGTTTGTGTCCTCTTAAAGAAGTCAGCCTTCACCCCATCAGTACTTCAGCCACTTCTCTCCTTGTCAAGCAAAAAGGTTGCTATGGACACCAGCAGGATGATGTTGCGGCACCATCAGCATCCTATGAAATGCTCTGTGGAATTTGCTTGGTATTCATGAAATTGGTCTTCCAAAACTGAACGTGTGGCCTCTTCGGTTATTCAGGAGGGGGAAAAGTGGGGAGAGGAACAGATTTCTCACTCTTCCAGGTTACTAGAATTTTGATCCAGCCAACAAAACTGATTGGCTGCCAGTTTAGGATGGATGAAAGGAAGCATTTCTTCACACACTGAACAAATGATACAAAAATAGAAACAAAGAAAAAGAGTGAGTCAGAAGGGTCATCCTGGGCCATCCAGTCTGACCCCCGGATCCAGCTAGCTCTGCTCATGACATGCCTACCATGTGCATGTCCAGTCTGTTATTGAACATCCTCACCGATGGGACCTCAACCACCTTCTGTGGAAGTCCATTCCACACCCTTGGGGTCCTAAGTCTCAGGAAGTACTTCCTGGAATCCAACTTGAACCTTGGTTCCTTGAGCTTTGCCCCTCTGGAACATGTCCTGCCCTCATCTGGAGGGGAAAACAGGTCTCTACCCACCTCTGCATGACACCCCCTCACATACCTGTATGTTGCCAACAGATCCTCCTTTGCCAGGCTGAAGAGACCCAGTTCCCTCAGTCTCGCCTCATATGGCTTTCCCTGCAAACCGGCCACCAACCCTGTGGCCCTACACTGCACTGACTCCAACCTGGCTATATCCTTCCTGTAATGTGGAGCCCAGAACTGAACACAATACTCCAGTTGCGGGCGCACCAGAGTCGTATAGAGTGGCAGTAACACCTCTCTCGATCTAGAAGCCAC